>NC_048595.1:39033729-39405645 GCF_003668045.3 Cricetulus griseus
AGCTAGTGCCCCGCTGCTTTTCTTCTGAACTTCAGTTTGAAGCTTCAACTCCAATATCAATCTCTAGTTCTTTTATTATTTTTCTTATTGGTTGAAGAATAAAGCTGCTTGGGCCAATGTATATCCAGGATTTACCCAGGCAGGAAATCCAAACAGGGATAGAGTAAGGTAGTAGGTGGAGTCAGGAGAGATACCATGTAGCTACGGGGAAGACAGAACACCCCCAGGAATTCTCTGGTAAGAAAAAAAAAAAAACTACATGGAGATACATCAGTTAATAGAAATAGGTTAATAATTAAGAGAGAACTAGCCAATTAGAAGTCTAAACCATTGGCCAAATAGTTTATAATTACTGTAAGTCTCTGTGTGTTTATTTGGGACTAAACAGCTGCAGGACTTGGCAGGACAGAAACTTCCAACCTTAAGGGAAGGAGGAAGAGAGGGAAGCAGGGAGGGAGGGAGGGAGGGATGATAGAAAATCTCAATCCAGTTGCATTCAAGGGCTATGACAGTACCTGATTGACTTGGCTTATGGGAAGGGAAAGATAAAAATATCCTAGTCATGAGGCAGGGAAGATGTCTCAGTTGATAAAATGCCTACTACTGCATAAGAATGAATCCTGTGTTTGAATCCTCAGCACCCCTGAATAAAGCCAGTGTGGTGGAGTATATCTGTAATTATAATATTGGAAGAATGGAAACAGGAAGATTGCTGGAGCTCATTAGCCAGCTAGCTTAGCCTAATTTATGAGCTCTAGGTTTAGTGAGAGATCCTATCTCTCATGGAAATAAGGTGGCGAGAGGCTGAGGGAGATACACAGTGTTGATCTCTGGCCTTCACAAGCATTTGCACACCTGTGTGTGCATGCACAAGCACACAAACACATATGCATACATGTGTCACATTGTATTATAGAACTGTCCTACTCATTAAGAGTAATCATAATAACTTTCATTTATGAAACATTCATGGACCACGCTGAACACTTCATATGTCCAGTGTTATTTAATTCTCATGACTAAAGAACTTTTTCTAATTCACATTGAAAATGGCAAAACTGGTTCAGAGAGGATACCTTACTTGCCCAAATCTGCAAAGCTAATGTATGACAGAATCGGAGTATGAATTTAACTGTATATGACCTAGGTGTTCTGACACTACTATATGGCATTAATATACCAAACCAATGAGACCTCCCCACATCACCTCCACTATCGAACCCCCATCCACTCCTCAGAGGGGCTAATGCCTGGGGGAGGGTCAAGATAATGATTAGGAAAACCACAGAGACAGCTAAACAGCACTAGTGGAGCTCAAGGACTGTAGGCCAACAACTGAGGATTCTGCATGGGACTGAACTAAGCCTCTGAATATGGGTGATAGTTATGGGGCTTGATCTGTTGCAGCAGGCAAGGGGGGATGGTCTGGCAGTGGGATCAGGACTTATCCTAGGTGCATAAATGGCTTTTCAGAGCCCATTCCCTATTGTGGGATATCTTGCTCAGTCTGGAAGAAATGCGGAGGGGCTAGTTCCTACCTCAACTTGGTATTCCACATGACTTTTGAAGGAGCCACCATCATCTAAGCCAAAACAACTGCCAATGATTAAAACTGAATCTTAACTTCTCTACCACTATTAAGGAGTATGGTCAGGGAGTAAGTCAAGGCATTATGGTGGCTAGAGACTACTATGGGTAGAGTTCCCCAGCTGCTGAGGAAGAAGGGACTTTTCTTTTTTGGATAGGAAGACCCAAGGAAGGAAATTAACAACAAACCTAAGGGAAAAGGAACAAGACAGAGAAATGAGCCCATATGTAATCACCTGGGAAGCTGTAGTCCCAGGGTCCCCAGAGGCCATGCCTTCCAAGATGCACTTAGAACTGCTGGGAAGAAAATGATTAAAAATGAAGAAGCCAATATGCCCTTCCTGTTCATGAGCTAGGCTTCCATTTCAAGTTTCAATTTCACTTGAACAGCTATCGTCATATAGTCACAAACACATACTGGTTAAAATAAGTATTGAGAGAAAGGGAGAGGCCTGTGGGATAAAAGAAACATGAAATTTCATTCCAATTTTGCCACTAATTTACTAATTTTAAGCAAGCTTCTTCTTTGCATTAGTTTTCTTGTACATAAACTCTGAACTGTGCTGCACTGGCTAGTAGACAGTTCTGCACCCCACGTTTTTAATTTCATTGACTGGTATTTTGTGGCTAGCTTCTTGAGTTCATTGTATATTTTGCATATCAGCCCTCTGTCAGAATTTGTTTGCTCTTGTTCTCTCAGACATTCCCTCAGAGACCACACCTGTGTTCAAGACTTGCCCACATTTATGTTCTTAACTTTGATCCTGTCAGTAGCCACAGAATTTGTAGTCTCAGCTGTCTACTAGCCATTTTCACTGGACCATTCTAATACCATCTCGCTCAAAATGATAAAACATTGTAACATTCAAGTCCCTTTTAATCCTATGTGTTTATCTAATATTTGTTCCCATTATTCTCCCAATGTCTTCCAATTCATGGCAAATTAGACATGCAAGCCATTCCCCCAATTAGCCTGCTATCTCAGCTAAATATCCCAAGGATCTAAATTCAGTCACATCTCTTCAGGTGATAAGTGACTTTCTTCCTAGGTCATGTTAATGTAGGGTGCTCAGTTTCCCATCATTGGAATATTTGAAACTATGACAAAGAAACATTTCATAAAATTTCCCATTTCATTAAAGGAATCAATGCAGTTGTTTCAATGCCAAGAACAGCAATAAGAAATGTTGGGTTCAGACTCTGAAGACCTGACAAACTGTGGCTGCATCACTAAATAGCCTCTCATTTTCCCAACTAAAAAATCATACATCCAGATGTTCTTCATGCTATTTCCTTTGTTCCCTAAGATTCTACTGTGCTTTCAAGAATAACACCCATTGATGCCTACTATGATAAACCAATTGTGTACCATCCTTGAATCTCTCTTGTGATACATTTTCTTGTAACCATATGCATCTCTCATTTTTCCTTGAGGCAGACATGATCATTAAATCTGCAGGACTTTCCTCAGTGCTCTCCAACAAGAAAAATAACCAGAAAATGTGCGTTGAATGAATCTGTGATATTATGGAGAACTGGCTACTAAAACGAACTGTGGCAAAGTTAGAGATCCTTGGGTTATGTTCAGTGACATTTCCTATTTGGAACCAGCAAGGTAGCTGGATAACCTCTTTTAAAATTCTTTAGAGACAAAAAAAAAAAAAAAAAGCCCATCATGATATAACAGCATGTAACCAATGCTTAGAGTTTCGTCTCTAAATGTAACAATGCAATTTAGCATTTCTATAGCATTTAACAATTCCAAAGAACTATTCCATGTTAATCAGATAATCCTAAGGCTCCGTAAGGCAGCCCAATATTATGATCCTCTCTAAAAAGTTAAGAACATGAAAATTCAAAGGTATTTTGGCTCCCGTTTCAGTGAATGAGAAACCGCTGAATGTTCTTACAAATATAAAATAGTGTTTCAGAAGAGCATTTAGTAAAGGTTAGGAGAACAGCACAGGAAAGCAATTGAAGTTTCTCATCTCACTATGGACCAGCATACAAAAGGCGCTGATATGATACACCAGTTCCTCCTAACCCCTGTAGCCCCTCCCCTCCTCCCTCTTCCAGGAAGGTTGGTTTCCTTGGCCAGTAAGAGACCTAGAATTTCAGACAAAAAATTTAACCAAAAAACTCAGACACACTGGATGATAGATAAATTTATGGTAACAATATCGATTTTAGAGCCAAGGGTAAGCCAGCGGGATGATAGACTTGCCTCAAAACTAATTCAGGGACAGAGAAGCAGAGAGCACACTGAATTGTGGGACAGATACCAGTGACTTCAGCTAAAAGTCTCTGCACACCTTTAGTCCAGCACCTGGAAGGCAGAGCCAGGAGGATCTCTGTGAGTTAGGGACCAGCCTGGTCTACAAAGCAAGTTCTAGGACAGTCAGGGCTACACAGAGAAACCTGTCTCAAAAAAACAACAACAAAAATAAATGAGCTTATCTCTAAAGGATTTTACTCTTAAGACTATTTCCACTTAAAAAGGGCCATATGTCCCTGCACCCTTCTACCCAACTCTTACGTGAAACACAATTAAATTGGTAGATGCCATTTTAGAGGGTGGAATGCAATCCTTCTTCCTAGAATTCGGTGTGCTTACACTATGAGCAGACCAGATGTGGCTATACAAGCAAGAAAATATCTACATCAGGACTAGTAATCAGGATAAAAGTGCTTTTGAATAAAATAGAACAAGTGTGTGATGCCTATAGATACCTAAGTTGGTTCACTTTAATTTGTTTACTCATCTCTGCAAAAGATTTTGGTCTTCCTTCCTAAGAAAAAATGAGATAAATAAAATACCATTCCAATACTCCAAGATCTCCCAATCTAATTCTGCATTCTGGAGAGTAGTGGTACCAAGAGCATCAACAATACCTGGGATGCTTTTCAAACATGAAAGCTTACAGAGTGCCACTAAAAATTGCTAATGAGCCCCAGAAAATTATGCTTGTTTTAAACTATGCCTCTAAAGTAATTTCTATGCACATTAAAGTTTGGGACCACTAGAGGTAGAAAAGGTGGGAAATCACTTAAGATCGAGCCAGTGTGGTACAACAAAAGAGCCCAGCTTTAGACTCCTCAAGCTTGCTTTCAAATTGCACTCTCTGAGCTTTGGTCTCTTCATCTGTAAACAAGAAAGCACAGGAGTTGCTTTTAGAGTGTTGGATAAATATGCTTTCTGGTGAGGACTCTTAAACACATAATAGCATTTTTTTGAAGTAAAAGTGCTATTAACAAAATTTACAATTCTTTGAAAATATAACTCCTAATAATGGAATTAAAAAGAACTGAGAAGCCTATATAAGTTAATAGCCAGTAAAGACAAGAAAACAGGAATTAAAAGCCTTGCATTAAGTAAAATACTGCAGCAGATATTTTAGAGATGAATTCCAACCAATTTTCAAGTAATAAATACCTTCAGACAACAAAAATGCCTGATTCATCATTCAATAGTGCTTCTGAAGGTTTCATGCCTAGACCAAAAAATGATGGTAAGAGAAAGAAAAATATCAATTTATGTTTCTCATGGGTATTGGTGACAAACTTTTTTGTTTTTGTTTTTTGAGACAGTTTTTGTTTGTTTGTTTGTTTTTAATAGACATGGCTGTCCTGGAACTAGCTCAGTAGATCAGGATAGTCTTGAAATCACAGATATCCACCTGCCTGTGACTCCCGAGTGCTAGGATTAAAGGCATTCACTACTGCTGCCTGTCTAAGATTTTTAAACAAAATTTAATTATAGCATACTCTCATTGTGAAATGCTATACAATAATGAAAACAAGTGAATTATAGGATAAGAAAGAATCAAATCTTAGAAGAGTACCTACTATATGAAATTATGCCATGGAATTTCACAACAAAGAAGAGGAAATAATACATTCTTTTCATATACCTTAATAGAAAATATTTTAAAAAATAAAAATAAAATTGAGGATAGTAATAGGGTCAAGGCATGGAAATGAAGAAAAGAAAGACAAGTGAATTGTTTGTTAACATCCTTTTTCTTTATTGGAAATTGAGTCCTTAAGTAGTCATTGAATAGTAAAAATAAGAAGTAAAAATAAAAGGACCATATGTGAGCAATAACGATGGTATATGTGAAGCAAGGATTAACTGAGCACATCTAAAGTATTTATAAAATATAAAACCAAAGAGCATATTTTTTTTCAAATTGAGGAACACTGTGAATATATATATTCATGCCAAAGGTCCTGATTCATACTGGCCATGGTCAATTTGATCCATATGAAAAAAAATGCCATTATTTAAACTGGCCACGTTTCATTTATAGAGGCATTATCATGAAATCTGGCCAGAGAACTTTGACCAAACCTGGATTTCTACTGGTTTGGTATACTGAATGTATGAAGATGAAGTACTCAGCAATGAGCCAGAGGGCCAGAATTTGGGATCTAGTGAAATACAGAAAGGAGTCTATGTTTAATTCTGTCTAGCCAATAATATTTGCTGGTTGTATAGCCATGAATAATAATTATAAGTAAAACCACCCTGAAGTTGTGTGTAGGCTAGTATCTTAAAGTACTTTCATACATATTATTTCCATTCTACACACACAAGCCCATGAATAGAAATCATGCATGCAGCTGTGGCAAGCACTGTACTTCAAGTACACGGACAATGAATTTGTGGCCAAAGAAGTGTAATTAATTGGTCCAAAACCTATACCCATAACAGCTCCTTTGGAGCCAATATTTATCCCTCTCTTTCTCTGGTATCAAGTCATTGTCAGTTTTTTCCTTGGTTCTGAAACTAGATATTTTGAGAGTCATTTGATAATTTGCATCATTGAAAATATTAATTCCCTTAAGCTCATGTTACTTCTGAAATTAAAGACACAGTATGCAAAACGACTAAAGTATTGTAACAATTATCATCCAAAAAAGTCCATGTTTATCAAATGACAGGTACTAGGAACCACATAGCATACTTAGTTCAAGTGCTAATGTTCTCACTCTATTAGCAGGGAAACCAATACAGAATGTTGTAAGATTGTAATCATCAAGTGGAAAAATTTAAACCCGTGGTCATAATATGAAGCACATGTTCTTCAACTCTGTTTAAATGTATCTAAAATGGCCACAGTTTCTCTTCTTGGGAACTAAACTCCTTGCTTCCTGACTAAGTCCTTGGTGACAGAGCAGGACTGCTTGCCAAATAAAGTATGAAAAAGTATTTACAATCACATACATAAGGAAGAAGAATGACCTAGTTAATGAGAGTGAGAAATGTCAAAAGAAAATTCCTACAAACAGAAGACTATCTTCATGCCAACTCAGAGCTAGGACAGAGCTGGACCTTCTGTCCAAGGGGATCTTTCACCCTTTTGGTATTGCAGTTGGCAAATCACTTTATCTCTGAATGTACATAGCCCTGACTCTGAGGAATACACCCATGGTCCATTTATCAGTATTCTACTGTCCAAAAAGGATCAGAAATTTGAAAGGTAACTGTTGATGTTTTACTCTCAAAATACACTTTGCCATCAGCTTTTCTCAGCAAATGAAACTCCCAGCCTCTTTAATGCCAGCCTCTGAGCCCCACCTAAGTATGTCATACTGACATAACCACCAAATATACCTAAAGCCTGTTTGCTTCTCTTTCTATCAACAAAACTCTACCTGAGCCACTGGCATTTCTTATCTCGGTAGCTGCAATAGTTTCCTAACTGGTATTTAAATGTTTTCTGTATATAATCAATTCCCCAAATACTATGAAGATTGACTGTCTAAAACAAGTTAAACCAAGCCATTTCTCTATTTAAAATATATGATTATTTCTCTACCACATGTAGAGACAAATCTGTATTTTTATTTTAAACTAGAAGGGCTTAAGAAACCTAGCCTCTCCTAATTTTCCAGTTTCACTTCAGACTCTCTTCTCATTATTCACAACTTTTCTACAACACTGTACGTTCTTTTTGCTCTAAAAGGAACATATTTCAGAGTTCTACAAAGGAACTGTACACTCAGGTTATATAAACCATTTGGGCATGTGTGCACACATGTGGAGTTAAGTAACTGGGTTACACATTTATGGACACGGAAAAGTCAGGTTGTGTATCAAGCAAGCTAGAAAACCATGATGTCTGATGGCTTTGTTGTAGCCCTGGTCTAAAGAGCTGAGAGCCAAGAGAGTCAATGTGTAACCTCCAGTCTGAGTCCATGTTGCAAAGGAAAGGGAAGACTGATGCCCCAGGTCTAAGTCAGTCAACAAGAGATAGTGAAGAGCTTTAACCAGCAGTCTGTTCATATGCTATTCAGTTCTATTGCTTAACTAGATGAAGTTCTCATGCATTGGGAAAGCAGCTTTTGCTTTACTCAAGCTGAGTTAAGATTCTAATATCATCCAGAAATATCTTCATAGATACACTAAGACTAATGTTTAATATCTAGGCATTCCCTATCCCAGTCAAGTTGACACATAAAATTAATCTTTGTAAATCACAAAGATTATTTTTCCATTTAAGGTCTGTTTACTTACTATTCTCTCTGCTTGTAATTATGATCCTTCAGCCATTGCTAAAACTGGATCTTTCTTGACATTTGGCCAAATTTAAATGTTTTATCTTAACTAATATTTCTATGAACATCCAACCCAAAGCCTCTGTATTTTACAAAGTATAATCATTGTGCTTATTTATCATCTCCTTCTAATAGAATATTAGAATGTATGGTTAATGAGAACAGGACTTTTGTTCATTTTTCACATGAATTTATACAGTGCTTAGAAGAGTTCCTGGCATATAGGAGGTGTCAATGTGTGTTTACTGGTGCAACAGACCTATCAAATAATGGTGATAATAACTACCACACAAAATGCATTCTTAGTTTGAAGGAGATGTTCAGAAGAACATGGTCTTCCATGAGAGATCATAGTATAATTAAGTCCGAGATTAATATATGGTTCATTAACTTTTTCTATCCAGGTTAAGTACAAGTTAAACAAATGTATTAATTCTTGGTGCCTTGGATCTTGATATGGAAAATAGACATTTAAAATCCTACCTCGAAAGATGTCAGAAATTAGAAGAGATGGTGTGTTAAACATTTACACATATTAGGTTCTCTTATTCTCTTAGTTGCCAGACATATCAAATGAGATAGCTGTAGGAAATGTGCTTTATAAACTGTGAGGAGCTATTTTGCTGTAGGTTTAAAATTCTCAAGCAGAGATCTGCAGACAGACAGATGAAGTCAGAGTCATTAGATTCTGGCTGTCAAATAAAATATGTTTTAAAATATAAATTTTGGGCTTTTCAGCATCAAACAGGAGCCTCCCTGCCAGAAAGCAGCACAAGGCTCTACCCAAAGCCATTAACACCACACAATCCAGGCTTGGCAAAGTTAGCCCTCATGTTGGCAGTCAGGATTTTCAATTAACAGATGGGTATCTGGCTCTCCAAGCGCTTTAGGGCAGGACTTCAAATGCTCTTAGTAAAATACTTGCATGCCCAATAGTCCAGTGGCCATCACATCCTTATTATCCACACCTGCTCATTTAGGTAACTAGAAGCTCTTCCAGCAGAAGAGAAAGTGAATTCCTCAGGGCAACATCTGATGTTTAGTACTTTCCTGCACAGTAGGGGCTTCTATTACCTAGAACTAGAATGTTCATTAGACTTTCCTCTACAAATGCATGTGGATTTTCAATAATGAGAAATGGTGCATAGTCTTTGCCTTCCCTGAATTGCAAAACCTGATTATCAGTGAAGACACACTCTTGTGACTCCTGTTTTGGCTGCAGAATGCCAATTTCCACTGGGTCCTATTTCTACAATTATTTAACGTTTATTGAGCACCAATAATGTACCAAGATCACTCCCTCTTTAATCTTGTCATTAATGATCCATCAGACTCCTGTGGGTGGTGGGAAGAAAGAAGAACAAGGTAATTATCAGTGTGGTGTTCAATCTGAATCAGTTAAATTGCCCAAATTATTGAAGTTTAGCTACTCAAGTAAGAAGGTGCCCAAATTCCTGCAAAGGAAAACAAAGGCATCTATCTTAATGACTTTAAAAAGCTAAGAGACAGTGGACTAGAAATAAGTTTGGGCATTTATAAAGGAAGCCAAAGGTGCTTAAAACAAGAATCTGGAATCCATATTTTAGACTTTGCTCATTCAGTTCCTTTTGTCTGAACCAGGTTTTCACCACACCTCTGCATATTAAAATTTTATGCATTAACAGGAAGTTAATATAACACGTAACACGTTCTTGTGACCTCAGGGGCCTTGGGTATCTTTTTACCTAAGTCTCTTGCCTTCGATTCTGAAACTCTGCCTGGTACCTATGTCCTGAATATTCTATCTCTTTAATAATTTTCACTTTCATTTTCAGAGAAGAATGCTTTATTTCTCTCTACATCTTTGTTCTACATCCTTTGTGAAGCAAATGAGCCAGTCTGGTCCATGTTTATGTCATGTCTCTGAGTCAAAGCACATTCAAAAGCAAAGAGCCAACTAAACTGTAAAATCCCCCCCCCCCAAAAAAAGAAAATGTCTGTTATGGCAATCAGAATCTGCTCAGCTAAGATATGTCTAGAAAAGAGCACCTGGAGAAGTACCTGAAAGTAGTACAGGAAGCCTTCCTGAATCATAAGACATGCGACCTAAGACAAGGAGATAAAGGCTCCAGGTTGTTCTGAGTATCTTTGGCAACCACCTGGCACAAACTGGGTTCCATCAGATTTGCCAACTCCCACAGGTTAGGAAGCTTAAAAAAAAAGGTATAATCAAAATCCAGGCCAGATAACAAAACATATTATTTAAGGGACTAACTTGAGCAAATAACAGAGAATTGCTTTTGTGTGGTTTTTTCCTTGACTTTAAATCTTGTGTTTAGAATTGGTAATGGGCAAGAGATAACCCCTCTGAACCACTTAAGGCAGAGTGCATTGTTACTGCTGGCCTTTATCTGGATAATCAAATAATAAAGTCAAACCAGCAACCAAAGGCGAGCTCCCAAGATGACTCTAAAATACTTTCAATGTTATTTGTTCAGTAAACTGCAGAACATTAAATTTCTATATTAAGTAAATTATAAGGAAGAGTGCACTTTACAAAATTAAAAAGTTCTCAGTTCCTTTATCTCTGTTCTATTGGGAAAGTCTTCAGAGTGTGCCCTATACAATTAGAAAACTTTTTGCATGGATGTACAAAGTGGGAAAAAAGATTCTTAAGACTCAGTGCATGAATCACCACAATTTCAGCTAAAAATTCACAGCTTATTTCTGGGCCTTAAGACAGAAAACTTTGATGACAAGCACCCATTTCTGATATGCATTCATGACTTAAACCTTCTGCCTCACACAGAAATACCAAAATATCAAGAGTTAAGCATGTTGAAAGAGACCACTGAGAGCACTTGATACTGAGATTCCCACAGGACCTCAGAAGCCTTAGATGGTCACAAGGAATCTTCTAAGGGTACTCTATACTTTGTTCCTTTTAATCTCTTTTAAGTGGTGGGCTTTTTTTTTTACCATATTCCCACTACAGAAACATTTTTCAGGAAAAATAATCTTGAAAATAAACCTCAACAGGTTAAGGACCAAAGGATGTGGTAGTTTGGTACTATAATTACATTCCCACATTTATTGTGGGATCCCATCCTAGTCATCAAAAGGTTTTCTCAATTATAAAATTGTGACAATATTATGACAGATAGCAGTTAAATGTTGATCAATACCATGTTCTCTTTCTTTGCAAAGCTATATATTCTATGACACCTTGTAATTAAATTATTCCAAGTGACCAGGTACTAGCCAAAGGAATACATGTGAAAATGATGTATGCTAATAATACACTTGGACATAAAATACCAGGTACAATCATTTATGCTCTTTTTAATATCTTCTATAATGACCTTGAAGTTCATTGTTTGGGGGTAGCAGCTTCCCAGAGAAATGCTAGATACAAGTGGGAAGAGGAGCCCATCAAACCTATCTATAAGATATTAGTCAGAATAAGCCTTCATCTTGTTCATTGTTCAGGTCCAGGGATTTGAGGCTATCACTGTTTATGCTGGATATCTACCCACACATTTTCTACAATGATATATATATATATATATATATATATATATATATATATATATATGAAAAGTCATGCAGAAGGCATCCGACAAACCTAAATAGACACTTCAATTGATTTATGGATGAATTGAAGAAAGAGTTGGAACTAGAAACTAGACCAATATTCATTTTATGATTTCAGTGTGCATTCCCTGACCTTGGCCAACTATTGTCTCATCTGAGAGTTGCCACTTAATCATTTCTTATATAAGGGCACTTGCTACTGCATTCATTTAAGAAATACTTGACTTATACCATGAAATTATGTGTCCTGAGTTTTGAGTATATACTTTGATGATGACATGAACATGCCTTCAGAGATCACATATTCAAGTAAAATAAAATAAGCAATAAGCAAAATCTCAAACATGGCTTTAATAAGAATCACAAGAATCACCTGGTCTACAAGAGTCATAGCTAGGTAATACAGCAGAGAGAAGGACTGGGTTTTAAGATCAAATTGACTTGTAAATTTAGGAAGTACCAGCTCTGCCAAGATCTGAATAACAAGGAATCTTGCTTGATCACTAAGAATTTTCATAGACTGGAGGAACAAATAGCAAGGGCAAAGGTCCTAAGGTATTAAAGACTTGAGCAGGCCTGACCCACTGACAGGCCTAAAGAACATGTTCACTGGGTACAGACTTTCTATTAATGGTTCTAAATTTAGAAAAGACTTGATGTGCTAGGTTTTCTTTACTTGTTTTCTTCCAAGAAGGTCAAACATGGGAGTTTCAGATATGCTTTCAACTCATGATCTAGTATTTCTGACTGATGGCTAAGTCCAATCTTGGATGTCAACTTGATATACATCTGGAATCAACTAAAACTCAAGCAACTGGGTACACTTATAAGGGATTCTCTTTATTGTATCATTTGTGGTGGGAATATCTAACCTAAGTCTGGGCCATTTGGTGCCCTCTCACATTAAGCAACAGGGAAGAAGGAAGTTTTGCTTTTTGCCTGCTTATCATCACTCTCCCCAGCAATATCATCAATCCTGTAGCTGAGGCATTCCTTCACTAGAATTAGAACCTACATTTTGGTCATTAGAGTACAGACAGAAGACCATTAGATCTCTAGTGATCCTCTAGTACTCCAATACCAGATTGGGACTGCTGAGACATCCAGTCTCAGAGACCTAACTATATAGGAGACAGCCATTGTTGAACAACCCGGACTGCAGCCTGTAAGGCACTATAACAAATTGTATGAAATGAATATTGGTCTAGTTTCTTGTTCCAACTCTTTCTTCAATTCATCCATAAATCAAGTGTGTGTGTGTGTGTGTGTGTGTGTGTGTGTGTGTGTTCTACCAGATCAGTTTCCTTAGAGAACTCTACTAATACACTATATTGACTTTAACAATTTTAACAAATTAACTTCTCTAAAGCCCATTTTTCTCACATATTTTTATGGAGATAATATATATACTTCATGCATGACTCTTGTGGGAATTCAGTGAGAAAATACATGTAGTATGTCTGTGATAGTACCTGGCAACTAAGTGACCAAAAACAGAGAAGGAGATATTTCTCTGCTATTATAAAAGAAATAGAATATGCAGCTGAATGGACATTGTACTTATGTGTCCTGACTCTGGATCTTTCAGTAAGAAAAACTCCACTGTCTTTATTCTTGCCGACTTGGTTTTGAAATCCTCCATGGTCTTTACAATAGAACACACCATGTCTCACTGAGATACTGTTGGGAGCACTGACATCTGAATTACCAAAGAAATAGTGATCATTTCATCTTCCAATCCCATCTCCTTGTTTACTTTTACTGTTCACATTACAACTACACACATGAGAATGACTTTCTGGGGCCTTTATTCCTAGAATCAGAGAAAGAAACTATGATTTAATCACCTCCTTTCCATTAAACCCCCTTCAAAGGTTAGAGGGAATGAGGAATTCTGGAAAAAATAGATGTACCCAAATATTCACATCTAGTCCTCAGAGCAAGTAAATGTGCCTTATATGTAAATACTTTGCAGGCAAGACTATATTAAGGAGCTGGAGGGTAGAAAAAATGTCTAGTATCATATGAGTGGACCCTAAATGTAATCACAAATATTTTATGGTATGCAGAAGGATAGAGGTTTCATATAAAGAAAAGAAGATGTATACAGATAAGAAAGCACTATGAAGAGTAAGCAAATTGCAATGGGGTGGCCACAACTCAATGAATTTCAGCAGCTCTCTAAAGCTGGAAGAGACACTGTTTTCTCCCTAAGAGCTTCCACCAGAAATACAGCCCTTCAAATAGCTTATGTGAAGCTCTAAACACTGACTTCAGATTTCTGGCCTCAGAACTGCCAACAATAAGTTTTTGTTGTTGAAAACCTCCTAGTTTCTGTGATTTTTCTTGAAACAGCTGTAGGGAACTAATACAGGCATGGAAGGAAAAGGGATTTCACTTTGTGTGTCATCTCTGATCTACTGTTACTGCCCATGTACAGAGGATGTATGCCATTGGAAAGTCAGTAAGGGCACTAGCACACATGTTCAACAATCTGCTCCATGGTAAAAGGGAAAATGAGTTCACGACAGTAAACTACATATTGAGAAGAGTAAACATACCCGGCTATAATTCTAGTTTCATCTTCATCCCTCCCTGACCAACCACCCAGATCCTCAGTACTGCACTCCAAATTCCCCTTCATGCAGCATTCCTAAATCCTTGTACACGCTGCCTATCTGGAACACCCTTCCTTATATTTGAAGAGAACTATTGTGAAATTATTTTGACTACTGCCTTCACTTCATCAGCAGCAGAGTTAGCACCACTGTTATCTATATTCCCATAGATTTGGAACTATGTGACATTTAACTATCAGTTTCCTTAACAACTCTGATCATACCCTGCTGAAATGATCTGTTTTTGCATCTGTCTCCCACAAGACAATGTGTGCCATTGCTATATTCAGAACCTACCTACTTTAGTATTCAGTACATCAAGAGGACTAAATTGTGGGACTTTTGACAGTTGGCTCCACTCTCCCTGAGTCTTTTCCTTCTCTGCTCTCCTTCTCTTGTCACTCTTTCCTAATTAACTCTTCCCAACAGGCTCGGCATCACCATTTATGTGTATACTTTCTCACCTTTTTTTCTCATGCAATATGCCTTCCACCTTCCAAGAGAGGTCATGCCTCATCACATATTTGTATGATTTCATATGCTTCTTTTTAATAGCATTTAATAGAATTTATAATGTTAAACCTACTTGGACATGTATTGGATAAGTTTCTGTTTCCATTCTGAGCCATCAGTTCATTAGCAACAATGTTATGGGCCAAATTTTGTGACCCCCAGATTCATAAGTTGAAGTCCTAATTCCAATTACCTAAGAAGGGGACTGTATTCAGAGAGACAACTGATGGTGTATGCTTGGGTTTTAATCTAATAACACTGCTCTCCTTAAGAGAAGATATTAGGATAGACATGCACAGACACAGAGAACAGATTGAGAGAAAATAGCTATCTATATAGCCAGGGAGACAGGCAACAGAAGAAATCAATCTTGGTGCTTTGCTCTCAGACATCCAGTTTTCAGAGTGCTAAGAAAATTCATTTTTGCTGCCTAAACCACTAGTCAACTTCATTTTGTTAAGGAGGGTCAGGCAAACTGACATAGACAGGAAAAAACTGGTGTGTGTGTGTGTGTGTGTGTGTGTGTGTGTGTGTGTGTGTGTGTGTGTGTGTGTTCATTCCTGTTTGGAAACAGTTCTCGAGTGAATATTTGTTGAATAAATGAATGAAATGTTAGGTTTTAATTTAATGAAGTGATTGATTTTTTACATATGTGTTTGTTGGTTTGTCTATTTTAGCTCAGGTCAAACAAAGGTATATGTCATTTAACTTGAATTAGAACTTAAATACTATTGCAAAAATTACAGGAGGTAGATAATAGCTTAGGATTATAGTTTAAACCAAGTCAATTTAAAATTTAGCATCTGACACCTTCTGCTTCTGCCTCCTTCTGACTATGACCTTGGCAGGTTCCAGATGATGGCCACTATACCAAATCATGTATCAATCCATCCTCCCCTTTTAGAAGTTCTGGTTTTCTACTCACAGTGACAATACACAGTGACCATAACAATGTGTAAAAACAAATACCTGGCAGCCATTATGGTACAGTTATTGAAAACATGGGCATCCTGAGGTCCTCAGAGAAGTCCTTCAACTCTTAGTATATCTACAGTGAAAAAGGTCTCATATCTTATGCTGCCTTTTGATGCTATCAACACTCCCTTGTATCTACATACATAATACAAAAGCATTAGCCAAGTTGTGAGTAGGTATGTGGTTTCTCCTGTCTGAGCCTCATTTTTCTCATATGTAAAATGAGATGTTTACAATGAAGGAGCTTCTATAGTGTCTGTTTCTTCAACATCTTAAGGCATAATGAACGCTCTTAAACCATCATAAATCACATCCAATTTATAATCAGAACATTTAAGTTATGGCAATAAAAAATCTTTTCTCCTGTAACTTCCTTTCAGTTCCTAAATCCCTATTCCTGGACAAGCACAGGGGGTACTCTACATTTGCTGTGTTATACCTTCACATGAAATATAACCCCCATAATTTTCCACTCACCATCAAACTCCTTATCCTTTATAATGATCTGATTTTCCACAATCTATGTTCTCCACAACACATGGCTTACATATCTGCTCTGTGATCATTTCAGTTAAGTGGAAAGCAGCTATTTGTTTCCATATCTATCTTCTAACCTAACATCCTAAAATCATTATGTAGTTTTCAAGATTGAACACAGTATTCTTTGTTTCTAAAATTAATTGTTCATACAAACTTAAGCACTTTTCTCTGTTTACTATTGTTTTAATTGTACAAATTTATGGGACACAATATGGTGATTTATATGTATGACTACTTGTATATTATATCCAACAATCAAATCAGTGTGTTTGCACATCTGTAACTGGAAACTTTTCTATCCTTCCCAGCCCCAAAGCCATTTCTAAATAATCACTCAGAGATTTAATATTTATTATAAATGTTTGGCTGATGGCTCAGTCTTATTACTAGCTATATCTTACAGTTAAATTAACCCATTTCTATTGATCTGTGCATGGCCACCTGGCCCATGGCTTACCAGTGATGCTCTGGCATGTTGCTCCTTGGGCAGCTGCTGATGTCTCTCCGACTCCACCCTTCTCCTGTATTTCTGTTTGAGTTTTCCACCTGGCCATATCCTGCCTTGCCATAGGCTAAAGCAGCTTTATTTATCAACGAATAAGAGCAATATATATTAACAGAAAGACATCCTAAATCACACACCCATGCTTATTGCTACATTACTCATAATAAGATATAAGGTCACCCCATATACCCATCAACATGAACAGATAAGGAAAATGTGGTTATACATGTGCATATATATATGAATATTAATCAACTATAAGAAGAATGATAGCCTATCATTTACAGCAAAATGGATAGAACTGGAAGGTAAGTTAAATTAAATAATTCACTCACAGAAAAATCCCATGTTTTTTCTTATATGAGTATATTGTAAAAAGTTGAATAAATTATCAGAATGTGTATTAAAGGTTTATTCAGGCTTGCAAGAATCACAAGATAGGGGGTAAGGACAGAGAGATGGAGAGTGGTTGTATAATGGGTACCAAAGCAGGATAGGCAGAAGGGAAGAATTCTAGCATTTCGTAGCACAGTGAGATGATTAAAGTCCACAGGAATCTTGTGGACAAGAAACAGAAGGAGCAGCCTCAGGATAAAGGAGAGAAGCCTTGGCAGTGGCTGCTCCCAGTGACAGCGGCTTGTCTTTCACAGGGACACACAGGTAGAGCTTATCAGTTCACAATGTGTTTAACCAACTAGGCGGCATGAGTCAGGGTCCTCAAGGCGACAGGTCTGACAGTGGCTAGAGGCAAATGCTCTGAAGACACAGGATTGATTTGAGGTCTACTAGAAGTAACCCCTATAGCAACATCAGCAGACATATTTTACAGTTTTAAATTAATAATGAAGTATACCTATCAAGCATCAAACATAGCTGAAAATTTTAGATAAGGTATTTTCAATCCTAATCACTCATCATTAGGACCCATAAACACTGTCCCTATATTATGCATAAGACTCGAAGGGGCCCCTGGTAGTGGATTAGTATTTTTCCCTGGTGTAAGAAGGGATTTTGAGAGCCCATCCCACGAGAAGGGATGTCTTGGCATGGACACATGGGGGAGATTCTAGGCCCAGCCCAGTATGATGTGGTGGACTTTGGGGAGTCCCTGTCAAGGGCCTTATCCTGCCTGGGGAGTGGAGGGTGGATAGGGTGAGGGGTAGGTCGGGCTGGGGGGAGGGGAGGGAGAAGAGATTGACATGTGAAACAAGCTTGTTCCTAATTTGAACTAATAAAATTTTTTTTAAAATCTAAAAATAAAAAAAAAGATTTAGGAAAGTATAAGTTAGTGAATGCCATGAAACAGCAGATGGCTTTGGGACTCAAACTCGGCTGAGGTTAGTCTTTTCTCTTTGCAATAAAGTCTCTGTCTTAACTACCATGTGATATGATCCATCTCCTACTTATCCTTCCTCCTCTCATCCAGATTATGCCCCCACAGTATTTATCCCTAGCATACAAATGGACATTGGGAGCCCATTCCACATAGAGGGATACTCTCTCAGCCTAGACACACAGGGTTGGTCCTAGACCCTGCTCCAAAGAATATGACAGACTCTGAAGATCCCCCATGGGAGCAGAAAGGGTATGGGATAGAAAGTTAGTGGCGGGTATATAGTGGGAAATTACCAATATGGAGTCAGGTCGGCATGGCAGCAGTCTGTAGGCAAGCCCAAAAGAGAAAGCGAAAGAGAAAAGGCAGACCCTGGCAAGCATGGTCAGGCACACCTGTAGCCAGCCCCTAAGTAGGCGTGGCTATAGCTTCCCCTACAGGGGTAGGGGAGGAGGGGAAGGAGAGAGAACTGGGATTGACATGTAAAACAATCTCATTTCTAATTTAAATATAAATATAAAAAAGTTTACATGGAAACCAATTTAAGCATTAGTCTTTACAGGATGTTTTCTTTAAGGATAGAAAAGTTCTCAAGACTCAAAAGAAATTAGACTCTATAGAGGATGATTGAAATATATATATTTCAAAACTATTTCTTGCTCTATGAGTTCTGGTGTTCTAACCACAGTTAGGATCATTCTAGTCTCAACTCTGCAGTTAGAATGACATGTCTTAGATATGATATGTCTCCTTATTAGTGCCTCTTATTTTTCATCAGTAGAATGAGAGGATGGTAACATGTGCTTTCTAAGAGAGCTTCTACCTTTGGCATGCTAGAACAGGTCATCAAATAGGCATTCTGAATTCCTCAATGTGATATAAAATCTCATTCTATAAACTAGTTAAATATACACCATGTTTAATCTGAAAATGGCGTCCACAAGAGAAACCGATAGGCAATGCATGGGAAATTACACTGAGTGTAGCTAATGACTGTATAATTATGACTCACACTGTGCCATGAATGGTATACAGTGGAAGGGAGGTTGTATCCTGAATGATGATGAATGGTAGAGAGAGCTAACGATGAATGACAAGAATGACAAGTTCTCAACTTACTCTGTCTATCATCAGCACTTGAGACAATGATCTCTACTTTCTTATAAATGATTTTTACTTGGATTTATCTTATTATGCTCTCCAGATTTCATATATATGTATATATACATATATATGAAAATATAGACACATATGTGTGTGTGTTGATCATTAGAAGTACAAAACTTGTGATGGTTAATATTAATTGTCAACTTGATGAGATACAGACTCACTGAGGACAACTCCTGGGCACACCAGTGAGGACATCTCTAGCTAAGTTGATTAGGTTAACTGAGTCTGGAACACCAACCCATGTGGTTAGCACTAGTCCATGGGCCAGGATTCCAAACTGGAGTAAAGGGAGAAAGTGAACTGAGTACAAACATTTACCATTCTCTGTTTTCTGCAGAGATAACAGCACAACCAATTATTGCAAGCCCTTGCCACCTGGACTTGCCCTAAGAACAGCCACATCCTTGACCAGTGGAAGAAAATAAAGCTCCATTTCGTTTAAGATGCATTTGTGAGGTAATTTATCACAGCATCTGGAAACAGTATAACTATGACAAAAATATAATCTCTAATTTTCATTTTATAATAAAGAAAACATGAACAAACATTATGAAACTACTGCAAAGAGCCTTTCAAAATATTCCTCACAAGACTGAAATCCCAAGAAGGAAAAGAAACCCACTTTAGAGCATTATGTTGTTGAAAACCAAGTTCTTTATATTGACATATTTGAAGTCTGTCTCAATTCAGTAAGGCCTTTTTGTAAACAAATAAGCAAAACTCAGTGAACTTTATTCTCAACTCCTGCCTCCCATATATGGATATTCTGATATAACATGGACACATATTTTCAATGTCTCTAAACATTCCACGAAATATTAATTCAACTGATGTCTAGGAAACCCCTGAAAGACTGGCCGGGCTCATGTGCAGGTGTGTCTTTTTAAAGCAGAGGCACTTTATTTTCAGGCAAGTAGATGCCCATATATTTTTTAAATCAGTTGGCATTTTTCAAATATTCCTTCTTTACCATTGCAAAATGTTGAATATTAAGAGAACTCCGGTATACCAAGGAATGCCAACAACTTCTTTTGTGGTTTTATTTTCATTTGTGTGGAAGTAAATTTGCAGCAAAGTGATGCTGGTTTTAAAACAGAATAGATAGATAGATAAATAGATAGATAGATAGATAGATAGATAGATAGATAGATGTATATACACATATAGATAGATAGATAGATAGATAGATAGATAGATAGATAGATAGATAGATAGATAGATAGATAGATAGACAGTGTTAGTACAGATGGGCCAAGTACTGATGGGCCACACCTCCAGTTTTACATTCTGACAGGTAGGCAAGAAGGATGTTGATGCTGAAGGTTAGTTGAGATGATGACCCCAGTGCAGGCCAAGGAAGAAATAGGAAGAATAATTTCCAGCTGAACAAAGGCAGCTTTGTTGATATCTGGCAGCTTCCTGAAGAGAATAATCCCTTTCTGATAAGGTGTTTTAACTCAGATCTTAAAAATACATTTTGTCTGCTAGAAGTCTTTCAATTTATACTGAAGATCCATGACTTTGGCGCAGAATGATGAACAAGGTGAGCAAGAAATGTTGCAGAGACTTGCCCAAGGCACATGGTCAAGTCAAAATGACTGAGCACAAGAATCAAAATAATATATGCTGGGAATAGAAGCTGTTTTCTAATGGGGAAAAGTGGCACTTAAATGCCTACAGGCAAAAGTTCATGCTGGGCCCAAGCAAAGTTATGCACAAAGGAGCCTGGGTGTCCTTCTTTACCTGCCAGACTGCCTCCCTCTCTACCCCATCCGTTTCTGAATACACTCATTCTCACTTGATAAACAACATATTCATCCTAACAGTGAGCCATTGTTGAGACCCTGTTTCTCCAGACTCTGGTTGTATTGAGTTTTCTGTAACTTGAGCCCAGATTCAGGAACATGATTCAATGTACACAGGAACAGAGACCAAGAATGGAGAAAAACCTAAATGGGCTCTGTTGTCCTAATCTAATTCTATAATAAGCAACAAATGTATTAGAAAATTAAAAGTAGTTCCATTTATATTATTAACCTCTGTGTCAGAGCCTTTGAAATTATCCTGTCAGCTACACTATAAAGCAAACATCATAATCTTAATTTTTCACAAGAGAAAACTGGTGAGGAATTTGTCCAGTTCCAGAGCTAATATCTGACTGACCATTGAAGCCTCAGACTATCCATCTCTGAATAAGAGATAATAAATTTTTGAAGTGTTGGAAAGGATGAGGAAAGATGGTTCTTAGCTCAAAGAAGACCTGCCTCCCTATGCAAAGTCATCTCCCCCTACCTGTATACCAACTGTATGCCACTACACTCATTTTTCTCCTTCTGATTAGGACAGCTGCTGCACTTTAGTCCTTGTTCAAATTTAGCATATATGTCTTTTCTAATGAAATAATTCAATTAGCTGTGAATATTTAAATAAATAAAACATAAGCACAAAGAACTGGGGTAAAGACTTAGTTACAAGCTTGTAACTAGAAACTGAGAAGTCAATCAGCAGGGAGTTTATTACATAAATTATTAAAATGTTCACAATGTAAATTTGCATATATTTAAATAACGATTACACATGTCAAACTTTATTGATAAGGAAAAATGTTCCCTGATCTATTGATAATTGATTTTTAAAAAGCAAGGACTAAAGCCTTTCCAGTAGTGTAAGCCTAGCATATCTGCACAAAGGAGCCTTGGATATATAGTCTTGGATAAGTATCTGCTCCTCACAGAAGAAATGTACTTTGAGAATACACCTTTAATTAATTGTCTTCATCGCAAAAGAGTTTCAGTTAGCATCATATATGAACATACACACCAGAGGATAGAGACAAAGATGTAAGTTCAGCACTTTGGTGCATTAAAATCTATTGTAATCAGAGACACAAATTAGATTTAGTAGTTATAAGCTAAAACCACGAGATTACACCTGAATATCTTGGTAAGTTTGAGGTTGCAACAACAGAATACCTCACACTGAGTGCTTCGTAAAGAAAAGAAAGATTTATTTGGTTTATAGTATGGGGAACTCACTGTTTACTATTACATTGTCCACCTGTTTAAATTCTGCTGAGGACTTCCCTGTCTGTATCAATAAATGGTAGGAAAAGAGACAGGACCGCTTCTGAGGTACTGTGTAAGCATGTGGTTTTCTGAGAGAAGCAGACTAGTAATTTTGCTAAAATAAATTTCTCTCTCTTTTTAATTAAAACTTTTTACAATATATTTTGAGCATATTTCTAATCCCCATGATCCTCCCAGATCCCCACCCACCCATCCAACTCATTCTTTCCCTTCCTCAAAACCAAAACAAATAAAACTCCAAAACAAATCAAACAAAAAACCCAATAAGACAAAAAATGCCAAAAAAAATGAAACAAAAAATCCCACAAATAAAACATAGAGTTAATTTTATATTGGCCAATAATCCCTAGGCATTAGGTCTGTCCTGGGATGAGCTTTTAAAGGCAACATGCACACATCTATGTGCACACAAGAGAATAAATGTCTTCTATACACAAAAGAAGAAGAAATTGACCACTGAGAGCTTTGTGAGCACCTTCCACTCCAGAGTCAGGCCACTTCATTATTATATCAACAAGTAATATGATTGTGATTATAGGTATTTTCTTAAAAAGGAAACAACAAAACTACTGGGAGAAGAAAAGTGAAAGGTTATTTCATTATATTGAATGATGGTCTTTTCACTTTCTCTGTGAATATTCTCAATATCCTAAAGTAAGCATATTGGTTGATCTTTTTTTTTTTTCTATTGAATATTTTTTCTTATTATTCTTTTTTAGTTAAATTAGAAACAAGCTTTTTTTTACATGTCAATCTGTTTGCTCTCTCTCCCCTCCACCCCTGCCCCCCACCAACCCCATATCCCAATCCCTTTCTGCTCCCCAGGGAGGATGAGGCCTTCCATGGGGGATCTTCAAAGTCTGTCATATGATTCCCAGCAGGGCCTAGATTCTCCCCTGTGTGTCTAGGCTGGGACAGTATACCTCTATGTGGAGGGGGTTCCCAAAGTTCATTTGTGTACTAGGGGTAAATACTGATCCACTACCAGTGGCCCCATAGATTGTCCAGACATCCAAACTGACTTCCTCCTTCAGGGGGTCTGGAAAAGTCCTATGTTTTTTTCCCAGCTATCCAGTCTGGGGTCCATGAGCAACCCCTTGTTCAGGTCAGCTGTTTCTGTGGGTTTCTACAGCCTGGTCTTGACCCCTTTGCTCATCACTCCTCCCTCTCTGCAACTGGATTCCAGAGTTCAGCTCAGTGTTTAGCTGTGGGTGTCTGTGTCTGCTTCCATCAGCTACTGGATGAAGGCACTAGGATGGCATATAAGGTAGTCATCATTCTCATTATTGGGGAAGGGCATTTAAGGTAGCCTTTCAACTCTTGCTTAAATTGTTAGTAGGGGTCAACCTTGTAGATCTCTGGATATTTCCCTAGTGCCAGAATTCTTTTTAAACTTACAATGACTCCCTCTATGATGGTATCTCTTTTCTTGCTCTCCTCTATTCTT
This sequence comes from Cricetulus griseus, assembly GCF_003668045.3. Lineage (NCBI taxonomy): Eukaryota > Metazoa > Chordata > Mammalia > Rodentia > Cricetidae > Cricetulus > Cricetulus griseus. Next base: position 39,057,638 of record NC_048595.1, read on the forward strand.
CCCCTGACTAGGGGAAGAATGCTAACTTCTCCTCTATTCTTCCTTTTTCCTCATGTCTGCCTCTCCCCTCTTCTTCTCCCAGTCTCTGTCTTCTAACTCCATCTCCCCTCCCCACATGCTCCCATTATAGCTTAGGAGATCCAGTCCCTTTCCCTTTCTCCAGGGAATCATAAATGTCTCTCTTAGGGAACTTCTTGTTTCCTATCATCTCTGGCATTATGGATTGTAGGCTGCTACTTCTGTGCTCTAGATCTAAAATCCACATATGAGTGAGTACATACGTTTTTTCTTTTTGTGACTGGGTTACCTCACTCAGGATGGTTTCTTCTAGTGCCATTCATTTGCCTGCGAATTTCAAGATTCCATTGTTTTTTTTTTTCCCTCTGAGTAGTACTCCATTGTGTAAATATACCACTTTTCTCTATCCATTCTTCGGTTGAGCGGCATCTAGGTTGCTTCCAGTTTCTGGATATTACAAATAATGCTGCTATGAACATGGTTGAACAAATGTCCTTGTTGTATGAAGGTGCATCTTTTGGATATATGCCTAGGAGTGGAATTGCAGGATCTTGTGGTAGACTCACTCCCATTTTCCTGAGGAACTGCCAAACTGATTTCCAAAGTGGCTGTATGAGTTGGCACTCCCACCAGCATTGGAGGAGTGTTCCCCTTTCTCAACATCCTCTCCAGCATAAAATGTCATTGTTTGTTTTTGATTTTAGCCATTCTGATGGGACTAAGATGGTATCTCAGATTTGTTTTGATTTGCATTTTCCTGATGGCTAAAGATGTAGAGCACATTCTTATGTGTCTTTCAGCCATTTTAGATTACTGAGAATTTCTATTTAGTTCTGTACACCACTTTTTAACTGGATTAGTTGGTGTTTTGGAGACTAGCTTCTTGAGTTCTTTGTATATTTCGGAAATCAGCCCTCTGTCAGATGTGGGGTTGGTGAAGATATTTTCCCATTCTGTGGGCTGCTGTTTTGTCTTGTTGACTGTGTCCTTTGCCTTACAGAAGCTTCTAGGTTTCAGGAGGTCCCATTCATTAATTGTCGATCTCAGTGTTTGTGCTACTGGTGTATGTTTAGGAAGCAGTCTTCTGTGCCAATTTATTAGAGGGTACCGTCTACCTTCTCTTCTAAGAGGATCAGTGTGGCTGGATTTATGTTGAGGTTTTTAATCCATTTGGACTTAAGTTTTGTGCATGGCAATAGACATGAATCTATCTGCAATATTCTACATGCCAGCATCCAGCTATGCCAGCACGATTTGTTGAAGATGCTTTCTTTTTTTTTCCATTGTACAATTTTAGCTTCTTTGTCAAAAATCAGGTGTTTTTAGGTGTGTGGGTTAATATCAGGGTTTTCAACTCAATTCCATTGGTCTACCTGTCTATTTTTGTGTCGATACCAAGCTGTTTTCAGGACTATATCTCTATGATAGAGTTTTAAGTCAGAGATCATGATAGAGCTTGAAGTCAGAGATCATGATACCTCCGGATGTTCCCTTATTGTACAGGGTTGTTTTGGCTATCCTGGGGCTTTTGTTTTTCCATTGAAAGTTGAGAATTGTTTTTTCAAGGTCTGTGAAGAATTGTTTTGGGATTTTAATGGGGATTGCATTGAATCTGTATATTGCTTTTGGCAAGATTGCCATTTTTACTATGTTGATCCTACCTATACAAGAACATGGAAGATCCTTCCATTTTCTGGTATGCTCTTTAATTTCTTTCTTTAAAGACTCAAAATTCTTATGATACAGGTCCTTCACTTTTTTGGTTAGCATTACCCCAAGGTATTTTATGTTGTTTGTGGCAATTTTAAAGGGTGATGTTTCTCTGATTTCTTTCTTAGCACGTTTATCATCTGTATATAGATATTAGTTTATCTTAATGCTTTTTAAAAGTTTATAATATTCAAAGTTCCTCTCAGAGCCATTGCCATTTCTAACTGATTTCTACATATCATTATCATCATCTGTCATTCCTCTATCAAAGAACTAAATTCAGTATTAGGAAACACTGCTTTAAAATTATAAATACTTACTAGAATAGGAGGTAATTTGAAATATGCTAAATTCAAATTGTGGAAAAAGCCTCATCACCATTTTATGAGTTAACAAAGCAAGATTTAAAAGTCCCTCCCTAAAACATATGTATAACACACACACACACACACACACACACTACACTTCTCTCCCCTTTTTGTATTTCCTTGGTTGGTGTTTTCTAGTTTCAAGGTTTTAAATATCACTTCTAGGTTGATAACTAACTTTATCTCCAACTTTGACCTATCTTGACAAGATTCCCATATTAAAATTCAACTGCCTAATGATATTTGTAATTTGATATCTGAAAGGCATTTCAAACTTACATAAAACAGATTTATTTAACTATTCTATAAAGTTTGTCATATTATTGAAAAGTACTACCTTCTATTCAGGTACTCAAACCAAAATTCAGCCTTTACATTTCATGAATCCAATCTTCTTAACTCACAATGGTCTTATATAAATGGTCTTGTTACAACCCAGTTGTGAGTGCTGCCTGCAGACATTACTCCTATTCCAATCTTTCTGTTTGGTCAAGGGTTAATCTAAAAAATCCTACATGAGTAAAGGGATGTCTGAGTAAATATATGTAGTATAGTTCTTTACTCTGCAAGCTAGAAGCGGGGAAACAATAGCTTTAAGAAAGTTCAAGTGAACTAAATTTCACATAAGATGCATAATGTGATAGTGAGAAAGTCATGATTTCTTACACCCCCTCAAAAAAATCCTAGTTTAATTTAGGCATGACCCCTGTCTTAATTCTCACCTACTTGCATGAATTAATCCAGCAAGGCATTCAAAACATAATGCTGAAAGACAGGTAAGTACCAGCAATTATGGTTTTACATGCCTCCAGACCATATATAATATGCATGTCAACCTGAGATGGGCTTTGACGATTCCAGAATTTGCAAGCTTGAGGTCAGAAGGTGAGAGTGTCTGCTCTGCAGGCACTCCCATGTTCCCTCTTGCAAGTCTCCCAGGACCCACATCTCTGGACCAGGATGGTTTTCTGGGAGGACAAATTATCTGGTTATATCTTTCTAGTTCTTCCTTTATATAGAATGGAATTAGATGACCATGTAGCGGGTCCAGATCAGTGACCATTTAGGAGTCCTAAAGAGATCTAACCAATGACCTTGCTTTAGAATGTATGTTTAGTAACTGCAGAGGGACTCAACTTTAGAACCTTCAGAAATGTGTGGAGATAAAAGCCAGTGACAATCAACATTCACTGTAGGATAATGAGGCCTGGAGACAGAAAAAAATGAGCCAAATTTTGAATTCTAGATACAAAAGATTATCTCCTGTGTATACACCGAGACAGTTACATATAAAGATGTGGAACTCAGAAGAGCCTAACTTAATGTGTAAATGAAAATCATTATTATATGTGGTATGTGACAAACAAAGGTAAGAAAATATAAACTGGGAAGAAAAGATTCAGGATAAGCCTTGGAAAACACCAATGTTGATCACATTTCTCTCCACAAAAGCTACAGATTATGTAAAAAGGAAATAAAATTTAAATATAGTGGAGAGTATCTTCATTTCCTAAGAGATTTGCATTATTTTCTATTCACTTCATAAAGCAGGTTCTCACTCACGTCTCATGAATGTTGTCTAATGGGAGCCCCAAAGCATACACAGCATTGGCTGTCTTAGAGAACTCAGCTGATACTTTTAAAAATTCTATTGCATTCTTCATTCAGCAGAGATGGTGTGTCATTTTCATCTTTGTAGCAAGCACTAATGATACTTGCACAGATGACTAATGTCTCCTTTGGTAAAAAATTAATGCAACACAGTAATTTCCCTACCTGGGGTTAATGAACATGTCAGATGCTGAAAATGAGTTGTTTGAAACTAAATTACTATAATCTATATTTAGAAGATTGCTATAGGGCTGGGGCATGAGTGTACTGGGTGGATATATTTGAAGTTTTCTTTACCTTGGAACTTAATTTTTACCAAGCCTTTTAAGTACCAACTTTCCTGATAACCTAAATATAAATTTAACATGTCATCTCATGCATTGAATTGCTGGATTGAACTCCATGAACAATTCTTTTATTTATTTATCCATTCAGTAAATAAATAAATATACAGAGCATTCATTATATATAATTTTGTCTATTATTTACTAGTCATGGAGATGTGAGTAAAATATTATCTTTGTCCTATAAGAGCTGCTCACTGCATAAAGAAGAAATGAAATTTCAAATGTCTATATCACAATATTGCAAAACATACTAAGACTTTGGATATAGGGAAGTATTTTTTTAATCCTGGGGACGGAACCCAGGTCTGTCTGTACTAAAGCTGTACAGAAGTTTTCTCTTCATCATGCTTCAAGCAACATGACACATATTTACATTGCATTTCATTGTATTAGGCACCATGAGTGATCTAGATGGAGGATTTGAATTACCTACCTGAAAATACTAGGTCATTTTATACAAGACTGAACACTGAGTTTTGTTCTCAGAAAGGTGTATTGGTGACAAACACACCCTGGTACTGGCATTAAAAACAGATGTGTAGATCACTAGCACAGAACAGATGACCCAGAAACAAACAAAAAGGCTATGGGTATCTAATTTTGGACAAACATAACAAAAACTGTCTATGGAAAAAAAAAAAAGATAACCTATTCAGCAAACTGTGCTGGCCAAAGTGGATATCCACCTGGAGAAAATAAAAAAAAAATTAGACCACTATTTTCTAACTTGTACAAAATCGACTTAAAGTATTTCAAAGACCTAAATTTAAAACATGACATTGCTTGGGGTAACATGGGGAATAATCTTCATGATACTGGTGTGGACAAGAAGTTTATGAATAGAACCTAATAGCAAAGGAACTTGCTCCAAGAATCAACAAGTGTAACTACTTGAAATTAAGATACTTTTATACATCAAAAGAAACTATACCCACAAAGTAATGGGAGAAAATGGTGGAACATACGTTTAATTTCAGAACTTGGGAGGCAGAGGTAGGTGGATCTCTATGAGTTGGAGGCCAGCCAGGTCAACAAAGTGAGTTCCTGGACAGCCAGGGCTGTTATACAAAGAAACCCTATCTTGAAAATCAAACAAACAAAAATGAAGCAAGCAAACAAAAATGTATCCAACATTAATATAATTTGCAACTTGAAAACTGAAAATTAAAGCTAAGTTTAAAGTATGACCTCATCACATTCTTAATGTTATCATCAAGAAATCTGACAATGTGTTGTGGAGGATGTAGGGAAAGAGAAACCTTTGTTTAATGCTGGTGGGAATGCAGAATAGTTCAGTCATATGGAAATAAATATGGGGGAAGCTTATAAAACTAAAATTAGAACCACCATATGACCCATTTATACCACTCCTAGGCATATTCCCAAAAGATTCCACGTCCTACCACAGAGACACATGCACATCTATGTTTATTACTGTTATATTCATGACAGAATAGAAATGGAACCAGCCAATAGATGTCCATCAACAGATGAACAGATAATAAAAATGTGGTATATGTACACAATGAAATATCATTCAGCTAAGCCGGGCATTGGTGGTGCACGCCTTTAATCCGAGCACTCAGGAGGCAGAGGCAGGCAGATCTCTGTGAGTTCGAGGCCAGCCTGGTCTCCAGAGTGAGTGCCAGGATAGGCTCCAAAGCTACACAGAGAAACCCTGTCTCGAAAAACCAAAAAAAAAAAAAATAGATAAATAAATAAATAAATAAATAAATAAATAAATAAATAAATATCATTCAGCTAAAAAGACAAATGAAATTTCCATGAAGATAGACAGATTTGGAAAGTATAACATTAAGGGAGGTAACCAGAACACAGAAGGTCAAAAGCTGTATATTCTTCTATGTGTGGATACCAGCCTAAAATGTATACCTGTTTATATTTAAACAGGTGTAAGTGTGAGAAAATTCTGAAAAGCTAGGAAAGAGATGAAGTGAAGGTTTCTATTAGATGATGAAGTATGGGGCAGGGTGTACACGTGGGACATGAAAAAGGAAAGCAATTTGGTGATGTGAGGCTACTTGGGGGTATTGGGGGGGAAGGCAGATAGCGGAGACAAGAGGGACAGGGAACTACAAAAACGCACTTGGATAGGAAATGGTAAAATGGTATCCAACATACATTTTTATTTAAAATAAAAAGGGACCTTGAACCAATCATACATGGATAATAAAAAATGACTCCAAGATATTGGTCATTTCAGTTACCAAACTGAGGAGATAGAGAGTTTACTTTGAGAGACGGTCCTATAGGCATCCTGTGAGGAGTTATCCTGACTAGACTAACTAAGGTGGGAAGATCTGTTCACTGTGAGCGGCACAATCCCTGGGCTGGGATCTTTGGAACCAAGTGAACTGAGTAGAAGCATTCATCACTCTCTCCTTGACTATAGATGGAATATGATGGCTGGTAAGCACTTTTTCAACTTGACACAAGCTGAAGTCTCTGAGAAGAGAGAACATTAAGTGAGAAAATACCTCCGTAAGACTGGCCTATAGGCAAGTCTGTGGAGCATTTTCCTAATTAATGATTATTGTAGAAGGACCCAGCCCACTGTGGGCAGTGCTATCCCTGTCCAGGTGGTAGTAGGGTGAAGAAGAAAGCAATCTGAACAAGCCAAGAGGAGCAAGTCAGTAGCTAGCGTTACTTCATGTTCTCTGCTTCAGTTCCTTGGTCCAAGTTCCCATCTTGAGTTCCTTTCCTGACTTCCCTGCATTATGAACTATAAGCTGTAAACTGAAATAGACCCTTTCCTCCCCGGGTTGCTTTGGTCATAGTGTTTATTATGGCAACAGAAACCTAGTAAAAAGACAGTGACCATCTGCCTTAATCTCCTTTGGACATGACTTCCCTGCCATGATGGATTATACCCTGAAATTGTAAGCCAAAATAAAGCAACCACTGAGTGGCTTTTGTCAGATTATTTTATTGTGGCAACAGGAAATTAGCCAGGACATTTCTTGACATAAGAAGTCAAGTAAATGCTGAAAATCCTAGTGATCATAAGGCGTGGGGCCAAGGTAACAACTCTAAAATTAGGCACCAGTTCATATAATGTCAGCCTCCACACTACACCTACTGTATAAAATGGTTATAAGTTCATGTATGTGGACTGGTAATTATTTTGTAGTTGGGACTGTTATTATTTTAATATTAGTGTGATTATTAGTATAGTGGTTGTTGTGTATGTGTGGTAGTTTGAATGTATGTGTAGCTCTGTTGAAGTAGGCATGGCCTTGTTGGAATAAGTGTGTCACTGTGGGCATGGGGTTTAAAGTCTCTTATGTTCAAGCCACACCAAGTAACTTAGTTCACTTCCTATTGCCTGTAGATCAAAATGAAGGACTCTCAGTCCTTCTCAAGTACCATATCTGCCTGCATGCTACTATGTTTCCCGCCATGATGAAAATGGACTAAACCTCTGAAACTGTAAACCTCCCACATTAAATGTTTTCCTTTATAAAAGATGCTGTGGTGTAGATGTTTTGTTTTGTTTTGTTTACTTTTTACTCTTGGTGGGGGTCACCATCCAGCTCCCAAATAATCACACATAGAGACTTATTCTTCCTTATATATGCCTGACCTTAGCTTGGCTTATTTCTTGCCAGCTTTTCTTAAATTATCCAACTACCTTTTGCCTCCTGGCTTTTACCTTTTTCTATTTCTGTATATCTTTTCTTTCATTCTTATTCCATGTCTGGCTGGGTAGTTATGTGGCTGTGTGGCTAGCCCCTACTTTTCCTGATCCTTCATCCTCTTCCCAGTTATCTCCTCCTACTTATTCTCTCAGCCTGCCAGCTCTGTCTATTTTTTTATCCTGCCTTACTATTGGCCATTCAACTCTTTATTAAAACAGGCAAAGTAACACAGCTTCATAGAGTTAAAAAAATGCAAAATAAAAAATGCAACACATCTTTGCATCATTAAACAAATATTTCACAGCATAAACAAATGTAACACATCTTAAGTAATATTCTACAACACTGTGGGCATGTTGTCTCCTCACAGCAATTGAAACCCTAATTAAGACCATAGGTATAATGGTTACTGTTTTCAACTTAACAAAAAATAGAGATGCCTTGGAAGATGAAGCCTCAATGAGGAATTGCTTCCATCAGAGTAGCTTGTAGAGCATTATCTTGATTAATGATCGATTCAGGAAGGCTCTGCCCACCATGAGTTGCACCAGGTAATTCTGGATTCTGTAAGAAGCAAGTTGAACAAACCATGGAAGCAAATCATTAAGCATCATTCCTCCATGGTCTCTCAGTTCCTGCATACAGTTTCCTACCTTGAATTCTTGTCCTGACTTTCTTCAGTGATGGATTGTGACCTGTGAATTTTAAGATGAAACAAACTCTTTCCTCCCCAAGTCACTTATTACAGCAACAGAAAGGTAACTAATGCAGTGTAAACGAGAACATAGATAAGAAGTGATCATAAAGACTGAAACTAACTTTTAAAAACCCAAAATATTATTTTAATCAGGGTATTTCTAAGATAGAAGACCATTTCTTAGTGTTTACAGACATTAAGAAAACAGTATGATGTTGATAGACAATATAGAGTCTATCAACAGTGTCTCTCATTTAGGGGTATATATTCAGTATACCTTATCTGACATGCTTGACACCAAAAGTATTTCGGGTTTCAAATACTTTCAGATATCAAAATGTTTATACAAACATAATGAGATATTTGGGACAAAGAAACTAAAACCTACACACAAAATTCATTTTTGTTTCCTTTTATACCTTACTTATATTGTAAGTTATAAGTAATTTTATACAATACATTTAGTGCAAATGCATTTTCACTTCTCTTCCTATATTTGAGCTACTTGAATGTCTCCAATGTCTCATGGTGCTGAAGCACCAGTCCCCAGTATGGCACTATTGAGAAGTGGTAGAATCACTTAACAAAAATGTACAGATATCATTAACTGTTATAAACTTTAGGAGGTTAGGCCTTTTGCTTGTCAGCTTTCACTCACTGTAACAAAATAGAGATCAACAATTTAAGTTCAGGAAAGTTTATTTTGGCTCTTAGCTTCAGGGTTTTAGTCTATGGTTAGCTGGCTCCATTGGACATATGAGCAGGCAGAACATTATTGCAAGGAGCACATGGGACAACCAAACTGCTTACCACATGACATCTAAGTTGCTGATGGGTGAAAATGGTTTCTCAATATGCCCTTGAAAGGCATTCAATGACTCTTGTTTTGTCCCATTTAGTTCTACCTCCTAAATGGTTACAGTAGGTGTGAATAGTGCTTTTAGCAGGAACACATATGCCCATGAAACAACATGTAAGATCTAAGCCAAATCAAACATGGAGCATTGAGCAAGGAAAATAGGCCACTCGGGGCATGTTCTGAAAGGTTAGGACTTTAGTGGTCCTTGCCCCATTCTCCTTCCTGGTTTTCAAAAGCGAATAGCATTGCTCTCCCGGCCAGTTACTGACATAATGCTCTGGTCTGGCCCAGGTTGACCTGAAAAAACAGCATTAAAAACTCTGAAACCATGAACCCCAGGAAACTTGGTGTTTTGTGCAATGACAGGAAGTTGATTAATACATGTAGCTGTGTATGAAATTTTCAAGTTGTGAGTTCATGTCAGCTCTCAAAACTTTCAGGCTTCAGAGCATTTCAGAATATGGATATTTTCATCAGCATTATTTTATTTGCATGTAGAGTTACATGCATCAGTTCAAACCTCACTTCTCATGTGTCCCATGGAAATATTAGTAATAACAATAAGGTAATGACTGATAACCACAAGTATCACACCATCCTTCCTGGAGTAGTCAAAGAGATAACATCAAAAGGAAACATTTTCAACACTTGGAATAATGCTCAAACACTGGTAGCTATTTATATACAATAATTATGACACTTAGGACAATTACAATTTTCATTATACTTTAGGCTTTCTATTGAACAAAAATGATAATGTGCAAATACAATACATGCTTGTTTTTCCTAAAAGTTCTGGTGATTAATAATTATGATTTTCTGTGGCTTGTGCTACTACATTTCTATTTTAATTCCTTTGTGCAACTTTCTCCATACTGTCTTTGTTTTCGTGGGTTTTTGTTAACATAAGGATGGGGCAGGAAACAAGACAAGTCAGCTGCTTAAAAGGAGATGGCTACATGAAGAAGGGAAATAGTATTATTCCATTTTGACAAGCCAAGTAATATTTTGTCTATCATGGGAGAGTCTAAATTGCACAGGTACAAGAATCTTAGTGGGTGTAAGAGTTATAACCATGATAAACAACATGTTAATTCCCTTTGAAAAATTATCTTGATTCATTATATTTACTGAGAAGTTATCACAGCGTCTTTAGTGAGATGCTTTCCATGTTCCTGACAATATTCATCACATCAGTTGACTTAGGTGATGGAATGGTGAGATCTCACTAAATAGATGAGAGCACTAACACTCAAAATGACTTCTGTTCAGGTTTGGCTCATGTTACAAACTTTCTTTCCATATACTCATACCTTAGCCATAGAAGTAGAGGCATAAAACAATGTATAATATATATATATATATATATATATATATATATATATATATATATATATATCTTCCCTTAAAAAATAGAGACATCATCACCTCTTCTAAAACACATCAGAGTTTTACATAATCATGGTGATTTAGTATCCTCCAAACCAAGCAATCACATTCTTGTGTAGACCAGCTGTGCTGCCTTGCAAAACATTGTCCCAGCTGGTTACAGTAAGGCATAATATTTTCAACATAATATCAAGGTTCTCCCTACCACCTGGTAATGCTGTACATGGCCTGGGGTAGGAGCGAGAGTAGATAGAGTTATGGAGTTATGGAGGAGGGGCCAAAGTTTACAGACACAAGACCTTGGGCTTCCTCTATATGGCTGCAGGCTTCTCAGATGTGGCTGGTTGGGGGATGATTACTTGGCCCTCTACGTAACCCCTCATACCTAGGTTCTCTAAAGAAGCCCAATAAATCCATTGTTTCCCCAGAGTGAACTTTGTGGAATCATGCCTTCTTTTTGTCGTTGGGACTTTGTGAGGAGGGGTAGAAGTTGTCTTATAGCTCCCCAGGTTAGGAATTTTAACATCAGTTAAGGCCTTGAGGGGGCCAAGCAGCAATTGCTTCTTTCATGTATTGAGGTTTCTGCATGCTTTGTACCTTCTACTTAAACCTCGAGCCCCCGCATCACACACAAACACACACACACACACACACACACACACACACACACACACACACACACACTTAATATTTTGTATTGCAAACATTATTTTCCTTCCCATGTTTCATTTAGCTATCTTCTATTAGCAAGCACTTATACAGAGAGAGGCTCTCAAGAGGAACTAACCTCTAGTATAATGAATGCATTTTCACTTTCTAGAGAAAAAGAACAGTAAAATAAAGATATCATACATCATACACTTTATACTCACAAATATATGGAATTGAATGCTAGCTGTATCATTCATTGGAGACTAAAAGCACGTGTTTTAAAACCTCCCCAAGATTTTTAAAGAAAACTTAAAGAAACAACAAAAATTACTATGGAAAACATTTTTACTAATTTGAAGGAACAGAAAATAGTTTTGGGTTTTTTTTAGTTTTATTTTTTGTTCATCTTATATACCAACCACAGTTCTCCCTCCTCTCCTCCCCCTATTCTCACCTCCCCATAACACACCCCTATCTACTGTTCAGAATATTTTAAAGATTCACAGACAATTTTCATTCTGATGCTCACTTTGCCATTAACAAAGATAACCCAACACAATGTTCATTGCTAACTCCAATTTTAGGTATTTCCTCTCACTCTTCTGTGAGGAAGACCAATGTCTTCTTCCTCTGCACTCCTTGCATCTATAGAATACATCTATGTTGACCCTGTATCTCGCTATATATGTAAGCCCAAGAGGAATGTAAATGCTCAAAAATAAATGATTAATAAACAAATAAAAGCATAGTGAATAAATGAATGGATGTTGTTTTCTTCATAACCCACTCAATACTTATGCAGCACAAAATCTGAATAAATATGATGCTGAAAGAATCAACTAAATCGTTAAGTATCTGTATCACCTTCTCCTGGCTCAATTTTAGCTTCTTTCCTACCATTTTACAAGTTTACAAGATAATAGTTTTTTCCCCAAGATTTTACAAATAGTGAAAAATTCTCTCTTGGCTACAGAGAAGCCATGTTTTTTTCTGCCTGAACAGATGAACTAATAGATAATAAAAATCATACTGGATATGGGTGGCTCTCAGAATAAAGGAGTGTCCTCCTGAAATGAAAGGGAGGAAAAAGCTACATGAAACATGAAAATGGACATCTGTGTAACATCCAAAATGCTCGGCTTTAGCATGAACTTCTTTACTGCTCCATTTCAACCTTTGGCAGCTACCAATCTCTCTACTTACAAATTTGTCTATTTTACATAGTTTGTGTTAATGGGATATGTAATCTATTGTGTATATCTTCCTTTATTATGCAAAATTTTTAGTTTTTTCTTTTATTCTATGTAATATGTATTGCATGTATATGGTGTGTGTGTGTGTGTGTGTGTGTGTGTGTGTGTGTAGGTCGGTATGCAACTGAGTATGTGGATACATGCAGAGACACCAGAAAAGTATGTTGGAGAAATACAAGCGTGCAGCACCATGTCTGGTGTTTTCACATGGGTATTGAAGGTTTCAACTCAAGTTCCAACACTTGGATAGTAAGCACTCTTATCAACCATGACATCTTCCAATTCCTGAACATAATGTTTTTAAGATTTATTCATTCTGCATTATCAATAAGTCTGCCAGTCTCTTTATGCAGCTAAACATTTTGTTGTATGAATACATCATGTTTTGTTTTCTGTATATATTCACCAACTGATGGACATCTCAGTTCTTCCCATCTTCTGGTTTTTGTGGATGTAACTATTCTGAAAATTAATGTACAGGATTTTGCCTGGACATCCTTTTTCTAACTCTTTTGAATATATACTTAGAGGTGTAATTAGTCATAAGGTATCCTATGTTTAATATATTAAGAACAAACAAACAATTTTCTGTAGTAGCTATCCCAATTTTATGTTCCTACTAGCCATGTTTGAGGTTAACCAACCTTATTAATGTTTTCACATGTACATCATTTTATACTTTGATTAATGTCTGCAGCGAGGCCTATTAACTTTTTTTTATAGATGACTGTAAATCTCAGAGGAATTCAGTCACTTGATAAAATTCACCTTTCAGTTTTATTTCTGTTGCTACAAAGACTGGACTACGATCCTCAAAGTTCAATTTTCTGTCAAGCTTACCAAATGGATGATGAATAAGTCAAAGAATGTGTGCCAAACTCTGCCTCTCTGAAGCCCATCATAACAACCTCCTATAGTTGTGTACTGAGTGTTTGTACATGTGGTATTACATTCAATTGCCATTTCACACAAAGAAAAATTGAGGATAAGAGGTACTAAGAAATTTATTCAAGGTATCACAAAAATACCTGCCCAGATGAGTTTTCTGAGGTTGGGACTACTCTTCTTTTCCCAGAAAGATCTATGAAATTAAGATGATAACTATAAAGTAATGGCTCTGACAGTATCAGATTTAGAAATCCTTATAAAAACCAAGAGGTCAGGTTTTGAAAATTACCCATGGCAGCAAGATCCATTTTACAAAGAAAACCTCATGAAAGGGGAAATTCTGCTGTTAGCTTAATAGTAGGACAGACTCAGTCTCTTGGCATTTAACAACATAAAACAAAACCCAAGATATGAAACAACAGCTTTCAGATATGAAAAACTTCCAGGGACCCCTGGGAGAAAAAGCAAGGTGATCCCAACAATGTTATAGTTTATTATCTGAAAAAAGTCCCCAGAATACAGTGTAAAGATGTGAATCAAAGTGGGTCCCAGGGATCCCCTTGAGTCAAAGGATGAATCTGACACTTTGAAGAAGCCTAAGTTGCTGTAGTTCACAGGGTCCTTTTAAGTCTTCAACTGAAAATAGATCTCTACATGAGTGCACAAACTAGCTAAGGCTGAGAAAAGACTCACTGGGAACATCTAAGGAAAAAAAGTCTCAGAATTTACAAAACTTAAAAAGAAAGCTGGAACTGTTCACATTAAGGACGGTGGTAATATTCTATTCACATCTAAGGATTTTTTTTTTTTGGTGCTAGGATACACAAATAAGTGAGAAGATGTGCCATTTCTCTTTCTGGATCTGCTTTATGTCACTTAGAATATTTTCTAGTTTTAGCCATTTACCTGCAAACTTCATTTCATTTTTCTTTGCAGCTGTACAGAGTTCCATTATGTACATACTCCACATTTTCATTATTCATTCATCAGCCAAAGGACATTTAGGCTGCTTCCACTTCCTAGTTATTTTAAAAAGCAGTAAGGAACATGGTTGAGCAAGAGGAGTAGGACTTGGATCGTTTGGGAATATGCCAAAGAATGGTATGACTGGGTTATATGGTAAATTTATTTTTAGCCTTTTGAGAATTCTCCACAATGATTTCCAGAGAGACTACACCTGTTTGCAGTTACATCAATAGTAATGATTTATGGCCTCAGAGTTCAACAATCTAAGAGTCACATGCCAAAACAGAGCTCTCTTCCTGGCTTTTAGAGCCTCCCCCAACCTCCAACCCCACGCCCCCACCCTGCACTATTTTCTCACATTTTTCCTTACACATGAGAAGGGGCAAGAGAGCAGAAGCATCTCTTCTTATCAGAATGCTTATTTCACCACGAGGGCCCCTCCCTTGTGAATGAGCTGATAATATCATAAAAATCCTATCTCTGTCTCCCACATACAGAGGGCCCACATACTTTGGTTCCCTGGAGACCCCACAGTGAGTTTCCACAAGCTTGGTTCAGCTGTCTCTGTAAATTTCTCCATTATTATCATGACCTTCCTCCTCTCTTTCTTCAACTGGATTCTCAGAACTCAAACTGGGGCTTGGTTGGGGATCTCTGCATCTGGTTCCATCAGTTACTGGATGAAGGCTCTATGATGATAGTTGAGGTATTCATCAATCTGGTTACAGGGATAGGCCAGTTCTGGCATCTACTTCACTATTGCTAGGAGTCTCAGCTGTGTTCATCTTGTGGATTCTTGCGAATTACCCTAGCACCAGGATTCTTCCTAACCCCCATAGCAGCTCTCTATATTAAATTATTTTTCATTGCCCTTCCACTGCATCCCTACCCCCTCCCTGACCATCCTGTTGCCTCATCTTCTCACCCTCTACCCTGCCCCTTTCCTCACCCCCAGTTTACAGAGTAGATCTCACCTAATTTCCCTTCCCAGGGCAATCCATGCATCCCTCTTAGGCTCCTCCCTGTTACCTAGCTTCTCTGTAGTTATGTGTTGTAGTCTAGTTATCCTGTAAGACCCCCAGAAAGCGGAAAGCTCAGGCCTCCAGGATCTTAGCCCAGGACCTCGGCCAACCCAATCACCATTCGGAGTCGAAAGCATGATGCAAACTGCACCAGGCTTTATTGTTTAAGAGCTAACCCCATGTTAGCTCGGGTCTTTCATGCACCCACCATGGCAGATGGCTAGAAAAGACAGCTAGAACCGGCTGCATAGTGATCTTGTACGGCAGCGTAAGGGGAGTGTCTAGGGGTACGCACAGGCTCAGGATTGGTGTGCCTCCAGGCTTGGAGGGCTTGCCCTGTGTTGATTGGCCAAATGGTTGTTATGGCCCATAGGCCCTCCTAGGGTGGTTGCTATGCTCTGTTTGTCATTGCTGTGCACTTGTCCGTAAAGCACACCCAGAGCCGTAAAGCATAGCGCCCCCAGCTAACTTCTGATTGGTTCCTTGCCACGAGGCAGGCATCTGACCTCTTAGTGACCAAGGCAAGGTCATGGCTGCTGAAATGGGGAGCTGGTCCCTTCAATCCTTTGCTTTACATCTAATATTCACTTATAAGTGAATACATACCGTGTTTGTCTTTTTGGATCTGGGTTACCTCACTCAAAATGTTTTTTTCTAAAGCAATCCTGAAAATTTCATGACATTATCATTTTGTACAGCTGAGTAAAATTTCACTGTGTAAATGTACCACATTTTCTTTATCCATTCTTCAGGTGAGACACATCTACGTAGTTTCCAGGTTCTGGCTATTATGAATAACGCTACTATAAACATTCTTGAGAAAGTGTTCTTGTGCTATGGTTGAGCATCCTTTGGGTATACACCCAAGAGTGGTATCATTGGGTCTTGAGTGGATTAATTCCCAATTTTCTTAGAAACCTGTCAGGGCCCATAAAGAAGGGTCCATTTCATCTTGTCTCAAGATCAGAGAGTTCAAAACTGTCCTTAAACCTAAATGTCTAAAGCTTGACTGCTACAGGATGTTTCCACCTTGGTAGCAGATGTCTTTATCTAAATATAACAGACTTCAGCTCAGGTGTGTTTACTTTTGACCCTGAAGGCCAGATAGCAGGTTTGGCTACCAAATACCTGGAGGATTAAGGGAAGTCTGTTTTCTCTTTATACATGATAATGGAAGTCTTCTGTCATTGTCCCCACTTTTGGATGGGTACTTAAGAATGTTGAAGTATAAACTAAGGGCTTTCAATATTTACTGGATTTGCCCTCCTGACTCTATACTGTGTCTCTGTCTTTTAACATCTTTATCTAGCTTTTCTCAATCCACACTCCCTCTCTCAGGTAGGACCTGTGAACAAGTCCACTGGCTCTGACTGCAGCCCTGCAAAGACAGCATACAGATTTTCAAGGAGGCTGTACAAGTTTGCATTCCCACCAGCAATGGAGGAGTGTTCCCCCGACTCTACATCCTCTCCAACATAAGTATTTTAGCCTTTCTGGCAGGTGTAAGATGATATCTCAGTGTCATTTTGATTTTCATTCCCCTGATGATTAAGGATGTTGAGCACTTCCTTAAATGTCTTATGGCCATTTGAGATTCTTCTGGTGAAAATTCTCTGTTTAACTATGTATGCTATTTTTCAATTGTGTTACAATACTAAAATTCATATGGAAAAACAACAACAACAACAACAAAACAGAATAGTTAAAACAATCCTGTACAATAAAGGAACTTCTAGAGGCATCACCATCCCTGACTTCAAGCTCTACTATAGAGCTATAGAAATAAAAACAGGTTGGTATTGGCATAAAACCAGACTGGTAGATCAATGGAATCAAATTGAAGACCCTGACATTAATCCACATACCTATGAACACCTGATTTTTGCGGAAGAAGTCAAAACAGTACAATGGAAAAAGGAAAACCTCTTTAACAAATGGTGCTAGAATAACTGAATGTCAAGATGTCGATAATTGCAAATAGATCCATATCTATCCCCACGCACAAAACTCAAATCCAACTGGATCAAGAACCTCAACATAAATTCAGCTACATTTAATCTGATAGAAGAGAAAGTGGGAAGTAGCCTTGAATACATTGGCATAGGAGACCACTTCCTAAATAGAACACTAGTAGCATAGACACTGAGAGCAATAATCAACCAATGGAACCTCCTAAAAATGAAAAGCTTCCGCAAGGCAAAAGACACTGTCAATAAGACAAAATGACAGCCTACAGAATAGGAAAATATCTTCACTAACCCATATGTGACAGAAGACTGATCTCCAAGATATATAAATAACTCAAGAAACTAAACATCAAAATCATATATTTTAGATTAATTTTTTTCAGTTTATCTTAAGAATTGTGTTAGAATTTTAATGGGGATTGCATTGAACTTGCAGAACGCCCTTGATAAAATGGCCATTTCACAATATTATCTTAAGAATTGTGTTAGAATTTTAATGGGGATTGCATTGAACTTGCAAAACGCCCTTGATAAAATGGCCATTTCACAATATTAATCCTACTAATCCATGAGCATAGGAGACCTTTCCAGATCCTGGTATCTTCTTTAATTTATCTGGTATCTTAAAGTTTTCATTGTACACACCTTGTATTCCCATGGTTAGACGTATTCTAAGATATTCTTGAGGTTATTGTGATTCAAACGACTTCTGAGCAACTGCCATTGGCTAAGGCCTGTGAGAAATATTGTTATTTAGAAATGATACCTGCCCTGAAAAAGCTTCTCAGTTCTTAGCAGCCTGTAGTTCTCAAGTGTCCTATTCCCTGATCACTACATATACCATATTGTGCCATGTGTATTCAGTTATAGAAAGTGTCACTTATTCTTTCCCATGGCACTGCTGCTGTCAGCTGGGTAAATGAATAAAACTTCTCATGGGAGGTGGTTACTGAGAAGTAATTTAAAAAATAAAAAAATAAAAGTTAACTTTAGCCACTTTGAAGGACTGTTTTAAAAGTCATGGTGCCCTTTGATACCCTCCTCTTGGAGAAAGGAGCCCAGAGCTTATCTACATGTGGATTTCTATTAATATGTAATGACTCTTAGGACAGGAAGGAAATGGAACTCTATTTCCTTTTTGGACACTTCCAGCAAAACTGAAGGAGGAAAACAGCTTCATCTTAATGAAAAGTCTTCTCTTGGGAATATGGCTAAGGGAAGGTTACAGAAGCAATCCTTGAAGAAATGTGGACAAGTATAACTCATCATTTCTTCCCAGGCATCTGACTATCATGAGAAAGACAGCTTCAATCCAGCTCTGTCTCCTTCACAAAACAGTCCATTTGCATTTCAAGAAAGAACCATGAAGAATTTTCCTTAATTGAGGCTATTCTATACAGAGCCTTCTCCGCCTTTCTCAGAGTCTGACCCCTCTCAATTCTAATGATATTGCCTTTCTCCTTTCCTTGGGTTTAGGATGTACAGGATGAGAACCATCTCCTCCAGGATCTTATTCTTACTCCCCAGAAAAGCCATCTCACTAAAATACAACTCTTATTGCACTATTGTAACAGATACTTAGAAAATTTCTAAAAATATTGGCTTCTCATTTTGGCTTAGAAGGTAAAGGCAGATAAAGGCCTAGCATCCGTTTCATTCTGTTGCTCTCCTTTACCAGGGGTCAGGCTCCCACTTGTCTCAACATCGGCACATTAATCATTTCCGTTGTGTGCATCTAAACGGCTGTGATGTCTTACCTACCTCATTCTCTGCAAGGCTGAAGTCACAAAGGGTAACTGTCTTAACTTACAGATATCTCAGATTCCAGAAATATTCCAAAACCTTACAAGATTGGCTACTTTCAAGATAAGGGTAATCATGAAAGATGGTCATCCTGCACCCCTAGAGAAGTATAATGAAAAGTAGATGTTCTCTCCAAGTAAAGACAGTGATTAATTATAGGATCAGCTTGCTGAATCAGAATTGTGATAATGATCAACTACAGAATCGACTTCATAACAACCTCCTTGCCCTTGCCTTAATTCTTCTTCTTTTTAAATCTAATGCTCTTTCTGGAGGTTCTTGTCCTGCCAGGTCCTGCTGCCCTTCTCTGCCCCAAATAAACACACTGACACTATAGTAATTATTAAACTGTTGGCTGAAGGCTAGAGTTTCTTATTTGGCTATCTGTGTCTAAATTATTAACCCATTTCTATAAATCTATGTATTTCCACATGGTCTTGGATTATTGGAGAATGCCCAGATCTTTATCTCCTTTGGCAGCTACATGTAGTCTGTTTCTGGCGGGCTCTCTCTGCCTATCTTTCCCAGAATTTTTCTCATCTCTTAGCCCCACCTATATTCCTGCTTCATTGGCCAAACAATGTTTTATTCATCAACCAATAAGAGAAACCTATATACAGAAGGACATTCCCCATCATAATGCTTATGCTGTTACCCCAAAGATGGACTTTGGTTCACTCTACCATTGAACTGATTCATCTTGATAATATGCCACATAGTTTAAGTCTCCTTTGTTTTTTTTTTACCCTTTCTTATGGCTGTAATTAGCATAATTGAGAATGGGCAGCCAAGCCAAGCTTATTGGAACTCTTGGAGTTAGGACTTTTGCCCTAAAACTCCAGTAGTATTATTTCTGTTATTAGATCACACATGTTCCATACATTCTGACAAACTTTAAGTTCCTCAGAATGTTATTTAAAGTTCCCTTCATCTGACTGTTCCTACATTTGAAGTCTTCCTCTCGTGGTAGGCTCCAAGCACACTAATGTTTGGTGCCCCGAAACATGCTATTTCACACGGGACTCTCTATTCTCTTTCTAATTGAATCTAGTCAATGGGAAAGAACTGGCAGGAGACTAAAGGACAGAATACAAGAGAGATTAGAATATTTATTTTGTCATTTACTCTTACAATACCCACATGCATTATTAGCCAAGGCTCTTACTAAATTCTAACAGCTTCCTCCCCTTACTGTTTAGCCTTTATAGTGGCAATGGGTTTTCCTATTGTCTGTCCCTGGATACTATTCTTCCCTAATGATTCTCTTAAATCCATGCTCATCTTTATAAAATTCTTTTCATTAAACTCTAATTATCTTTTTAGATATTCCATGTTTTCTGGTGAGAATGCGACTTAAAAACTCTTTTAAACATAGTTCATACTTCCTCATTTGCTAAAATGAGCATAGTGTTATCTCCCTATAAATCATCATTGCTTGGATACAGGTTAAATTTATTGGCAGATTATTGCTTATTGCTACACACACACACACACACACACACACACACACACACACACACACACGTGTGTGTGTGCAATGGTTTCATTCAAGATTTATTTTAATTTAATGTGTTATGAGTGTTTGCCTGCATGTATATATGTGCACCATGTGTGTGCCTAGTTTTTGGCAGAAGCCAGAAGAAGGCATAATATTCCCTGGAAGTGGAGTTACAAGCAATAGTAAGCTGCCCCATGTGAGTGCTAGGAACCAAAAAAGAGTCCTCTGCAAGAGCAGTAATGCTCTTAACCAAAGAGTCTTCTGTGTAGCCACATTACATTAAAATTCAAAATGGTAAAAAATATATATATTCCATGAGAAAAACTTTGACCATACGTTTCATGCCATTTATCTAGAAATTATAGCAGGGTCTGTTATATTGTAACTTTTCAGTAAATGATGCCTACATATTTGAAATTAGTATTTCTATATTATCTCCATATGCTTGGCACTTTTCCCAAAGAAGATATCTCATAAATAATATTTGAATTTTTCTTAAAATGAAGTTTTCAGTAATAGTTATGGGATACAAGCAAAACTCGTGAGGAAAGTATAAAGCAGCTGTATGTCATAGTAACATCTACTTTCTCCCATGTCAGTATGGGAGTCATTTAGAAATGAAAGTGACACAGAATCATAAGACTAGGAAAAACCATGACAGTTACTCTCAACTGTACACCTTATGTGTTTCAGGTTCTGAATTAGTGATATGCAAGCATTTCTAATCTCTTAATATTACCAGCAATGTGTCAAGACTTAATTTACATTTACATTGCCAACATCTAGCTTTTAACCATTGCAACAAAATGGACTAAGAAAGTCAACCTAAATGAGGCATAATTTTTCATTTATTTCTTTTTTTTAGAATTTCATACATGAGAAATGTATGAAAAATGGGTTTAACAGACATCTATAGAACATTCCACCCAAACACAAAGGAATATACTTTCTTCTCAGCACCTCATGAAACCTTCTCTGAAATCAACCACATACTCAGTCACAAAGTAAATCTTAACAGATACAAAAAAAAATTGGAATAAACACCTGTATCTTATTCAATCAACATGGCTTAAAATTATAATCCAACAACAAGTCAAATACCAGAAAGCCTACAAACTCATGGAAACTGAATAATGCTCAACTGATTCACTACTGGGTCAAGGAAGAAAAAAATTAAAGACTTCCTAGAATTCAATGAAAATAAATGTACAACATATCCAAACTCATGGGACACTATGAAAGCAATGCTAAGAGGAAAGTTCATAGCACTAAGTGCTTACATAAAGAAGTTATAGAAATCCCACATTAGTGAATAAGCAAAACAACTGAAACCTCTAGAATAAAAAGAAGTAAACTCACACAGGAGGAGTAGATGCCAGGAAATAATCAAATTGAGGGATGAAATAAATAACACAGAAAACAAGATAACAATAGAAAGAATCAACAAAAGAGTTGATTCTTTGAGAAAATCAACTAGATAGACAAACCCTTATCCAAACTAACCAAAAGGCAGAGAGAGAATATCCAGATTAACAAAATCACAAATGAAAAGGGGTACATAACAACAGAAACTGAGGAAATCCAGAAAAATCATTAGATCATACTTCAAAGACCTATGCTCCACAAAATTGGGAAATTAAAAAGAATTGGACAGTTTTCTGGGTAGGTTCCACGTACCAAAATTAAATCACCATCAGATAAACAATTTAAATAGACCTATAAGGAATCTACCAACCAATAAATAAATAGCCCAGGACCAGATGGCATTAGCACAGAATTCTATCAGAATTTCAAGGAAGAGATAATTCCAATACTCCTCAAATTGTTCCAAACAATAGAAAGAAAAGGAAGACTGCCAAACTCTTTCCATGAGGCTACAGTAATCCTGAAACCCAAAACACACAAAGATGCAACAAAGCAACAAAGATTACAGACCTATCTCCCTCATGAACATTGATGTGAAAATACTGGCAACCCGAATCCAAGAACACATCAGAAAAATCATTCACTATCACGAAGTAGGCTTCAACCCAGAGATGCAAGGTTTGTTCAACATAAGGAAATCTGTCAATGTAATCCACCATATAAACAAACTGAAAGAAAAAAAAAAACATTAGATGCTGAAAAAGCCTTTGACAAAATCCAACACCCCATCATGATAAGGGTCTTGGAGCGATCAGGGATACAAGGAACATACCTAAACATAATAAAGGCAATTTACAGCAAGCCAACAGCCAACATCAAAATAAATGGAGAGAAACTCAAAGTGATTCCACCAAAATCAGGAACAAAACAAGGCTGCCCACTCTCTCCTTATCTATTCAATATAGTACTCGAAGTTCTAGGTAAAGCAGTAAGACAATAAATGGAGATCAGGGGATACAAATTGCAAAGGAAGAAGTCAAACTACCACTACATGCAGATGATATGATAGTATACATAAGTGACCCCCAAAACTCTACCCAGGAACTACCACAGCTGATAAACACCTTCAGTAATACATCAGGATGCAAGAGTAATTCAAAAAATTAGTAGCCCTCTTATATACAAATGATAAAGAGGCTAATAAAGAAATCAGAGAAGCATCACCCTTTACAATAGCCACAAATATAAAATATGTTGGGGTAACAATAACCAAACAAGTGAAAGACCTGTATGACTGTAACTGTATGTGCCTGAAGAAAGAAACTGAAGAGGATACCAGAAAATGGAAAGATCTTCCATGATTCTGGATAGGTAGGATCAACATAATGAAATGTCAATCCTACCAAAAGCAATCTACAGATTCAACACAACCCCATCAAAATCTGAACATAATTCTTCACCGACATTGAAAGAATAATACTTAAGTACATATGGAAAAACAAAATACCCAGAATAGCTAAAACAATCCTGTACAATAAAAGAACTTCTGGAGTCATCACCATCCCTGACTTCAACTCTACTATAGAGCTATAGTAATAAAAGCAGCTTGATATTAGCGTAAAAACAGACAGGTGGACCAATGGAATTGAATTAAAGACCCTGATATCAATCCACATGTCTACAAAAACCTTATTTTTCCTCCATTTTTATTTAAATTAGAAACAATATTATTTTACATGTCAATCCCAGTTCCCTCTCTCTGCCCTCCTATGCTGCCTCCCCCAACTAACACCCTACCTATCCCATACCCTTTATGCTCCCCAGGGAGGGTGAGGCCCTCCACGGGGGGGGTCTTCAAAGTCTGTCATATCTTTTGCAATAGGGCCTAGACTCACCCCCGTGTGTCTAGGCTCAGGGAGTATCCCTCTATGTGGAATGGGCTCCCAAATCCAATTCCTATGCTAGGGATAAGTACTGATCTACTACAAGAGGCCCCATAGATTTCCAAGGTCTCCTCACTGACACCAATGTTCATGGGGTCTGGATCAGTCCCAGGCTGCTTTCCCAGCTATCAATCTGGGGACCAAGAGCTCCCCATCAAACACCTGATTTTTGACAAAGAAACCAAAATATACAGTGGATAAAGGAAAACCTCTTTAACAAATGGTGCTAGCATAACTGGATGTTAACATGTTGATGATTGCAAATAGATCAGTATCTATCACCATATACGAAACTCAAATCCAATTGGATCAAGAAACTCAACATAAATTCAGCTACACTGAACCTCATAGAAGGGAAAGTAGAAGTAGCCTTGAACGCATTGGCACAGGAGACCCCTTCCTAAATAGAACGCTAGTAGCACAGACACTGAAAACAACAATCAATAAATGGGACCTCCTGAAAATGAAAAGCTTCTGCAAGGCAAAGGACACTGTCAATCAGACAAAAATGACAGCCTACAGAATAGGAAAAGATCTTCACCAAACCCAAATCTGACAGAGGGCTGATTTCCAAGATCAGAAACTAGACATCAAAGTCACATATTAACTTTTAGATTTTTCATTTTCTCTTAATAATTATGTTAGAATTTTGATGGGGATTGCACTGATCTTGTAGAAATCCCTTGATAAAATTGCCATTTTGCAATATTAATCCTACTATCCATGAGCATAGGAGAAATTTCCAGATATTTTCCTTTCTTTGCTATTATGAATAGCACTGCAATATGGGAGTACAAATGTCAGTTTGACAGACTGACTTCACTTCCTTTGGATGTATGCCTGGATGGGTGATTGCTGGATCATACAGTAGTTTTATTTTTAATTTTTGGAGAAAGTTTTATAGGAAGTTCTGAGCAGAAAATCATCATGGCCATCACCTCTCTATATACACACATACTGAAAATAAAATCATGAAAACTTCTGGATAAGAGCAATATGGTTAAGCCTACCAAGACTAGATGTATGCAAAGATTCTCATGAAAGTGTAAAAGATACAAAATCATGCAAATTTGAGGTTTGGGATTCTCTGACACCAGAATTCATATCTTGGGCTCCAATTAAATACTTCATTGCTTCTGTAATATCTTCCTCTTCTTCTGGGATCCCTTAATTTATAACCTACTGAGTTCTATTGCTGTGAAGAGACACCATGACCACAGCAACTCTCTTAAAAGAAAGCATTTAATTATGGCTAGCTTAGAGTTTCAGAGGTTTAGTCTGTTATCATCATGGCCGGAAGCATGGCAGCAGGCAGGCAGACATGGTGCTAGAGAAGTATCTTAGGGTTCTATATCTGAATCCTTATGCAGGCAGAGGAAAGAGTGACACTGAGCCTGGCTTGATAATCTGAAACCTCAAAGCCCACATAGCATAACACTTCCTCTAGCAAGGCTACACCTACAACAACAAGGTTATACCTCCTAATAGTTCCAGTCCTTGTGGACTTACCGGGGACATTTTCATTCAAACTAACACACTACCTAAATAACTATCTAGATAGTTATAGATAGATAAATGAACATATATAAGGTAGGTAATAAATTATATATGCATATATAGGTAAGTAAGTTAAATATGTGTTTATATATGTTTATATATATTATATGTATATATCACCAATTAGATATTTGCTATCTTTATATTATGAATGGTGTTATTCAATAAAACATAAAGCTAGCTGCCACAAAGTAGAAATCCATGATGTCTGGGTTTGGCTATATGCTTTAATATAACATAGCAATAAGACCTCTTTCTCCAACATTGGCATGTGCCATTGAAAAAGATTGAAACTTATTATCCACTTAAGTACTCAAGACTTTCATGTGACAGTATACAAATTGGTACATACAAGCACTTCTACTATAAACAAAAATATTCAGGGCCAGGGAGATATTTTAGTGATTAACAGCAGTTGCTGTGCAAGCATGGGGTCCTGAGTTTAAATACCCATTACCTACATAAAAACTGAGTATGGATAATTGTTCCTCTAGCCCCATCATTGAGGAAAGGAGACAGGGAGTAATCCCGGGACCTTACTGGCCAGCTAGTTTAGCGAAAAGAGTGAGCTTGGTGTTCATTGAGAGATCTTGCTTTTATGGCCTCTCAGGGTACCCATGTAGAGAATCCCAATTGGCCTCAGTGGTTTCCTCTAACCTTGACAGAAGATTTTAGGCCTCCATCACTCTGTATCTATCGTGTCTTTAACAAGTTGTGCTTCCAGATTGAGATGTACAGCCCTTTTGAAATATGGCAAGAGCCACTACTGTGTATGTATATAACTGAACCAGGGAAAATGTTTCCATATGTACAGATTTTTGAGCAGGAATCCTTGAAGATGCATTCCTTATTCACGCACAATTTTTGCTTTTTGCACTCTTCTGTAAATAAATATTTTTCAAATGAATTTTTAGTTTTATATGCTGAAACATTGGTCAGTGGGTAGTTTCTTGCTCCCAAGGCACCCTTATTGTCATCCCAGTGTTCTTTTTCCTTAACTGTGTTAATCTTTTATTCAATTACATACAATTAGTAGTTACTTGGCCTTATCTATTCTGTCCACAGCTTTCACCACATATGTACTCCTTTCCTTTGCAAACTGCGCATTTTCAAATCTTTCTCTCTACTTTGCAATTTGAATTCTTAGTTTATCTTGCTAATAGAACACAGTAACAAGCATGGTATACCACAGTCTTGAAATTTCTTCCACCAAGTAAACCATTTCATTACTTTTAAATTCAGCTTCTCTTACATTTTTGTTTACAAAATCACAATAGGTCTTCTCCAGCATTGTCTTGACCCCTTTGCTCATCAATCCTCCCTCTCGGCAACTGGATTCCAGAGTTCAGTTCAGTGTTTAGCTGTGGGTGTCAGACCAGGCTGGAGAAACCCACAGAAACAGCTGACTTGAACAAGGGGGAGCTCATGAACCCCAGACTGACAGCTAGGAAACCAGCATAGGATTGTTCCAGACCCCCTGAATGAGGATGTCAGTTTGAGGTCCAGTTAATCTATGGGGCCTCTGGTAATGGATCAGTATTTATCCCTAGTACATGAATGGACTTTGGGAGCCCACTCACATGGAGAAATACTCTCTCAGCCTAGACACATGGGGGATAGAGGTGGGGGGGGGGGCTCTAGGCCCTGCTCAAATGATTTGACAGACTTTGAAGATCCCCCATGAAAAGCCTCATCCTCACTAGGGAGCAGAAAGGGGATGGGATGGGGGTCGGTGGGGGAGTCAGGCAGGGGAGGTGGGGAGGGGGAGGGAACTGTGATTGACATGCAAAATAAGCTTCTTTCTCATTTAAAATTTTAAAAGGGGGGGAAATCACAATAGGTACTTTGCAGAAATGTAATATGAACTGCTTCTAGCTCAGTTCCCCAAAAGTTCCTTGTTCCCCTTGGAAACTTCATGATGAACCTGACCATCACTCTCTACATTTCCATCACCACTGGACTTCTTGTGCTAGAATGGTCCATTAAGCTCTCATTAAAGCATTCCAGGACTTCACTAGCCCTCCCTCTAACAAATTCTTCCACATTCATTAAATAAACCAATTAAATAATGTTTTGTGATTCATTGATTTAGTTAATCCAATATTTTCCACACAGATATGCCTTACTATATGTTGGATGAATGAATGAATAGGCAATTGGGAAAGCTAAGTCAGTTTTAACATTGTTGTTGGGCATCATGTGACAGGCTGATAAACTATTGATGCCTAATTTTCTCACATATAAATGAAGGCATTAAATAGATAAGCATTGTTTTGGCTCCTTATGTGAGAAAGACATGATTATATAAACTTTTCATTTAAAGGCAAGGGTGTATGTTATGCTACCTCATAAGAGCTACCTTCATGTAACTCTCAAATTCATTCTGAAAGAACCATTTGATAATTTTCTTTATGGCTCATTTCTAATGAAGTAGCACAACCTATTTTATTAAACTTTTACTACTTTAGAGTTAATGCTAGAATTTTTTGTTAATTTTGGTCATTGACAACTGTCTATAATATGCATTCTGATTATTCTCTTAATTACCCTTTATTTCCTACTCATCCCTATAACCTCAACCTCCCCTCCCCTCTCAGTCTCTTTCCTAGAATCAAAACTTCTTTATGATCCATTTGTCGATCCAGGGCCACCTGTGTAACTATTGCATTGGAAGTATCCATTGGAAAAATGGGCAAGCATGGGTGGGGGAGGAGCTTAGGGTTCCCTATGTCTCACTGTTGAAATATCTGTTACTGTTAGATTCAGAGAGATTGGAGAATAATCACATACAGCTTATAGTCATTAGGATGTTTGTACTTGTTCATTTTATTTCTTTTTATTGTCACAAGTAAACTATATTTCCATATATTTATCCCCTTGACCCCTCTCCAAATCCTCTCATAGTGTCTACTGACATTCTGCTTTTCAATTCTTTACCTCTTCTACAATAATCCACACACACACACACACACACACACACACACACACACACACTCTATGTCCAATTAGTTTTGCCTCACATGGGTGGAGCCCCTACTTCTAGATAAAGAACTAGACTTTTTTCCCTAAAGGAAATATCAACTATCTTCTATTACATTAATTTATATTGGCAGTGGTGGGGGAGGCATGTGGTATAGCACACATGTGAAGATCAGAGGACAATTTGGGGAAATATGTTCTTTCTCTCCACCATGTGGGTTCTGCGCAACAAATTAAGGTTTGGCAGTGAGCACTTTTACTCATCCATCTCGCCATCTCCAGACATTTTTCTTGTTTTAAAAGACAGATTTGAGGGAAGATCAGGCTGTCATCTTAAAGGCATCTTTCATTCCTTCTTAACACATATGATTCCACTGAGATTTTAAGTATAAAGTAATAGAAAACTAAACTGAAAAAAGGTGCTGTGTTCTGACAATAACATAGAAATACTGTCAAAACATTCAAAATCTTACAATATTCAAAAATATCCAAAATTATTCAAGTATGTCAAAGTATTCATAAGCTTACAGTAATGCTTACTGTTTAATCTTTGTAAGTCTGTTAGTTTTTGGTACTGATTCTATGCTTTCTAAGCACTAAGCTCAGTGATACAACATTTTGCTGATATTGATACATTTATAATATTCTAGGCTTTTGTATCTATTATTAAGTTGGTTACAAACATCCTTTCAGCTTCTTAATGCTTTTAATAAATTCTCTAACAAATAAGAATTGTAATATTCCATGCTAAAATTGTAACAGGTGGTGAAGCATCATAAAAGGGAATGTTTTGAAAAAGATACCTATAGTAAAATGCTGCTTCCAACTCTGTGTAGTCTTGGTCAGGTATCTGAGTCACTTTATTTTTACCGTTCTTGTAGTAAAATGACCAAAGTATCATGAAAATATTAAACATGTTAATCACAATACAACAGTTCTTAATATTGTGAAGTTCTCACTTAGTGATTGTGATGGTTAGATTTAAATTTTAACCTGATACAATCTAAAATCACATGGAAAAGAAGTTTCAATGAGGGGCTATCTGTCTCTACTAGCATGCCCTGTGGGAGACTGTCTTAAGTTAATTAATGTGGGAAGACCCAGCCTACCATGGGTATCACTATTCCCTAGGCAGAGAGTCCTAAATTGCATGAGACTAGAGTAATTGAGCTAGCACAATCAACAAAGTGAGCATGTACACATTAATTACTTTCTGGAAATGATATGAATAGGTATTTTAAGTTCTGTTGCCTTGAATTCCCTGTAAGATGATATAAGCCCATATCCTCCTAAGATATTTTGTTGTTGTTGTTGTTGTTGTTCAAGTATTTTCTTACAGTAATATAATGAAAATAGGTCAGTCTTCCCAGTGATTTGACTACATTTCCTTCTATTGTTATACTTCAGTGTCATCATCATATTCCTTTTCTTAAAATCATCCTGCCACTGAACTCTGGAACCCAGTTGCAGAGAGGGAGAAATGAAGGTCAAGGGGGTCGAGACCAGGCTGGTGAATCCCACAGAAACAGATGATCTGAACAAGGGGGAGCACATGGACCCCAGATTGCTGTCTGGGAGGCCAGTACAGGACTGATCCTGACCCCTGAAAGTGGATGTCAATGAGGAGGCCTCGGTATCTTATGGGGCCTCTGGTAGTGGATTAGTATTTTTCCCTGGTGTAAGAAGGGACTTCGAGAGCCCATCCCACATGAAGGGATGCTCTCTCGTCCTGGACACATGGGGGAGGGCCCGGCCCAGGATGATGTTGTGGAATTTGGGTAGCCCCGTGGAGGGCCCTACCCTCCATGGATAGCAGAGGGTGAGGGAGAGGGTGGGGAGTTGGGGGGAGGGGGAAGAGGGAGGAGGGATTGACATGTGAAATTATAATTTTGTAAAAACTAAATTAAAAAACAGAAAAAAATCATCCTGCCAATAATTCTAACAATGAACACATATTTACATGGCACAGGAAATACCACCATATTTCATAATGGTCCAAGTAAATAGCTTAGGTTTATATGGTATATAGTTTCTGTGTAACTACTGAAATCTGTGGAAAAGTCTGGTGGCTGCTGGTGAGTAATATAGGACTACCTGTCTTCAAACAGGACCTAAAGACTCTGAAAAGTAAGATGGTATCATGGAATTAGTCATAAAGTTCCACAGACTGGCTGAGGTTCTTCCTAGACTTGGTTGAGGTTTCTGGAACATAAAATGAGAATGCCACATGTTTCAGAAAGACAATTTAAAGGAAAGTCACACTCCATTTCTCTCTCTCTCTCTCTCTCTCTCTCTCTCTCTCTCTCTCTCTCTCTCTCTCTCTCTCTCTTTCTCTGTCTGTCTGTCTCTCTCTCCCCCTTTTAAATATGTTGTTTTGGTCAGTGTTCTATTGCTGTGAAAAGACATCATGCATGACTAAACAACTCTTATAAAGGAAGACATTTCATTGGTGCTTGTTTATATTTTCAGAGGGTTAGTCCATTATCAGCATGGCCAAAAGCATGGTGGCATACAGGCAGACATGGTACTGGAATTGCTGAGAGCTCTACATCTGAATCCACAGATAGCAGAAAGGAAAGAGACACTGGGCCTGGCTTGAGCATTTGAAATCTCCAAGCTCAGCCCCAGTAACATACTTCCTCCATCAAGTCTATACCCACTCCTGCAAGGTAAGATCTCCTAATAGTGCCACTCCCTGGTGACCAAGCACTCAAATCTATCAGCCTATGGGGCCATTCTTATTCAAACATTCACATATGTTTAAATGAGAGTAAACAATGAGAAAATGGTTTAAACCACGGTTGGGAGATGTTAAGAATGAATAGATGACTTGGAAAGAGTTAAAATAGGGAACCAGAATTAGCCTGGTTGAAGGTCCAATTCTGAAGGAGAAGAAACTAGCTTGGAAAGGGACCTGCAGCACACCTATCTCCTTTCCTTCTCTAAGAATGGGGAGGCAGTGCTCATTACAGATTGGCCAGTCTGGAGGAAATATTGCTATGATATCCATTTATATTGGAGGCAGTAGAAACTGAAGAAGAAACAACTTAACTGAGGGAGAACAGGTAACAGAAGAATTTGGTCTCAGACCCACCCTGTTTCCAGTGTCTTATTCTTCTATTTAACTACCTAATTTCAGACCACAATCCTTCAAGCAAATATCAGAGTTCTTACTTTACAGGTAAGAAAGCCTATGCTAGAATAGGTTAAGTTGTAAGGTTATAATCAATATGAACTGGAATTAAGAGCTTTCTTGGGGGTTTTAGCAAGGTGTATGGCTACCCATATTCCCTGGATTGAGAATTTGCAGGAAAGGTTATCATTATCATGTATGGAAGTGAAGTACAGTCCAGGAGGGATGCACATGGAGTGGTGAGAAAGGCAGAAGGCACCCAATAAGCTAGCGTATCAGCCAAATCAACTCTGGCGATGAACAGGAGATATATATTGTAAACAGATCACCCTCACATATAGAATGAAATTGAAATTGTTGTTTTTTGTTTCCTAGTTAAATATAGTCTGTCCCCTTAAGTCCTTTCTCATTCCTGAATTAAAATGATTTTCTGATACCACTCGATACAGATATATTGCCAAGGGATCGGTAAAATATTTGAACTTGGAATTATTTATAAATGTCACTACAAACATCCTGACATGAAAAGAAAACTGTGCTTCTGAGTATATAGCTGACAAAGGGGGAGGAAAAGAAGACTCAGTGACATGAACTTGGAGCACTCTTTTAAGGTTTCAAAGAACCAGGAAGTCAGATTAGCTACTACACTAGAAGCTCTATCTTAAATATTTGAAGAAAACTGAATTATGTGTGTTTTGTGTATGTATGTTTACACATACACTCACTTGTATGATTGTGTGTGTGTGTGTGTGTGTGTGTGTGTGTATGTGTGTGTGTGTGTGTGTGCATGTGCACGCACACACGTGTCAGAGTACACACATGTGCACTGGTGCCAGAAGTTGACTTCAGGTATCTCCTCTATTTCTCTCCACTCTGTTTTTGAGACAGAAATCACACTGGACCAGAAGCTTACTGTCTACTGTCTACCTGACTTCCTTCCTCTAGCACTGGGGTTACAAGCATGTGCTACATGCCCAGCTTCTTATGTGGGTACTAGAGATCTGAACTCCGATCCTCATGTATGCGCAGCAAGCACATTACCTAGTGAGCCATCTCCAAGCCAGGAACTGTGTACTTTTTAAATACTTAATTAGTGTGCATTACATGAAAACATAATTTTATTTAGAATTCTGAAAATTGTAGAAATCCCAAGTGCTGACAGCAGACTAAGCAAATACATAGAGGGTCACTAAATAATCAACAGCACTCCCTGTTGGACTATTATCCTAGATTGTTTCTACTAATTTCATCCAGTTGTTGTGTGTCTTAAAAATACAAACAAAAATCAAATATATTTTTGTTGCTGCTCTATAATAAATCCAATTCTTTTCTGATTTTTTGAATAAAACAAAATGATTCTTCACATGGAAATGGCTAAAGATACTAACTATGGGCAATTATGTTCATGCAGCAAAATTAATTCAATTATTCTCTAACCTTAAATTTCTGGATTGTGAGATACCAGTGTATTTAACCAATATCCACCTAGGAAATATTAATTATCTGAGTTTCACTCCTCTGTTAATAGAAGAAAATAAAGGCCTTAACTATCCATATTTTCATAAAAGTGAAGGAGATACACTGATAATTTCAAGGAATAAACTGTGTTGAATTTGATGTATACCTCACTCTGTTCTAGTTGCTTCACATACCTTTATTGTGTATAATAAAACTTTTCCATTCTTATAGATAAGGAAATGCAAGCTTTCTTTTCTGCTTATTGCATTGAATATGAGTTGACAGGGAGCAGACTAGAATTAGATATGGGTAATTGGGGTGTCAGGAATGAAGATTTAGAGTTTGTTTATAGAAAGACACAGGGGCCCACATATGAAAGGTTTTACCCCAAACTTGGCATCATGGTACTATTGGGAAATGGTAGAAATCTCAGGTGGTTGGGCCTAATTTTAATTTCTTAGATGTATATTATTGAAGAGGATTAGATGATTATCTAACTTTATCTCTATCTATTGCTCTCTGTCCTAGCCATGATATGAACAGCTTGACTCTATCATGTGCCTATGTCATGTTGTACTGGACAATTGATCAGGGATTAGAATGTCCACAATTACCAGAGAAAATAACTTTTCTCTTTATAAATTGATTCAATATCAAGATAGTTATGGAATTCAGTAATGAAAAGATGATTTGATACACTCTTCATACTCAAAACAATATTGTCTCTCATAGTACCCAAACTGATACAACCATTTTAAGAAATGATAATGATGGATACTACAGGCAAGGACTCTGTTCTTGGGGTTAGAATGCCTTAGAAGTATGATATTAGGAGGAATGTAAATTTCAGCATCACACAAGGATTCAAATTTATGTGCTATAATTACTAAATATTTACACCCTTGTACATGTTCTATCTCACTATTCTCATCTCTATAAATATAATGTGTTCACCTCAGAGAGTTAGTATGCCACAATAAAAATCTATGCCAAGGGCCTAACACAGTGTATGCCCAAAGTAATGACTAAATAAACAGACATGTTCACTCCTTTGTCCTAAGTACAATTGTAACTCCTAGGAACTCTCAGGCATGGAAAGTGGGAAATAATATCACTTGAGCTCTTTCAGACTCTGATGTCCCCAGATTCTTGCAGTTTCTTTGATAACAACTATTTCAAGGACTTGGGATAAGAAATATAGATACTACATTGTAATATAATTTATCTAATTTCAAAGGTTGAAATTGTTTTAAAGAACTACTTTCATATCAAATTCAAGAATCATTTATTTTCCAAAAAAGGTAAACTGGCTAAGTGTTGAAATTCAGTTCTTCTCTTGTGACTTTTTTCCATACGATTCATGGGCTAAATAGCCACTGAATTGAATTGTACCTAATATAAGTCTCTGTGTGTTACTTGGGACCTTACAAAACAAGATGAACAGTCTTGAAGGGTTCCTGATGAAATGGAGAAGTGTGTCAGACACACTGTGGCCTATGGGCTGAAGATGGATGCCCCAACATTACAGAGGAACTTTGGGAGACTGTCCAGGTAGGAGGATGTCTCTGTCGTCTTTGAGGAGTTGAAGACAGTTAGTTATTGTTATAGTTTTCTTCAGTTATTATAAAAGATAAGTTACCCTTCTTTTTATTTAGACAGAAAAGAGGAGATGATGGGAAAACTCCTTCTGTGTATATGCTTGTCTTATTGGTTGATAATTAAAGTACTGTTGGCCAATAAGAAAGTAAGTTAGGTGGGACTAGGAGTCAAGGAGGATTCTGGGAAATGTAGTAAAAGGAAGTCTTGTGATACAGGCAGGAAGTGACATAGCAGGCAGACTCATATATAAGCAGAAACAAATAGAAAGTCATGCTCTGGCTCTTCCTCCTGCTCTCTGCTCTGGAGCTGTCATGTGATCCACCAGCAAGAGAGGGTGCTTACCGCCAGAGTCCTCCATAAGATAAGTCTTATGGTTATGGTTGATAATTAAGACTGAGCTAGCATATAAGAAATCCCAGTCAATTGGCCAGCAGCATTGTAAAATAATATAAATATCTGTGTGTTATTTGGGGCCCTAAAGTGGCAGGTGGAAATTGGGGTGGCTGGCAGAAAGCACCCATGTGGCAGCAGAGATCAGGTGGCTTTGGAGAAAGACTTATAGTTACAAAATTGTACCAGGAGTGGGGTCACCCCACACTCCGAGGTTCCCATGGTGAACCTGCTGTCACAGCCCACCCTGTCCAGCTGCTGGGCAGCATTGGAGCAGCTTCCATTCACTTGTGCCCTTCTGTACTCTTGGGGGTTGGACTTGGCACTCCTGAGATGGCCTGCAGCCCTAGAAAGTTCTAGGGGTTAGAATTCTGCACTCTCACTGCTACGAGCCGCCAGTTGCCGCAAGCCACCAGGCACCACCAGCCATGAGCCACCTTCCTGAGAGTAGTCAAGCAGTGGCAGAACCCGGGGAAGCTGGCGGTAGTGTTATGAGCTTCCATGTAAACTTCACAAAAGCTTACAAAGAGATTTTGGAATCAAAAGAACAGAGACAAGCACGACTTCTTGGTAGCAGCAGTTTCTCAGGTGAGCTCTGTTTTGCTAGAGACAAGCAGAGACTCAAGCAGTTCCTTTAAGAGAGGTTTCCTGACTCAGCTCTAGCAGAAAAAAGCACAGGGCTCTTTTTAAGAGGCCCAGCTAGCTCAGTCAATAGAGCACGAGACTCTTAATCTCAAGGTTGTGGGTTCTTACAGTGACCACATCTCCTTGGTGGCAGCATAGACCAAGGCAGTGAGCACAGCTCTCAGACTTGGTGGTAAACATACCTCTGCCATCTGGGAAAGACAGTGGCTAAGAAAGCCACTGCTTTAATTTGGCAGTGTTGTTGACTGCATGGCCAGAAAAAGGTAAAGATTTACAATAAAGACAGATTCAGATGACGAAAAAACCTCTAAAGGTTTACTCTGTGTTTAAAAGAAAGAAAGATATAGAGTAGCTAAGTGATGGTGGCACACGCCTTTAATCCCAGCATTCTGGAAGCAGAGGCAGGCAGATTTCCACAGAGAATCTCTGTCTCAGGAAAAAAGAAACAAAAGGAAGTAAAAAAAATAGAATAATAAAAAGCCACCTAAAGATGCAAAATACAGAGTCTGGATACTATATGCTACATTGTTGTCTTTAAATTGTTTGATTGCTGAGGAAAGAGCAAAAGCTGCTACAATACATTTCATTATCAATGTTGCTAAATTAATCCAACTTATACATTTTAAAAATTCTTTGACCCCTGCCATATCTGGGACACCAGACACCAGGGGTCTGCTCACAGGATCTGAACTTGGCCAGCAGGCTCCAGCACACCTAGAGACTGCCAAGGCTCCTATAACAGTCCCACTGCCATCCAATGGCCCAGAAGAGGACAGACATCAGAGTATTGGAACGGTTTGCATCTACCAGAAGGGAACCTTGGTCCCATAACCACCAGGAAAGGAAGATACTCCTGCTACACCCACTGGAAGAAAGGATGAGAAGAAGACAATATAAAAGTACATCCAACAACAGAAAAACAAATATGACATCACCAGAGACTAGGGACCATACACCAGCAAGATCAGAACATCACAATGCAGATGAAGCAGAAGAGAATGACCTTAAAAACATCTTCATGAAAATGATAGAGGACCTCAAAGAGGATATGAGAAAATCCCTTAAAGAAGTGGAAGAAAAAAAAAACAAACCAAAATATATAAAATACCAACACAGTTTTCAAGGAAACAGTTCAAGACCTAAAAACTGAAATAGAGACAATAAAGAAAGAACAATCTGAGGGAATGCTGGAAATAGAAAAGGTGGATAAATGATCAGGAACTACAGATGCAAGCATAACCAACAGAATAAAAGAGATGGAAGAGAGAATCTCAGGAGTTGAAGATACACTAGTAGAAATTGACTCATTAACCAAAGAAAATCTTAAGACCAACAAATCCCTAACACAAAATATAGGATACCGTGAAAACACCAAACCTAAGAATAATAGGTATAGAAGAAGGTGAATAAATCCAACTCAAAGGCACAGAAAACATATTCAACAAAATCATAGAAGAAAACTTTCCCAACCTAAAGAAAGAAACACCAATGAAAGTACAAGAAGCCTACAGAACAACAAATAGACTGGACCAAAAAAAAGTTCCACATAATAATCAAAACCTGAAACATACAGAATAAAGAGAAAATATTAAGAGCAGCAAATGAAAAAGGCAAAGTAACATATAAAGGCAAACCTATCAGAATTACACTTGACTTTTCCATGGAATCTCTGAAAGCCAGAGGCCTACACTAAGAGATGACAGATGCCAGCCCAGACTACTACAACCAGCAAAGCCTTCAATCAATACAGATGGAGAAAACAAGATATTCCATGACAAACCAGATTCAAACAATACATATCCACCAATCCAGCCCTACAGAAAGTCCTGGAAGAAAAACTGCAACACAAGGAATTAACTACAACCAGAAAAATACAGGCAATAGATAATCCCACTTTACCAACAGCCAAAAGAAAAAAGGGATGGAAACCCACACATAATTAGACCACCACCACCAAATCCAAAACAATCAGGAATGAACAATCAATGGTCATTAATATCCGTCAATATTAATGGTCTTAACTCGAACATAAAAAGACATAGGTTAGTAGAATGGATAAGAAGACAGAGTCCATCCTTTTGCTTCATACAAGAAACACACCCCAACTTCAAAGAAAGGCAGTACCTAAGAATTAAAGGTTGGGAAAAGATTTGCCAATCAAATGAACCCAAGAAACAAGCAGGGGTAGCAATCCTAATATCCAACAAATTGGACTCTAAACTAAAATCCATCAAAATAGATGAAGGAGGTCACTTCCTACTCATCACAGGAGAAATCCTTCAGGATGAAGTCTCACTTCTGAACATTTATTCCCCAAATACAAAGGCATCCACATTCATGAAAGAAAGATTACTAAAACTCAAATCACACATAAAACTGCACACACTTATAGTGGGAGACTTTAACACCCCACTCTCACCACTGGACAGGAATACCAGACAGAAACTTAACAAAAAACGAAGGAACTAATAGAAGTTATGGCCCAACTGGGATTAACAGACATCTATACAACATTCCATCCAAATACAAAACAATATACCTTCTTCTCAACACCACATGGAACCTTCTCTAAAATCGACCACATACTTGGCAACATAGCAAACCTCGATAGGTACAAAGTAAAATAAAATAACCCCCTGTATCTTATCAAACCACCATGCTTTAAAGTTACAATGCAACAAAAACACAAATTGCAGAAAACCTACAAACTCATGGAAATTAGGTAACACCCAATTGCACACCATTCCTGGGTCAAGGAAGAAATAAAAAAGAAATTAAAGATTTCCTAGAATTCAATGAGAATGAAGACACAACATTCCCAAACTTATGGGACACTTTGGAAGCAGTGCTAAGAGGAAAGTTCATAGCGCTAAGTGCCCACATGAAGAAATAGGAGAATAATCACACTAGAGAATTAACAGCACAACTGATAGCTCTAGAACACAAAGAAGCCAATACACCTTGGAGGAGTAGATGCCAGGAAATAATCAATCTGAGGGCTGAAATCAATAAAGTGGAAACTAGGAGAACAATACAAAGAATCAATGAAATAGAGTTGGTTCTTTGAGAAGATCAACAAGATAGACAAACCTTTATCCAAACTTACCAAACGACAGAGAGTGAACATGCAAATTAATAAAATCAGGAATGAAAATGGGGGCATAACAACAGACACAGAGGAAATCCAGAGAATCATCAGTTCATATCTCGAAAATCTGTATTCCTCAAAGTTCAAAAATCTAAAGGAAATGGACAATTTTCTGGACAGATTTCACTTACCAAAATTAAATTAAGAACAGATAAGCGACTCTTCCTTCCCTTTCTGCCAACTCATCACAGACCAGGTGAGCGACCCCCTGCTTTTACCCAACTCCTGTCCTAAGCACCATTCACCCAGATCCCTCCAGGCTTGTCCCTGCTTGAAACAGACACGCTCAGGCAGGGAGGAGCTCCCTGAATCTGGGTACAGGCCACTCTTCCTTCCCTTTCCACCGACTCATCACAGACCAGGTGAGTGACCCCCTGCTTTTACCCAACTCCTGTCCTAAGCACCATTCACCTAGATCCCTCCAGGCTTGTCCCTGCTTGAAACAGACACGCCCAGGCAGGGAGGAGCTCCCTGAATCTGGGTACAGGCCACTCTTCCTTCCACTCCCGGCGACCGATCCGCCAGGAGGTGAGTGATCCACTGCTCTTACCCAACTCCCTAAGCCCCATCCATCCCGATCTCCCTAGGCCTGCTCCTGCTTGGGGTAGACCTGCCCAGGCAGTGAGGAACCCCCAGAGCCTGGAAACACCCCACTCTTACTTCCTGTCCCGCCCCAACACACCCGATCCCTATGGAGGCCTAACTCCTTCAGAGTGAGGAGACTACGAGGAGAGGCAAGACCATCCAGAGCTTCGGACATTGAATTCCTGGCCCACACACACTACAGCGTAACAAGAGGAGATAGAGAGATCCTACCTGCACTCACTGGAAAAAGATATGGGAAGAAGACAGAATAAGAACTCGCTCAACAACAGAAAGACCAATATGACACCACCAGAATCCAGGGACTCTACTCCAGCAAGACCTGAAAAGCCCAACATAGTGCATGAAGAAGAGATGGACCTCAAAAATTATCTCAGCAAGATGATAGAGACCTTCAAAGAGGAAACAAGAAAATCCCTTAAAGAAATAGAAGAAAAAGCAAGCAAAAAATTACACGAAATGGAGGAAAAGACAAACCAAAAAATTCAAGAAATAAACAAATCTCTTAATGAAGCTAAAGAAACCCAAGATAAAACAACCAAACAAGTGAAGGAAGCTCTTGAAACAGTTCAAAGCATGAAAGCTGAATTAGACACAATAAAGAAAACACAGAATGAGGTGATGCTGGAAATGGAAAGACTGGATAAACGATCAGGATCTAAAGACGTGAGTATAACTAATAGAATCCAAGAGACAGAAGAGAGAATCTCAGCTATTGAAGACTCGCTAGAGGATATACATTCATCAACCAAAGAAAACCTCAAGTCCAACAAATCCCTAACACAAAATATCCAGGAAATATGGGACACCGTGAAAAGACCAAACCTAAGAATAATAGGTGTAGAAGAAGGTGAAGAAACACTGCTCAAAGGTACAGAAAACATATTCAACAAAATCATAGAAGAAAACTTCCCCAACCTACAGAAAGATATGCCTATGAAAGTACAAGAAGCTTATAGGACACCAAACAGACTGGACCACAAAAAGAAGTCCCCCAACACATAATAATCAAAACTCCAAATCTACAGAATAAAGAGAAAATATTAAGAGCTGCAAAGGAAAAAGGCCAAGTAACATATAAAGGCAAACCAATTAGAATCACACCTGACTTCTCAATGGAAACTCTGAAAGCCAGAAGGTCTTGGATAGATACCCTACAAGCACTAAGGGAGCATGGATGTCAACCCAGACTACTGTACCCAGCAAAACTTTCAATCATTATAGATGGAGAAAACAAGATATTCCATGACAAAAACAGATTTAAACAATACATATCCACAAATCCAGCACTACAGAAGGTTCTGGAAGGAAAACTCCAACCCAAGGAACATAACTACATGCACAAAAACACAGGCAATAGATAATCTAATTTTGCCAAACACAAAAAGAAGCAGGAGGGCAAAATCCACACACAATGACACCACCAACAATAAATCCAAAACAAACAAGAACCAACGAACAATGGACATTAATATCCCTAAATGTCAATGGTCTTAACTTACCCATAAAAAGATATATAGGCTAACAGAATGGATACGAAGACAGAATCCACCCTTCTGTTGTTTACAAGAAACACACTCCAACTTCAAAGACAGGCGATACCTCAGAGTAAAAGGATGGGAAAAGATTTTCCAATCAAATGGGCTCAAGAAACAAGCTGGTGTAGCAATCCTAATATCTAACAAATTGGACTTTAAACTAAAATCAATCAAAAGAGATGAAGAAGGGCATTTCATACTCATCACAGGAAAAGTCCATCAAGATGAAATCTCAATCCTGAACATCTATGCTCCAAATACGAAGGCACCCACATTTGTGAAAGAAACATTACTAAAGTTCAAACCACACATAAAACCACACACACTTATAGTAG
The DNA here is from genome assembly GCF_003668045.3 of Cricetulus griseus. NCBI lineage: Eukaryota > Metazoa > Chordata > Mammalia > Rodentia > Cricetidae > Cricetulus > Cricetulus griseus. The sequence continues at coordinate 39,099,037 of NC_048595.1, forward strand.
GAGACTTCAACACCCCCCTTATGCCACTAGACAGGACCACAAGACAGAAACTTAACAAAGAAACAAAGGACCTGAAAGAAGTTATGACCCAACTGGGGTTAACCGATATCTATAGAGCATTCCATCCAAACTCAAAAGAATATACCTTCTTCTCAGCACCACATGACACCTTCTCTAAAATTGACCACATTGTAGGCAACAACGCAAACCTCCATAGTTACAAAAGAATTGAAATAACCCCTGTATCTTATCAGACCACCATGCATTAAAGCTAGAATTCAGCAACAATACAAATGGCAGAAAACCTGCAAACTTTTGGAAAATGAATAACACCCAATTGCACCATTCCTGGGTTGAGGAAGAAATAAAAAAACAAATTAAAGACTTCCTAGAATCTAATGAGAATGCAGACACAACATACCCAAACTTATGGGACACTCTGAAAGCAGTGCTAAGAGGGAAGTTCATAGCACTAAGTGCCCACATGAAGAAACTAGAGAAAAGTCACATTAGAGAACTGACAGAACAACTGAAAGCACTAGAGCAAAAAGAAGCAAACTCACCAAGGAGGAGTAGACGCCAGGAAATAATCAACCTGAGAGCTGAAATCAATAAAGTAGAAACTAGGAAAACATTACAAAGAATCAATGAAACAAAGAGTTGGTTCTTTGAGAAGATCAACAAGATAGACAAACCTCTAGCCAAAAGGCAGAGAGAGAGCACACTAATTAACAAAATCAGAATCTTTAGGTCATACTTTTGAAAATCTGTACTCCACAAAATTCGGAAATCTAATGGAAATGGACAGTTTCCTGGATAAATATCACTTACCAAAGTTAAATCAAGATCAGATAAACAGTTTAAATCGCCCCATAACCCCTAATGAAATAGAAGCAGTCATCAAAAGCCTCCCAACCAAAAAAAGCCCAGGACCAGATGGCTTCACTGCAGAATTCTACCAGAAATTCAAACAAGAGCTGATACCAGTACTCCTCAAACTGTTCCACACAATAGAAGCAGATGGGATATTGCCAAACTCTTTCTATGAGGCTACAATCACTTTGATACCCAAGCCACACAAAGATAAGACTAAGAAAGAGAACTACAGACCGATATCCCTCATGAACATCGATGCTAAAATACTCAATAAAATATTGGCTAATCAAATCCAAGAACATATCAGAAAAATCATCCACCACGATCAAGTAGGCTTCATCCCAGGGATGCAAGGATGTTCAACATACGAAAAACCATCAATGTAATCCACCATATAAACAAACTGAAAAAGAAAAACCACATGATCATCTCACTAGATGCTGAAAAAGCCTTTGACAAAATCCAACATCCCTTCATGATAAAGATCTTGGAGAGAACAGGAATAACAGGAACATATCTAAACATGATAAAAGCAATATACACCAAACCAATAGCCAACATCAAACTAAATGGAGAGAAACTCGAAGCGTTTCCTCTAAAATCAGGAACAAGACAAGGATGTCCACTCTCTCCATACCTCTTCAATATTGTACTTGAAGTTCTAGCTAGAGCAATAAGACAAGAACAGGGGATCAAAGGGATACAAATTGGAAAGGACGAAGTCAAACTTTCACTATTTGCAGATGACATGATAGTCTACATAAGTGACCCGAAAAACTCTACCAGGAAACTCCTACAGCTGATAAACACCTTCAGCAAGGTAGCAGGATACAAAATTAACTAAAAAAAATCTGTAGCCCTACTGTATACAGATGATAAACTCAATGAGAAAGAAATCATGGAAACATCACCTTTCACAATATCCACAAGCAACATAAAATATCTGGGGGTAACACTAACCAAAAAAGTGAAAGACCTGTACAATAAGAACTTTGAGACTTTAAAGAAAGAAATTAAAGAAGATACCAGAAAGTGGAAAGATCTCCCATGCTCTTGGATAGGCAGAATTAACATAGTAAAAATGGCAATCCTACCAAAAGCAATCTACAGATTCAACGCAATCCCCATCAAAATCCCAACACAGTTTTTCACAGACATTGAAAGAACAATACTCAACTTTATATGGAAAAATAAAAAACCCAGGATAGCCAAAACAACTCTTTACAATAAAAGATCTTCTGGAGGCATCACCATCCCTGACTTCAAGCTCTACTATTGAGCCATAGTTCTGAAAACAGCTTGATATTGGCACAAGAATAAACAGATAGACCAATGGAATCAAATTGAAGACCCAGATGTTAACCCACGCACCTACAAACACCTTATTTTTGACAAAGGTGCTAAATCCATACAATGGAAAAAAGATAGCATCTTCAACAAATGGTGCTGGCACAAATGGATTCGGACATGCAGAAAATTGCAGATTGATCCATACCTGTCACCATGCATGAAACTTAAGTGCAAATGGATCAAAGATCTCTCCATAAATCCAGCCACACTGAATCTTCTAGAAGAGAAAGTGGGAATAACCCTTGAACAAATTGGCACAGGAGAGTGATTCCTGAACATCACGCCAGAAGCACAGACACTGAGGTCTGCAATCAATAAATGGGACCTCCTGAAACTGAGAAGCTTCTGTAAGGCAAAGGACACAGTCAGTAAGACAAAACGACCACCCACAGAATGGGAAAAGATCTTCACCAGCCCCACATCTGACAGAGGACTGATTTCCAAAATATACAAGGAGCTCAAGAAGCTAGCCACCAAAACACCATACAATGAAATTAAAAAGTGGGGTGCAGAACTAAACAGAGATTTTTCAACAGAGGAATCTGAAATGGCTGAAAGACACTTAAGAAAGTGCTCAAAATCCTTGGCCATCAGAGTAATGCAACTCAAAACAACTCTTAGGTACCACCTCACACCTGTCAGAATGGCTAAAATCAAAAATACCAATGACAACCTATGCTGGAGAGGATGCGGAGAAGAAGGAATACTCCCCCATTGCTGGTGGGAGTGTGAACTTGTAAGACCACTTTGGAAATCAGTATGGTGGTTGCACAGAAAAATGGGAATCAATCTACCTCAAGATCCAGCCATTCCTCTCTTGGGTATATACCCAAATACTGCATGTCCATACAACAAGGACATATGTTCAACCATGTTCATAGCAGCATTGTTTGTAATAGCCAGAACCTGGAAGCAACCTAGATGCCCCTCAACTGAAGAATGGAAAGAGAAAATGTGGTACATTTATACAATGGAGTACTACTCAGCAGAAAAATGCAATGGAATCTTGAAATTCGCAGGCAAATGGATGGAACTAGAAGAAACCATCCTGAGTGAGGTAACCCAATCACAAAAAGACAAACATGGTATGTACTCACTCATATATGATTTTTAGACATAGAGCAAAGGTTTACCAGCCTATAATCCTCTACCCCAAAGAAACTAGAAATCATGAATGACTCTAAGGGATAAATGGACCCCAGGAATGGGAAGTGGCATGAACTCCCGAGCTAATTGAGAGCATGAGGGTAGGGAGTGGGTGCTGCCACAATAAGAAGCACAAGAAGAAGAGTAGAGGAGAAGAAATGGAGGAGCAGATATATTGAGTTGGGGGAAGAATAGAGGAGAGAGAGCAGGATGAGAGATATCATATCAGAGGGAGCCACTATAGGTCCGAGAAGAGATCTGGAACTAGGAAGATCTCCAGAGACCTACAAGGATGACAACGATCTGACAGTCTGGGCAGTGGAGGAGAGGATGGCCTAGAAGCCCTTCCCCTAGAATGAGATTGATGACTACTCTCTATGCTATCCTAGAGTCCTCATCCAGTGGCTGATGGAAGCAGAGACAGACATCCACAGAAATACACTGAGCTGAAATCTGGAACCTAGTTGAAGAGAGGGAGGAATGAAGAACGAAGGGGTCTGTACCAGGTTGGAGAAACCCACAGAAACAGTTGGCCTGAAAAAGGGAAAGCATATCGACCCCAGACGCTCTTTGGGAGGCCAGTACAGGACTAATCCAGCCCCCTGATCATGGATGCCAATGGGGAGGCCCCTGCACTCCTGGGAGCCTCCGGAGGTGGACTGGCATTTTGCCCTGGTGTGTGGGGGGGACTTCGAGAGCCCATCCCACTTGAAGGGATGTGCTCTGTCTCTGAACACATGGGGAGGGGCCTAGGCCCAGTACAGGAAGATTTGGTGGACTTTGTGGAGCCCCTCTTGGGGGCCCTACCCTGCCTGGGGAGTGGTGGGTGGATGGGGTAGGGGGTAGGTTGGAGGTGGGGGAGAAGGAATGGGGGTGAGGGGAGGGAGAGGGAGAGGGGAATTACATGTGAAACAAGCCTGTTCCCTAACTTGAATTAATAATAATAATAATAATAATAATAATAATAATAATAATAAGAGAAAAAATTAAATAAAGAAATATTTTACAAAAAATACAGCATTATCTTACATTAAAATCAAGATAAAACTGGAAAAAAAAGAACAGATAAGAAACTTAAATAGACCTATAACCCCTAATGAAATAGAAGCACTCATCAAAAGTCTCCCAACCAAAAAAAAGCCCAGGATTAGATGGCTTCAGTGCAGAATTCTACCAGAAATTCAAGGAACAGGTAACACCAATTCTCCTCAAATTATTCCACACAATAGAAGCAGAAGGGTCATTGGCATAGCTTCAATAACCTTGATACCCAAGCCACACAAAGACACATCTAAGAAAGAGAACGACAGACCAATATCCATCATGAATATTGATGCAAAAATACTCAACATCGAATCCAAGAACACATCAGAGAAATCATCCACCATGATCAAGTAGGCTTCATCCCAGGGATGCAAGGATGGTTCAACATATGAAAATCCATCAATGTAATCCACCATATAAACAGACTGAAAAAGAAAAACCACATGATCATCTCACTAGATGCAGAAAAAGCCATTGACAAAATCCATCACCCCTTCATGATAAAGGTCCTGGAGAGATCAAGGATAACAGGAACATACCTGAACATAATAAAAACAATATACAATAAACCAACAGCCAACATCAAATTAAATGGAGAGAAACTCAATGCAATTCCTCTAAAATCAGGAACCAGAAAAGGCTGTCCACTCTCTCCATATCTCTTCAATATTGTACTTAAAGTTCTAGCTAGAGCAATAAGACAACAAAAGGAGATCAAGGGGATACAAATCAGAAAGGAAGAAGCCAAACTTTCGCTGTTTGCAGATGATAGGATAGTTTACATAAGTGACCCGAAAAACTCTACCAGGGAGCTCCTACAGCTGATAAACACATTCAGCAAAGTGGCAGGATACAAGATTAACTCAAAAAAAAATCAGTAGCCCTACTATATACAGATGATAAGAGGGCTGAGAAAGAAACCAGATAAAAATCACCCTTTACAATAGCCACAAAGAACATAAAATATCTTGGGGTAACACTAACCAAACAAGTGAAAGACCTGTACAGTAAGAACTTTGAGTCTTTAAAGAAAGCAATTAAAGAAGATATCAGACAATAGAAAGATCTCCCATACCCTTGGATAGGTCGGATAAACATAGCAAAAATGGCAATCTTGCCAAAAGCAATCTACAGATTCAACACAATCCCCATCATTACTGACAAAATTCTTCACAGACCTTGAAGAAGACTCAACTTTATATGGAAAAACAAAAATCCCAGGACAGCCAAAACAACCCTGTACAATAAAGGAACTTCTGGAGGCATCACCATCCCTGACCTCAAACTCTATTACAGAGCCATAACCCTGAAAACAGCTTGGTATTGGCACAAAAATAGAGAGGTAGACCAATGGAATCAAGCTGAAAACCCTGATATATATTAACCCATATACTTACAAACACCTGATTTTTGAGAAAGAAGCTAAAGATATACAATGGAATAAAGAAAGCATCTTCAACAAATGGTGCTGGCATAACTGGATGCTGGCATGCAGAAGACTGCAGATAGATCCATGCCTATTGCCATGCACAAAACTTAAGTCCAAATGGATGAAAGACCTCAACATAAATCCAGCTACACTGTACCTCTCAGAAGAGAAAGTGGGAAGTACCCTTGAACAAATTGGTACAGGAGACATCTTCCTGAACATTATACCTGTAGCACAGACACTGAGATCAATAATTAATAAATAGGACCTCCTGAATCTGAGCAGCTTCTGTAAGGCAAAGGACACAGTCAGCAAAACAAAACGACAGCCTAAAGAATAGGAAAAGATATTCACCAAACTTATATCTGACCAATGGCTGATCTCCACAACTTACAATGAATTCAAGAAGCTAGTTTCCAAAACACCAAATATTCCAATTAAAAAGTAGGGTATACAACTAAATAGAGAATTCTTAATAGAGGAATCTAAAATGACCGAAAGAAACATAAGAAAGTGCTTAACATCCTTAGCCATCAGGGAAATGCAAATCAAAACAAGTCTGAGATACCATCTTAGTCCTATCAGAATGGCTAAAATCAAAAACACCAATAACAGTTTATATTGGGGAGGATGCAGAGAAAGGGGAACACCACTCCACTGCTGGTGGGAGTGCCAACTCGTACAACCACTTTGGAAATCAGTATGGCGACTTCTCAGGAAAATGGGAATCAGTCTACCACAAGATCCAGCAATTCCACTCCTAGGCATATACCCAAAAGAAGCACATTCATACAACAAGGACATCTGTTCAACCATGTTCATAGCAGTATTCTTTGTAATAGTCAGAACATGGAAGCAACCTAGATGCCCCTCAACTGAAGAATGGATGCAGAAAATGTGATACATTTACACAATGGAGTACTACTCAGCAGAAAAAAAGCAATGGAATCTTAAAATTTGCAGGCTAATGGATGGAAGTATAAGAAACCATCCTGAGCGAGGTAACCTAGTCACAAAAAGACAAACATGGTATGTTCTCACTCATATATGGATTTTAAAATAGAGCAAAGGATTACCAGCCTACAATCCATACCACAAGGGAAGTTAGGCAACAAGGAGGACTCTAAGAGAGACATACATGGTCCCCTGTGGAAGGAGAATGGGACAAGATCTCCTGGGCAAATTGGGAGCATGGGGTGAGGGGAGAAGGAGCTAGCAGAATCAGAAGGAGAGAAGAGGAGGGGTGAGGAGGACATAAAGGAGCTGTACATTTGTTTAGGGGGAAGAATAGAGGAGAGCAAAATAAGTGCTATCATCAGAAAGGGAGCCAGTATAGGTTTAAAGAGAAATCAGGTACTAGGGAAATATCCAGAGACCTACAAGAATGACACCAACTGACCATCTAAGTGACAGTGGAGAGGCTACCTTAAATGCCTTCCCCTGATAATGAGATTGATGGCTAACTTATATGCCCTCCTAGAGCCTTCATCCAGCCGCTGGTGGAAGTAGAAGCAGACAGCCACAGCTAAACAATGAACTGAACTGGAATCCAGTTGCAGAGAAAGTGGAGTGATGAGGAAAGTGGTCAAGACCAGGCTGGTCAAACCCACAGAAACAGCTGACCTGAACAAAGGGGAGCTCTTGGCCCCCAGACTGATAGCTGGGAAACAATCATGGAACTGATCCAGACTCCATGAATGTGGGTGTCAGTGAGGAGTCCTCAGAAATCTATGGGGCCTCTTGTAGTAGATCAGTACTTATCCCTAGCATAGGAATGGACTTTGGGAGCCCATTTCACATAAAGGGATACTCCCTGAGCCTAGATACATGAGGGAGGGCCTAGGCCCTATCCCAAAGTATATGACAGACTCTGAAGACCCCCCCCCATGGAAGACCTCACTCTGCCTGGGTAGCAGAAATGGTATGGGATAGGTAGGGTGTCAGTGGGGGGCAGAGGGAACTGGCATTGACATGTAAAACAATTTTGTTTCTAATATAAATTCAAAATTGGAGAAAAATATAAAGCAATTAATAAATGGTGAAAAAAGGAATTGAGTGATTATGAGGAAACTATCTTTCGAACACAGCAGAGTATCTGAATATAGAAACTCACAATGTAGTACAGCATACACAAAACCTGTGCAAGCTCAAGACAGACAAAATCCTAGCATAGAAATGGGAATTAGGTATAATCTTCCACCCCCTAGCTATGAAACTATTGGACGCTATTAGCTATTGTTAGAGGAAAGATCAGTTGTCTCTGAGAGTGTGTTCCTTGGCAAGTCAATCATGCTCAAATGGAAGATAATACATCCAGGAATATTTGGGTAGCAAAAAAAAAATTGACACAAAGTTGGTTGGGTAGGGATGTGAGGGTGGATCTGAGAAAAGCCGAGAATAGTGTGTGAATATTATTAAAAACAGGTTATACAAAACTCTGAAAGAACTAACTAATAAATGTTAATTTTCAGTTGTTAAAAAGTGACACAGAGAGCCTAGTGACTTTTCATTTTGATGTTCTTGTGATTTCATATGCTGTATTCTCCAAGCAATAAAATTCTGATCTATTAAAAAAATGTTTAAAACAATAAAAGAAAAAGTGACACAGAGAGTGAAACAAAGTTTCTCTGAGTTACAGCTGAAAGGGTGTCTCCTCCCCTGGAATGCTACACTTTGTGTGTATGTTATGGCAACAGCAAAGTAGCCACCCTGCCTCCACAATTGATTTTTTTTTCTTTCTAGTGGCAGCAGCAAAGCTCCACTTTGAAGAGAATGACCTCTGGGTTGATTAAGAATTGAAAAATGTTGTATTTATGCTATAAATTTTGGCTGAAGTTGAAGAGGCACTAGTGTGATTGGAAGGCTTGCAGCAACTGTCGAAGGTAAGAGATGGATCTGAAATTCATTTTCAACAGCTTTACTTTATCCATTGGGACAATACAGTTTTTTTGTTTTTTGTTTTTTGTTTTTAAAGTGGGCAGCTTCTCTAAAAATCAGAGATCCCTTCCCTTAGTGACTACCACTTCATATTCTAGGAACAACTTGAATGGACATTTCAATACTTAATTAAGACACAGCCCCACCTTTATCTCCTTAAAGAGGATGGAAAGGGCAGAAAAAAACAGAGGGGAGGAAATTTCTCATATTGAGAATCTTCATGTCCAAGACATATTTGGTGCAGGTTAATTCACTGTATGTCAGGATAACCTTTTGTCCACTTCTACATCCCTTAAAATTCAATAAGTATAGTGTTTTGTTTCAAAGTTCATTTTAACATTGTGCTTGTCAAGAGCTGTTTCATTTATATCTGCTAACTCTGCATTTCAATTCCCTAATGGTTATTGGATATTTATTGTTATTCTGGTCTTTCTGCTTAATGTTTCCTTCAAAAAGAATGGAAGTACTTCAAGCAAAAAAGAAAACTTGACATAAGCTATCATTCTTGCCTATTTCTCCAAAGATTATTCATTTTTCACAGTGACAAAAAATAAATGCTAGATACATGTAACCCTGTAAGGTGAGCCACAATTAATAGAGATTAATTTGCGATTGCCAAGGTACTATTTGTTGTGACCTTACTACACCTCCTGTGGGGTAAATTCTTTTGTTCTCATACGTTTTTCTTATTCGGTGCATTTATATATTATAAAGTCATCATTCCAGTACAGTTATGGTTTTTTAATTGAAAATAGATTCTTCTTTCACACAATACATCCTGACCAGTTTCCCCTCTATTCACACCTCCCAGCTGCCTACTCCCGCCTCCCCTCTACTCCAGATCCACTCCTGTTGGTTTCCTCGTCAGAAAAGAGAACACCTCCAAGAGACAACAGCCAAACTGGATAAAACATGATACAATAAGACAAAAACAAATCCCTTCTATTGAGATTGGACAGGGCAACCCAACAGAAGGAAAAGAGATGCAAGAGCAGGCAAAAGAGTCAGAGATTCACCTGCTCCCACTGCTAGGAGTCCCACAAAAACACCAAGCTAACAGCCATAAAATATACACAAAGGACCTGGTGCAGACCCATGCAGGCTCCATGACTGCCACTTCAGTCTCTGTGAGCTCATATGAACCCCGCTGAGTTGATTCAGTGAGCCATGTCCTCCATCCCCTCTGACTCCAACAATCTATCCTCCCCCACTTCCTCATGGCTCCCTAATCTATTGGGGAGACCCATTGGAGACTTCTAACTTAGACTCTCTCTGCATAATGTCTGGCTGTGGGTCTCTGTGCCCTGCTCCCATCTGCCACCAGAGAAAGCCATGCTGATGGTAACTTTGGAAGAAAAAGGATTAGTTTTCTTTTAAAAGCAATATATCCTTAAAGAAAACTTACCTTCCCTTTCTCAGAAGCAATTAACTGTCAGTAGCTTCTCTGTTATGGGTGAGGGCTCATGAGCCCTTCTTCAATTCCTGATAAAATATTGACTGGCTTTAATTTTGTGAAGTTCTTGTATAGCCAACCACAGCTGTTGTGAGCTCATGAGTACAGTGATCCTGTCACGTCCAAAAGATACTCTCTCAGTGGCCCCACACCAATAAGTATATGGGAAGCACACACTGGACTCAGTGGATTGTTTTTAAAAGGACAACACAAAACTGAGATGGTGGGTAGATGGTAGATATAGCTGAAAAGAGGGGATGAGCAGGAGGTACCAATGATCAAAATATATTGCATGAAATTCTTAAATAATTAATGTAAACATTATATTAAAATGATTACAGTCTTAGTCATTTAATTCCTGGAATACAGTATATATTCAGTAATTGACAAAGGAACTTGTGGGGGCTCCCTGAAAACACCACAAAACAAGAAATGATCAACAAGAGGTAAAAAGGAAATCTAGTTTAATATGGCTTAGTTAGCCAGTGTTGTTTCAAACTTCTAAAGTATGACACTAGTTTTCTTTGGCCATATTTAAACACAGAACAATATTGGAAACAAGTTTGTTGATTATAAGTAGCTTAATCCCACATGTACAATAAAGCCTAAGACATGTTTACATTGAAATTCTTTACAAAGTATGTATATAGCCTCTTGCAAATGATGGGGTCCATTGACTCAGAAACAATGCTCATGATAATGGTCTTGGCAGAACAACTGAGGTAAATATAATAATAGCCTGTAGGAATCAGGATTATCCTGGCCCTACAGATAACATAGATGTTACCTAGGCTGCAGTAAATACAAATAAAAATGATATCTCTCATAAGGGTTTTATAGACTGTAAAGCAATGATCAAGATCTGTGGGGAGAGGGGATTGTGGGATAAAACAAATGTAATTGGGGGATTCAGGTAAAGCCTGGTCATATTATAAACTACATTAATTCCCAGCATTCCCCAGTGAAAAACAGATAAACACCATCCTTAGAAGAGACAAGCTGTGGGTTTGACTTTCCTGTTTTCCCCAGTGCTTATCTGTGTGCACAAGGGTGTCATCTACAGGAATCAATGCATGAATGGGAGAGAAGTAAAAAAAAAAAAGATAAAGAAGGCAGTAGAGAAAAAAGGGATATTACATATTACATGCCTTGTAGGATTGTTCATATCATAAGATACATTGTTTACCTATATCTGAAAGTATCTGATCTATCTATCTATCTATCTATCTATCTATCTATCTATCTATCAATATATCTATCTATCTATCTGCATACACACACACACACACACACACACACACACACACACACACGGGGGTGGGGGTGTATAACCTTCTTCAGTATCTGGATGGTAGAACTCCTGAACATCAGATTTTCCAGTATCCGGTAGAATTGTCTTTCCTGGTTTTCTACCTTTTACATAGTATGCTATTGGAACTCTCATTCTATAAAATCATGTTAGATAGCTCCCATAATAAATCTCCTACAAATCAATCTTCCTTCCTCTCCTTCCTTCCTTCTTTCCTTCCTTCATTCCTCTCCTCCCTTCCTTGCTTTCTGCCTGCCTGCCTACCTACCTACTTTGGTTGTTTCCCTTCAGAATATTAATGAATCCATCATATTTATAAGTAAATATAACTCTTCTTCTACTAGATAAAACCAAAAATTTTGAAGATTCTTTGGTTCTTTCTTCCTTTTCTACTTACTACCTCTCATAATATATAACTAATTCTACCTTAAAATATATTTCTTAATCTGTCCCTTTCTATCCTCAGCATTTTAGGTCACCAATGGTTACTTCGAAGCATGCCCTCATGGTTCTCCAGGTTCTTATTTTTCTGTATGTAACCCATTTTCCACACTAGATTTTGTATCCCCAGTCTCTATCTTCTTTCTTTTCTCCTCTGTTCTTTGCTCCCTCTTGCCTAGTAAAGGTCTGTAGTAACTTTCCATTCCTTTAAGACTATGATCCCAAGACATTAATACAGGCTTCAGGGTCTTTCTGAAAATAAACATAATTACATACATACATACATACATACATACATACATACATACATACTGGCTGCAGATTCCCCCTTCTTCCTCTACTCCAGGTCTCTCCCTCACCCCCTTCTGTTTCCACCACCCAAACCACTCCTCCTCTGTTTCAATTTAGGAAAGGACAGGTCTACCATGAATATTAATTAACAAAACTTGGCATATCAAGTTGTAGTAAGACTACCCACCTCCCCATGTATTGATGTTGGGCAAGGTGACTCAGTATGGGGATAGGGCCCCAAAAGCCAGTAAAAACAGTCAGAGACAGCCCCTGTTCTCACTGTTAGAAGTCCCACAAGAGGACTGAGCTATACAACTCTAATATATATGCAGAGTGCCTAGGTCAGTCCCATGCAAGCTCCCTGGTTGTTGGTTGAGTCTTGGTGAGCTTCTTTGAGCCCAGGTTAGTTGATTTTATGAGTTTTCTTGAACCCACTTGCCTTTCTGACCCCAGACATTTTATTTACCACCTCTTAACACTTACGGTAAGTAATAACTACAAAATATTATTATTTTCTCCAATGTGTCCTGTGTTCTCTCCTCCTTCCTATGAAATGTTCAGACAGATTTTCCTATTTGGAACATCGTCCAATTTATCCTCTTTATTTATCTAGTTGTTTCTTTATATTCTTCTCATGTAAACTTAAAAATCATTTCTTACAGAAGCCTGTGGTGACCACTCCCATTCTTGAATTAGTTGTTATATATGTGTGTATATCAGCCTCTTTGTCACAGATTGGAGGTCTATATTTGCTCAGATTCCATTTACTGAGGCCCTAGGCTCCACTGTCAGTGTATCTGTTGAGGTGGTCTCTACAGAAGGAATTAATATTAAATGAGGGCATAAGTATGGAGTCTTATGGTGTTCTTGTTTGTTTGGTTGGTTTGTTTTGTTTTGTTTTTGAGTCGGGATTTCTCTGTGTAGTTTTTGGAGCCAGTCCTGGAACTAGCTTTTGTAGACCAGCTGGCCTTGAACTCACAGAGATCCACCTGCCTCTGCCTCCCAAGTGTTGGGATTAAAGGCATATGCCATCATCGCCTGGCAAGACTGGTGTTCTTATAGGAAGAGCTTGCAATGAGCTTGCTTTCTGAGTATTCACAAGGAAGATTAACATACGAAAAGGTGGACCCATATGTAAGGTAAGCCTTCATGAAAAGGAAAACAATATTAAAGAGACTGCAGCAGAGGTTGCTTGATGTTTGGCTCAAAAATTTACATACTTAGCATCTTGAATACTCATCATAATTCCAGGAAAAACTTATATGTATTATCTTCCCATCATATTGACTTTAAAAAGGGTAAATGAACCTATGTAGTGATACTAGTAGAAACACAATACAGATGGCCTTGCTCGGAACTGAGTTATTGTCCTAGGGAATCATATGGAACATTAAAATCGCACTAATATAATTATATATGAAGAGAAGGACTTTCAAATAGCTGGCCTTTCCTCTGGGAAGAAAGATAAGGAGATTCTCCATTTGGAGAAGAAAACAGTATAGTGAAGAAGGTTGTGTAGAGGTGAGATTGATTTAGGTGCCAGTACTAGAGAATTTCTGTTCTAGATTCATTTCTGTTGCTGTGATAAAGCATTTTCACCAAAGGCAACTGAGTGGAGGAAGGGATTTATTTAGTTTTTACTTTTGGGACATAGTCCATTATTGATTGAAGTCACAGAGGAAGTCAAACAAGAATTTGACTTAGAGGAGAAAATGAGCTGAAATAACTAAAACTACTACAAGTCCAACAAATTATCACTATAAAGAAGTTCTGAAGACTTGATTATTTTGCAGTTGTTCTTAAAATACCTCTTCCTTTCTAATAGGACACAGATTTTACTGGTAATGAAAAAAGTAGTCTCAACAGCAACTTAAACCTATAGCTCTGATCATCCTATCTAGGTAAATGTGGCATTTAGTAAAATGTCCATTCTCCCAAAACTACTGATTTTACTTAGAAATATGCTACAAAACAAAAGTAGATATTTATATTTGTGAATATGTTCACGGATGCATGGTTTACAATACAGAAAATTGGCAATAATTTAAATCATCAATCAAAACTAGTCTACATAAAGTATTAAATTAATAAAAAACCAAATGATGTTATTTCTATAGATTTCAAAAATAGTAGATTAAACATTTATGCAATAATAGTAAGTGATAACTCACTCAGGATACAAAATAATGCGGGTTACAGAAACTCAACTATAGAAACTGTGTTCTTAAAAGTCTAGAAGTATTAAAACAGTAATGAAAACTTTTCCCTAGGAAAATTATTGATAATTTTTCCTTGTATCTGAATCTTCATGTTTTCCATATTTTACTCATTATGATATATATGTAAACATGAACATATTAAATCAATGCAATGTTACTCTGTATGTGCAGGTTATATTACACAATAAGTTTGCTTTACAAACAATAGCTACTGATTTTATGTATCAAATAAAGAACATTTTTGAATGAGATTAACATCTCAGTCTGTTAATTTTAAGTAACCAGATTATTTCCCATAACATATGTGGGACCTAATCTAATCAATTGAAGGCATGAATTGAACAAAACGTCATCTTCCACTGATAAAATGAAAACTTGCTTTCTTTATTTTTTCAAGATAAGGTTTCTCTGTGTAGCTCTTTGTAGTCCTGGAACTCTTTCTATAGACTATGCTGGCCTAGAACTCAGAGGTCTGTCTGCCTCTGCCTCACAAGTGCTGAGTGCTGAGATTAAAGATGTGTACCACCACCACCCCACAAAATTTGAACTGAACTTCTACCATTGGCCCTTCTGAGTCTTCAGTCTGACAGCCTCAGTGCAGATTTTATACCTACCAGCTTCCTTATTCTTTTTTATTTATTCACCGGCCCTACTTGTTCTTCCTGTTTAAAGAACCCAAGTGCATAAACATAGATATGCTTACAAGCAATAAAAAAGAAAATTTACACCTGAACCGATATATCTCCAAGCAAAGAGCTTCTTCTAAAGGAAACATGAGGTTGGTTATTCCACAATACTGAAGAAACTAAAGGGGAAGGCAGGGTGTGTGTGTGTGTGTGTGTGTGTGTGTGTGTGTGTGTGTGTGTGTGTGTGTGTGTGTGTTATAGTGTATGTTCAATATGTATATATTCAATATACATACATAATGCATATCTATGTATCAATGTAGTATATATTCAATATACATACATATTGCTTTAAGCCACTATAAATTTATGTGCCAAAGGCCTATGGCCCTCACTGCCTCAGAAAGTGAAGGGCAGTCTGACAATAAGATGCAACATATGAAAAAGAAAACATCCCACTATTATGTGTCTGCAGCCACATGGGCCCTTGCTTAATGTGACTACAAATATCTGGCTGCAGGCTTATATCATAAAATCACCTGTGCCTATACCTAGCTTGTATTATCAGGTTACAAACTATCACAGGTCACATTCCCAACTCATACCCACATTCCACTCGGTTTATTTTGGCTTATCAAACTGCTCCAATTTTAAAGTTATATTATTATGCCTGATTTCAGAGTTACAGCACAGACAAGAGATTGTTCCATCCAAACCCAGTCATAAAATCTGATGATCACATGAGGAGAGGCGAATTTATCAGTATAGTTTTAATTTATAAACCAAACTATTGCAAAACAAAAAGAAGAAAATGTATAGATAAAATCTGTCCATCACTTGTAAAATGAAGAATAAGTACACCTGAAAATGTAAAGCTCTTTGGAAACTAAATACTAGGTTTTCATCAATCTCACACTATCCTTGTATGAACCTGAACATCCAGGTGAGTTTCCTTATAGTCAGATGGGGAATTGAGATGGGCAAACGTTAATCAACAAACCCAATGCCACATGTTCTGCAGGCCTACACTCAATCCTCTCAATCAAATTCTTTCTTGTTCAGTCAATTACTCCCTCTCTCCAGTCCTTGCTCTGCCTTCATTCTGGACCAACTTTCTCATTTATTTTCCCTAACCAGGTAAGTAATAAAATCAACGTCAATACGTTTTAGTATAAATTACAAATGGAACATTCTAACATTGTTATACACCATGAAATATGGAGATCAAGTGGCTATTTCTTAAAATTATTCAATTCATATCTAAAGAATATTTGGGGGGAGGCATTAACCAAAAGTGATATTTTGAGATCCTGAACAATACCATGCAATCTACATACCTACAAACAAGAGTAATCTACCTACAAACAAAAGTGAGAAAAGACAGACACCTTTAGAGACAGCTAGGACAAAGAAAAGAAAAGGAGATGGAAGCATATACTTCATATTTCT
Source organism: Cricetulus griseus (assembly GCF_003668045.3). NCBI lineage: Eukaryota > Metazoa > Chordata > Mammalia > Rodentia > Cricetidae > Cricetulus > Cricetulus griseus. Next base: position 39,115,607 of record NC_048595.1, read on the forward strand.
TTAGAGAACATGGGCTCAGAATTGTTGCAGAGGCCATGAAGAAGGAAGCAAGGAAGACAGAATAAAGGTATTTGGGAAATTATTAGTAAGCATAAGTCAGACAGGCCTCCATTTAAAATCTTACTATAGGGGTCAAGATCTTCATAGTATTCCTAAAGATTTTTAAATAGATGAATATTAGTATCACATAAGTATTTGTAAAAGACAGTACCTATTTAAATAGTTACAGTAAAATCAATAAAAAAAAACAAGAGAGGAGTCTGATGGAGTAGTTCATGTCTCTAATCTCATCACTTAGAAGACTGAGACAGAAAGAATGTTAATAAGTTTGAAGCCAGCTGGGCAATAAGGAAAGACATTTTATCAAACATTGGCCTTCCCTGCAAAACATTAATTTAAAACCCAAATGATTAATATAACTAACAATAGCAACTTTCACTTTCTCTTTATGAATGAAAGCTCTAATTTTCTTTAAAACTATCTCAAATTCTCTACACAACTTACATTTGAATTTTGCAGACTAAAAACTTAACAGTCTCAGAGTCTTAAACTCAAATTGGGAGAGTTCAAATTTGGCAGAGACAGTGGATGAGCAGGAAACAAAAGACAAGCAGAGCAATGAGGGCATTTCTTCCTAAAAGTAGGTTAACATACTAGGCATTCTCCGAAGATGCAGGTGATTCTTGAGACCTGAGATACAGGAACCTGATCCAGGAGTCCTGGGTCTCTCTGCAGTTCCCTCTATAATCCCTATCGAATCCAACTGTGCTTGAATCACTTTTAAATTCACAAGTTGGGCCATGAGCACAGATGTACCTGTGCTACTCATAGGGAGGGCAGAGCTGGCAGAGCCCCAGGATAGGGCCATGTTGTGCTCAGTCGGCACATTCCCAAGCACGACTAGAAACTCGAATGCAGCAATCTATTTTCAGTTTCTGCTCATGCTGAAGACAATATGCTCTCAACTTTCTTCCCATGGTATTTTCCTCCTACAGGTTTTTAAAAAACCAATTGCTGTTTAGATCAGCATAATTACAAGGTTCCAGATTCATCCAAACCTAGGTATTTAAGGGGCTAGGACCAAATAATGGGAACAGGTCAGGAAGCAGCTGCTTTGTGCCAAAATTACTACTAGGTACAATATATACTGTGTGTATTTGTGTGTGTGTATACACACACACACACACACACACACACACACACACACACACACACACACACACACACACATATATATATATATATATATATATTGATTTTATGAAGTGTGTAATGTGAGGTAAATTTCTAAAATTTTCTTCTCTGTCATGTGCTGCTGCCAATTAATAGGAAGGTAAAATAATCTCAAAGTCACAAGAGATTTTGGAAATGGGGTAGGAACAGTGAGCAAAGCCGGTGTAACTATGTTCTAGCTCTCCTGATTTGTTTCTTTTCTTACAAGTGAAAAGGTATGAATAGCCTGGAAAAACTGTCTCAGTGATAGCCTGCTTCCCAGACAATTATAAGACATCATCTGGGTCCCCAGAACCCATGTATAAAGCTGAACAGCACAAGCCTCTAATTCCAATACTGAGGAGTCAGAACCCATGTATAAAGCTGAACAGCACAAGCCTCTAATTCCAATATTGAGGAGTCAGAACCCATGTATAAAGCTGAGCAGCACAAGCCTGTAGTCCCAGTACTGAAGAGTCAGACAGGAGAGTCCCAGGGACTTTCTAGCCAGTTAGTCTAGTTAACCATTGAGCTACAGATTGAATAATAGATATTATATCAAAAATTACAATGGAGAATAATTGAAGAAAGCACCTCACATTGACCTCTGCTCTACACACACACACACACACACACACACACACACACACACACACACAGGTACATACACACATGAACAGGTATACACAAATCCATGTGGATATGCACACACCTGAACAAGCATACACAAATGCACTTATGCATACACACAGATACAGTCTGAACAGACATATCATTGTCTTAATGAGAGTTCACACAATACAGTGTGAATGAAACTAAATAATCTTTTAGAATCTCCAAGCATCTGATGAGCTAGCTCTTGCATACCTTATGATAATGATTATCATGTCAATGATGAACCCTCAATTCCTGTAACTGAGCCAGTCACTCATATATTCAATCAAATATGCTAGTTATGAATCTAGTTTATGGTAGTTTTTTTTCATAGGCATAACACGTAGAGTAAAATCAAACTGAGTCTTCTCAATTGTTTAGGCTTCTATAAATGGACCATCAACTAAGTAGCTTACACAAAAGCAAAATTTATCATAGTTTTAAATGCTGGAAGTCAAAGGTCAGAGTGCAGTGTTGCTAAATGCTGGTGAGAGCTCAGATCATATACAGCCATTTTTTTTTGGTATATTCACATGGCATAAAGCTCCCATGGCTCTGTTTACAAAGGCATTACCCTACTCATGAGAGCCCCACATTTAGGACATCATCATCTCCCAAATGCCTGTCTTTCAAACCCCACTACTCAGAGGATTCAATTTCAATATATGAAAGGGAGAAGAGACATAAACATCCAGCATACAAATGTCCCTATTCATACTCACACTAAAGCAGTTGGAAAGCTTTCCCACCATTCAGTTTCACAGCAAAAACTCTGAAAGAATGCCCTTCCTTTTGTCTTCTCACTTGATTAGCAGGAAATAAGAAAGGTGAGCATACAAATGACAAATCTATGAGTAAGTGTTAGATTCAACAGGTCATAGTTTGTAGATAACAGTGAAGCCATAGGTATTTAGAATGTAAATAAAATTAACAGAGAGTGTGTGGTGAGAGTCCCGTGGAATCTTAAGAAATTCAGACACTTAAAATGACACAAAAGAAGAGAAGCAGAATTGGAAAGAATAGACCAAAAAAATAAAAGACAAATGAAGACAACAAACAAGAAAAGTGGAAGAAAAGTGATTTACAATGTCAAATTTTGGAGGGTATGATCCGTGGAGTTATAAAGGGTGTCTCAAAATCTGTCAGAAAATAACTTCAGTTGAGCACTAGAAGCAGACACCTGAGGACAGTGTTTTGGAGATTGAAGGCAGAGGGAAGCTACATTCATGAGACTCTCAAGAATTTTGATCATGAGGGGACACAACCAGCGTGTCCTTTCTTATCATCTCTCTGAGTGATATGATTTGATGATGTTTTATAAGTAGAAGAACCCAAGATAGAGACCAGGGCTAATCGATTTGCATGAATTCATGATTTGCTGAATAAAATATTTATTGGCTATTTACAAAATTCCAACAACTGGCATATAGCACTGAGTAAAATAGATGTGCCTTGCCCTCAAGGATGGTAAGAAGACATTAATTAAACAAGATCCCAATTTTAAACTGTTAGAATGATTTACACGTGAATATAAATGAAGAGTTTTCCTCCTTGCTAATATGAAGTAGACTTAATTTAACTATTCAGTCCTTTGCTTACCCCTGAAGGTGAAGCATAGCTATAAAGGAGGGAAAACAAACAAACAAACAAAATCCCACAAAACTCACTAGGATCTCTCCTTGGGTCTGACCTAGTACTGACTGTATCTTCCCTGCTGAGAATAAAACTGCCTTCTCTTTAACTGGATCTAACTACGAGTGAGGCAGGATCAGCAACCCTAATCTTGGGGCCTGCCTGCAGCCAAAACTGCAATGTGTCTGATCTTTACAGGCTTGAATAAAATAACATCTGGATAATGCAGAGGCAGCACAATGCTATAGGGAAAGAAGTGCTGAATTTAGAATCAGGGAAGCTGATCAACCCCCAGGGAGGTCAAAAAAGTAGTGTCTTAGTTACCCCTTTAAATCTCACACTCCTCACCTGTAATTGAAGAAGATAATTAAATACTAGTCTATATTATAAAGTGACATATACAACCTGGGTATGGTGATGCATGCCTTTAATTCCAGAACTTGAGAGGCAGAGGCTGGTGGAGCATATCTCAAAAAATGGTATATACAGTCGTGTGTGTGTGTGTGTGTGTGTGTGTGTGTGTGTGTGTGTGTGTGTGTGTGTGTGTGTATGTGTGTGTGTGTGCTATGTATAAGTTTGTGGAGTATAACATTGTATTCAACACACAGTAATAGGATAGAAGGATTTAATTTCAATTATAAATTTTATGAGTTGATGAGTAAGTGGAAAATATATGAGAAAAATAAAATTGAACAATTCATTTTATTTTGATAGGATCTGTTAACTAGATTACTGATCACAGTTTAATACTGGAAATGCACAATATTCTAATCTGTAAAATTTAAAAGGCCATCATCAAAGTGTACCTTAGTATCTTAAACATTTTGAAGTGTCATTATGAAGAATGAGGAATGATGGATATCAATGCTAAGAAAAGAAGTGTCTATATGTGCCCATGGGTATATACAATGAAGATAAGACCACACTATTTATAGTTTGTAAATTATAAAAGGTAAAAGAATATCACCAATTGATCTTCAGCAAGTTTAATACTCCAGTCTCCTTGTAGTTAATGACTTGAAAGCTACTCCAAAGAAGCCATGGTAAATACTGGTGGTTGGAAGTCGTATGGTTCCAGACATACATAGACTAGGTTTGGATCACATATCCATCACTTCCTTAACCTCTCCCTATTCTAGACTCTTAATATAGATAATGAGATTGATAATGACAGCATACATTTCATGGGGTTCAGATGAGGACTGGATGTATGCAACATAATTGAAATGGTGTCTGATTTATAAGTAGCACTCAACTAATTACAGTTGTTATTCTAAGAAATCATTTAATGCTATCTACATTGATAACGCTTATTTAATTTAGTCTTATGCGTCATCTATTTCTAGTTCAATATCTTACTTTCTGGTGAATAAACTGAGAACTAGAATGGGAATGGTTTCTCTGAATTTATGTCAAAAGTTTACAGCAAGTTTGAAATCAGATTCTAGGCTTCAGGATTACCTATTCTGCCTTCTTTCCTATTCCTTGTACATCCCAACAACTATCTGTACCTCTTCTCGGATGAGTAGTACATTATTTCAGAGAAGATGCTCAAATCTACTTCAGAATCATTTGGCTAACTTTTATTTTTCTTCATACTATAATTTGAGTCTTCAGTGGAAGAAATGATTCTTGGGTATTATTGCTAGTAGTACAATGCAACTAAATAAATATTCATCAATGTATCTTTATTATTCAATATAAGACTAAATAGAAAACATGCTTGAGATTACTAACTAGAATAAAATTCAATGATACACTGCTTCTATAAGTTCACTAACTTGAGGTGATGTTCAAATGAAACAAATATTAAACTTCACATCATAGAATCTGGATTATAAACTTGAGTTGTTAATAAATATGTGAACTTGATCTGAAGTGACACTCAAGCGTATGAGGATAAAGGACATTACATGGAGACAAAATGAAAAATAGGCTTCAAAGTGCACTCAGGATAAAGAAATTTAATTCTCTGAAAGCAACGGAAAATGAGAGATGGATTATAAGAAACTTAATGATCTGCATAGTATTTTATAAGTATCTCTTTAAAAATGTAAAAACTAAATTAGAGGGAGAAAGCCTAAAAAGGTCAGAAAAGTACTTCTCTGTTGTGGATTAAAGTATTGAGGCTTACAAAAAGAAGTTAGGCTGAAATAATTTGTTCAAAGTTATCTGTAAAATCCATATTTTAAAGTGGATCATGGGATTCAAAATCCTATCTGTCTACTATACCCCAATACTCCTCAGAAAAAAAATTCAAAAAGAAATTTATGCAGCTTGCCATTGAAGTAATATACTATATAGTTAAACTAGGTAACCCCTGTATTAATCAATAGGTGCCAAAAATATCAATTTTCCAATCAGATAAGTTCTGATCATATAATTATAAGCTTCACTAAAAGAATAGAAAAAATATTTATTTTTCCTAAATGTTGATGTTTTCTGTTTTATATATATGAACAGATACTTATATAGCTATATGATCTATATGATAATTTGTTTACACATACGGTAATAAAATATCAATTCCAATATTGAATCCACACTTACACACATTTACATACCTGTATCTAAATCAAATAAAATTTACATCTACATGTTTAAATTTTAAACACCAAGTATAGTTAGGTGGGAATCTTTTAAATTTTAAGATAACCTTGATTCATATCCAAGTTCTACATCCTAGCAGCTCTGTGATTCATTATGTATTTCTGCAGAGAAAAAAGTCACTCTTTACACATTAGTAATATATGAATAATTATGAATTCACTGTGGAGGCCAAATGTGAGCATCTGTTGTTTAAGAGTCCAAACTCTGAACTAGTTCTGCTAGCTAAGGAACAAGACCTTGGGTAAATTCTGGAGCTTTACTAAGCTCCAATCTCATAGTAGTTTTCACCCACTAAGTGACTCTTGGGCAGATCATGTAAAGTATATAGAATAGAAGAATGGCTTCCTATATGGTAAAAAAATCAGTGTGTGTTTACTATAATTTTTTCTTATATTTACATGTACCATAGTTGATTCACTTAGATGCAACAATTTACCACCTTTCAAAAAAACAAAGACATGAGACATGGGGAAATTGAAAATAACAATTTAAATAATAAGTAAAATAAGACTACAAGTCATAAATATAAAATCTACTGCTCCATGACTGATTGACACAATCTAGCTAGTGTATTCTCTCTCTGAATGATGTGTTCTAGGTCCAATTCACATACAAAGAGGTAGTATAGCCAAAAATAATAATAACTGTTCTTTCAAGCCTAAGAAACAAGTGGTTCAGATGTGAGCAGAGAAGGATCCAGGAAGGATACCACGCCATGAAGGAAAATGCTCTGTAAAATCTATGATAGGAAAATTCAGTTGATTTTGAAATGTAAAGGGTTCAACCATATAGTTCATTAACATAATGGGCAAAGATGATTAGATAAAGAGAGATGAAGGTATCTACATAACCCAGAGGCTAGCTGACATGGAATCCTTTCTAGCCTCAAGCCTGAACTCTGAAGGGACTTATAGCCCCGAGATTCTAAATGTATAACACAATATTAATCTTTATGCGTATGGGATATAGTTAACTTACTATATATACATATATGTATATATTTCATATATAGGGGGAAGAAAGAGAGAGTTTACTTACTGTATATACAGTTAACTGTTATATATTAGGTATATATACACATATTGTTAATATGTATTAGTGTTTTATGTACTGTTAACTTATATTATATATATATATATATATATATATATATATACAGTTTTGCATAAATTCTCTTTGGTCTAATAATAAAAAACTCAAGTCAGATATTGGGGGTTGGGGAGCTGAAAGATCTGAGAAGCAAAGCACCCAGCCACTAGAGCTCTTACCTCTACCTCGGACCAAATGGGTGGTCCTGTCTCCACAAATACTCAGACTGAATTTTCAGACTGACTGCCTTGACTGCCTAACTGCATCTTTGTCTTAACTTCCTCCTGCTTTATATTCCTCTCTCTGCCCAGCCATATCACTCCTGTCTCCACCTCCCTAGTGCTGGGATTAACGGTGTGTGATCCCAAGTGCTGGAATCAACGTTATGTGAACTCTGTTTCTCTTTTTGACAGATTCAATTTCGTGTAGCCCAGGGTGGCCTTGAACTCACATAGATCCACCTGTCTCTGTCTCCCGAGTGCTGGGACTAAAGGTGTGTGTATGGTATATCTGGAATAACAGAAAGCATGTAAATAAAATAAATATTCTAAAAATGAAACAACTGTCCATTAATATAAAAAAGTTCACTAATCTAAGGGAGGAGGCAATCAACTGAACTTGATCCTTATCAACTGGAGTTCACTTGCCAAAACTGCAAGAAAATATGGAGAGTTCAGGAATATGGTTGACCAGTTCAGTTTAAAAAGTATGGAGAATCATAAAAAGTGATGGCCTAAAATATACCTATGTAGGTATCCTTTCCAAGAACTTTTTAAGGATGGAAAGGGAAATGGAGCTTTTGAAACTCATAATGAACTCTTTTCATCTCCTTGGAACTTTGTAATTCATTTGCATGATGCACCTTAAGTTAAAATAAATTGCTTTTTATGAGTCCTCATAGAACTGAGTTTTTATTTGACATGCAATCAACTACAAAAGCAATCTTACTACAGAAGGAAATTCAGTACATCAGTAGTTTAAAGCTCTGTAAAGTAGAGCCTTTTATTGTTGCTTTAGAATTATGCATTTCACTTTAATTTTCTAAATGGTTCTTCTGTATAACATGGTCCACATTACAAAGTAAACTTTTTAAATTTAGTTTGTTCTGTTAGATTCATGTGTGTACATGCAGAATGCAGCACCATAAAAGTCATTCCAAGGCTTGTTAGAGCAGCATCTTCCTACTTTTATCTAACTAGAAGACCATATCCTGCATAGACTCATTTATGTAATTCTGCTTTTCCATCTATCTCTTTTTAATTGTACTTTATTTAAATGACATTTTTCATTTATTTTACATACCAACTACAGTTCCCCCTCCCTCCTCTCCTCCTGCCCCCACTTCCCCTATCTACCCCCTTTCCTTTCACTCCCCAATCTTCATTCAGAAAGGGGCAGTCCTCCCATGGGTTTGAACAAAGCATGGCACATCAAGTTGAGGCAGGACCAAGATCCTCCCCTTGTATCAATGCTGGGCAAGGTAATCCAGCATAGGAAACAAATTTTCAAAAACCAGCTAAGCACCAGGAACAGGTTCTGATCTCACTACAAAGAACCTTACAAAGAGACCAAGCTACACAACTGTCACACACATGTAGAGGTCCTAGTATTGTCCCACAGAGGCTCCCTAACTATTGGAGCAGAGTCCATGAGCTCCCACAAGCTCAGGACAGTGGTCACTGTGGGTTTCCCCTTCATGATCTTGACCCTTTGGCTCATACAAACCCTCTTCCATTTCTTCAGCAAGACTCCTGGAGCTCAGCCCAGTGCTTGGTTATGGATCTCTGCATCTACTTCCATCTACTTCCATGAATAGAGTATCTCTGATGCCAAATAGGGTAGTCACCAATGTAATTACAGCAAATGGCCAGTTCAGGCAACCTCTCCACTATTGCTAGGAGTTGTAGCTGTGTTTATCATGTATATTCCTAGGGTTTTCCCTGGCACCAGGTTTCTCCCTAATCCCAAAATGCCCCCTCATATAAAGACATCTCCTTCATTACTCCTCCCTTTTGTCCCCCAGTTTACCCAAAAGATCTCTTCTATTTACCCTTCTTAGGGAAATCCATGTGTCCTTCTTTGGGCTGTCTTTGTTATCTGGCCTCTCTGGAGCCAGATTGTTAAGTTGGCTATTCTATACTTCTAATATCTATGTATGTACATACCATGCTTGTCTTTCTGGGTCTGGTTTACCTCACTCAGAATGATTTGTCTACTTCTTAAGACAGATCAAATCCATCTACAACAGGATTAAACTAAAGACAGATGTTGAAACAATCTGAATTGAAAAAAGCATTAAGTGAAATCAATATTTAGTGAAGACCTTCTCTGACTTCAAACAGAGCTATGGGATTTGGCAGGGATTCGCATATTACTGTTTTCAATAATTTTATGAAGTATAAATTGTTACATATTAGGGCCATAGAAACTCAGAAAGGTTAATTAGCATTCAAAAAGTCTCAGTCATTCCTGGTGTAGTCATATCTGCAGTTACCATGTTCTCCAACTGTTCCCAAACTGCTAAATTATAAGAGTCATTGCTCTTCCCTAGCAAGTGTTACATGACCCTTGCTACATGGTCCCCATAATAGTCTCTTCAAATCAATTTCCAAATTTGTATTTCAGGACTTTATCTAGAGATCTCTTCTTGCAAAGTGATAATAGCATCTCATGCTAACCTTTTTTTCTCATAAACAACTAGAGTTCAGTTGTTGACTCCCAGAATTCTTATCCAAACAATCTCTATTTGGTACATCTACCTGTTAAGACATTCTTAATTTTGAGTACCTTCATGAGTACCCCCAGAAACACACCATCACTCGCTTGGCAGGACACAAACAAGTATTGGCTGAGGCCAGCACAACCATGGTCTTAACTGTGTTTGTTACTTGTTTCCTTCATATTCTTTGTCTACTGTAATGGCACTGTTTCTTACTGTATATGAATGACTTCTATTATCAGGCTCTGCCTCTTTCCCATTTATAAGTTACATTCCCATCCATATTACTCTTGTTCATTTTATTTTGAGATGGGTCTGACAAAGTTGTTCAGGCTGGCTCTAAACTCACTCTCTAACCCAGGCAGAAGTTGAACTTGTTATCCTGTCTCAGCCTTCAACTATCTGGGTCTGGATTGCAGGCCCTGCTCTGGATTATGCTTCTTCAAGACTGTGAGATGCCTGGGAATGCAAAAAAATATATAATTAATGGCACATTTCAAACAAATACATGGAGTGTTTCTTTGTCTGTCCTTCCTACTTTTGCATATTAGGATCTGAATAATAAGATTCAGAGCTTAAATTGGAATACAAAGAAGCTGTCCCACATGAGAACACCACAGGAGAACTCACATCATCCTAGGTGACAAGTCAAACCTTCTTGGCTATGTCTTGACATGTAACTTTGACAATTTAAGGTTAGGTATCTTAGGAAAAGCATTGGACTGACCATCAAATGAACATCTAAATTATTTCATAAGTAGACTTGGCATGTTGATCTAGGCATTGTTATTGTCTCAGCACTTTTCTAACTCTATAATAAAGCACCAAGGCAACTTACATAAGTAAGCATTCAATGGGGGCCTATGGTTTCAGAAGGTGAATCTATGATCATCACGGCACAGATCATGACAGCAGGAAGACAGGCATGGCTGAAAACTTACATACTGAAACAACAACCATGAGGCAGAAAGAAAGATAACTGGAGAGGTGTGGGCTTTTGAAACTTCAAGGCCTAACCCCAGTGTCACACTGACTCCAGCAAGGCTACATCACCTAATCCTTCCTAAAAAGTTATACTAACTGTGGACCAAGCATTCAAACACAGGAGCCCATTGGACAATTCCCATTCAAACATTACAGTTATTATTTGGCTGTAAAATGTCCTCTTTGGGCTCATACCCATGAACACTTGTGGTGACCCTGCCCAGGGGAGGCTGTGAAACTTTCCTGACATGGGTTCTACCTCCTAAAGCAAGTTTTCTGTTCATCTTAATACTGAAGTATGTATTTGCCAAGCACTATAGTAGTCACCACAGAGATGCAAAGATTAAAACACCTCTTCTTTCCTTGAGCTTCTAATCAGTTACAAATGGGAACTGGTATGCTAGAGAAATGGAGCTTTAAAGAGGAAGTAGTACTGAAGGAGAAACAGTTTTGAGACATCTATTGCATTAGTTTCAACACTGGCTATCAAAAATAGTGGAAAGTTACAGAAGGAAAAATTGAATAAGGTAAAACAAATACTAGTAGTAACCTCAGCTAGTGTTTACTGAACACTTCTTATACGCCAGATAGGGCAAAATTACTGTGTTTACTTTTGTCAGTTAACACCACCTGTGATGGTTTCTTCTTTGTGGTCTCGCTTTGAAACTTCAGTTACTTTTTCATCTTTTGACTTTCTCGGCCATCTTTTCATCATGAAATCCTAGATTTGTCTGCCAAGTTTCCAGATAAACATTAGTGGTCCTATTTTAACTTCCTTCCCTCCTGCCTCTCTCCTAAGCAGTGTTTGACGCCCACCCCACCTACAGTTCTATCGATATAGATTCCACATTTGGATGTACTATTCACTTTTCTCATATTTAAAAATGGTCCAAGAAATGTGTCTTTCATTCCAGTAACTCCTGTTTTGAAATATCTCTCTGAGCCAAGAACTTTATTTCTTCCTAAGAGAGGTTCTTATGCAGATAGATTTTATTCTTAAGTAACATGTAGATGTTTACAAAAACCTCCGAGTTCTGGGGTACAGTAGAGCTTTAGACTTGCTTTAACAATTTAAGCAACATGGATGGAGACATGAGAGATGATTAAATTTTCCAGTTAATCACATTAAATTTAAAATGTTCTTCAATAATCCCACAGAAAATACCTTTGAGCATTACAACAGAAAACTTTGTTGTGAATTTCACTGGAAGGAAAAGAAAAAGAAACAATAACAAATTGTGCTTCTCTACACATGCTTAAAGTATGGTATTTCTTTGTCTTTACAAATAGATGGTGATACACTTTAGAGACACTCTCATTTCCAAGATCCCTTTCTCTTTTCATTTTGAATGACGTTCTTAACTGGGTCATGCTGACTGCTTGACTTTCAACTTGTTTAAAGAAAAAAACCTACTTCTTTGATTTGGAAAATTAGGCAATGCATTTATGATCAGAACAATTGAATTAGTATGTATCAGTGTGATCCCAAAGTGCTACCAACCTCAGAACAGGGGATGATCAAAAGTCTAGTGTCAGTCATTGAAATGTAAGATTTGGAAATAAGTCCTTTGAGTTATAAGTTCTCTAAGAATACACTTTGCTATTTCATGTTTTTTCTGGAGATTTTTTAACTATATCAAGTCACATATTTTTCACTTCTTCACATGGATAACCCTTAAAAATCACTCAAAAGTGAATTTCTGTACCATATTTTCTGGGAAGTCACCCTGATTCTCATCATTATCCATATTCCACAGTATAAAATTGTGATAAACTGCATCAATTTTTTTGTGATAGAAAAGTGACAATATATTATTACTGTGGCAAAAAAATATGATCACAAAATTCCGATTCCTCTTAATCCCAGGCTAAACTACATCCACAGCTTTCCCTATAGCTGACTGACTCTAGCAACTCGGGTGATCATGAAAAAGATAGTCACTCTTCCTAGCCTTATATCCAATGTTGTCTTATCTCATTTCTAATTTTATGCAGAATTCAATATTTCCAATTTATTATGGAACTGAGTTCCACTACTAACCCACACATTAAAACTAAATGTGAAATAAACATTTATGTTTAGCCATTGAACTTCTGGAGTTGTTTCTTTTAATCTAGGCCAAATAATAATACTACCAAATGTTTACTACTATTTATCTATCTCATATAGCCTCTTAAAATCAATCTCTGAGTTTGATTTTTCTTTTTTCTACAACATTTAGTAGGATTCTGGTTGTCTCGGGCCCTTACCAGGTTTTAACCTGGGAGGAATGACAGACTTAGCGAGTTGTCATTGAGTATATAAGTTTTACTTCACATTTATGTCAAAGTAACACACACAAGCATAAGCAAACAATCCTAAGAACCATAGACACTAGGCTCATAGAAGGGGGTACCTCTCCTAAAGTTCCCAGTTCTGAGCTGGTCCCTTAAATAGCTTGCTAAATCTTGCTAATCATGCTTTGCCACACATTCTCACTCTTATCTCCAATATTCAGGTAATGGGCCTATGCTCCCTTTCCTTTAATCTTTCTCCAGTTAGGCCTTTGCCTGCCTGGTTGCAGGCTCCTTACACTGGTAAAGAATAAATACTCAAGAAATAGTTAATAAATAAATATTAAATAAGTATGTTTAAGATTATTTGGGGTTAGCCAAGTGGTGGTGGTGCACGCCTTTAATCCCAGCACTTGGGAGACAGAGGCAGGCAGATCTCTGTGAGTTCCAGACCAGCCTGATCTACAAGAGCTAGTTTCAGGACAGCCTCCAAAGTAACAGAGAAACCATGTCTCAAAAACAAACAAACAAACAAACAAACAAAGATTTGGGGCTTTCTGAGACTGTTACCCAAGGACAGTTAAATGAACACATTGGAACAGAATATTAGAGGATTACATGGTAACTAAGAACTTTTACATTAGAGATCTCTTCGTCAAAATATATCTACTGTTAACTAAGGAAACTAATACACATGGTCCCAACGACAATTCAGTATCAAAAGCCATAACTAAGGTCTGTACCTCCTTATCAAAAGAATAAGACACACTGGCATTGCCTAACACTTAATTCCCATCCCAGAGTCTTCTCTGCCTGTTTGCCATATAGAGGGTTCTTAAAATCTTAATTTTTATGTTTGAATACACCACCAATAATTCTTGGTCTGATAAGAGGCCTTAACATTAGGTTAAGAAGATTTGAGTGTACCTCATAGTGGTGACCAGAATGGTGTCAACTTTTCAACATGCTAAGGGAATTGCTATCTATAGGACACATTTCCAGCCTGTCTCTAACACTTTAGCAGTTTATGAAATATAAACTCTAAATTTAAGAGTATTTCTGTATATGAAAAAAAACAGCCCAAGGGCCATATTCCTCACTTAAAATACTGGGTATTTTCCCTTCTTCCCCTTTTCATGATGGCCCTTATCACAGGGTGGCTATTATTAAGGAAACTGTATTAGTCTTGCCTCAGGCAGACCCAGAATGCTTTGTTTTGTCCTATTAAGTAAAATGAAACCAAAAATCACAGGCAATTTAACTGAGGAAATAAGGAAAAGTAATTGTGAGAAATATCCATGCAGCCCAGTCCTACAAAACAAATAATTATAGCACACTGCAGAATAACATTTAGAAATTAAGGATACTTATTTTAATTGTCTATGACAGAAATGAACTGATGTCAGCTCCAGCAAAGCCTGGGATATTCATGGAAGATGATTTTTGTCAGGGCTCTGCATTCTTTAGCTGGTGTGCCCAGTCTTTCAGTCTGTAACTTTACTTATAGGGTTCATTCCCATGTGAAGACAGGATCACAGGCTCTCTTGTTTTGATCTAGACATTGAGAAAAGCAGATGAGGCTTTTGCTATTATGGTGAGTGACTGAAATAGGAAACTGAATGTTTTACACCTAGTGTGGAGTTTGCTCCCTGGATGGATATGAAAGCTGGGAAGAAAATGAAGAATTGACTACAGGGGAAGAGAAAATGAGGAGGAAGCAGGCTACAGGGGCAGGCAAGGAACTAAAGTGTAAATCCAAGTTACCACAAAATGAAACTGGCTTTAAGGACAACCTACTCACACGTCCCCCATCCCTTTTAAACACTTGGAATAGGTCCAAGTAATGTGCTTAATAAATATTAATGATCAAAGTGAATTAGAAATATTCTAAATCCATACTGTTTATTATTGGGACAATCTGGATAGAGGGTTTTCCCAAATTTCAAAATAATTCCAAGGTCTTGATTACATTACAATGATGAATCACAGTGCTGAAAGAAACTTTTAAACATTCTCAATAATAAAGGCCTTGTTTTATCAACAATGCTAAGTAAGGATGGTCCCAATGTGGCTTTCTATTTTCTCTTTAGAAGATGATGTTAGAGCCTCATAGTCACATGAAGAAGTGATCAAAGACTTACTATGCATATATACCATGAAATTAGTAAAAAAAACATCATGCCATTTTGAAATAATTTATAATGTTGCCAATTATTTAAAAGTACTTCAAGTTGAGAGTAAGCCAGCAGATGAAAAGCTGTCTCTTGGTGTTGTGGTGAAGGGGGTAAGACAATAGAGAGAAAAGACATAATGATCATTGGAAACCAGTGACTGGGAGACAGAACAGCTGAAAGTGTGGAGCAATGAGAGAGAGCAGTGCAGGGCTCTGCTGGACCCCTTTCTTCCAGGGGAGAACCAGATGCCTCATCCAAAAGGGAATTCAGAAGACTCTGGGAAATAGAGTCTGGCAGTCATACCCACACAAGAAGCTCATAGATCTAGCAAGCCTCAAATGTAGGTGTGAGTTCAGTGGCACAATGATTGCTCTAGTGTAATGGGTCAGCAGCCTAGAAGAGGTCTCTTTTTATCATTCCTAGTGTCTCAGCTTGTTGTGGCTAGGCACCATTTTGATAGGAAAAATTTTAGTTAAGACTGAGATACACTGTGGGCCTTATAATGAGTAATAATCACTAGTCAAGGGGCCTGAGGTCCCCCTGCCACAGCCACAGGGTAGGGTAGAGCCACAGAAAGTAATTGTAGAGAGGACCAGAGGCAGCCATGACAAGAAGTTCAAGGTAGGAGCTTCAGTTAACACAGGGAAGGGTACGGTGACGAAAGGACGTGTCTTTTGGTTATAAGATGCCATGTGAATACTGGGAATTGAACCCAGGTCCTTTATGAAAGTACTTATTGGAGAAAGGGTTTTAAAAACATGTAATAGTAATAATAAAAAAAGAACTGGCCATAAATTAGTTACTACTGCAGCAGGATTAAGAATTTTTGTTACTTTGCACATGGAATTTTCCCAAAAAAGAAAAACAAAAACAAAGTCAATTTATTGAATGCCACCTTTGATGATGCACTTAGAGCTCTATTCTAGCCCTTTCTCAATTTGCTTCCTGAAATTTACTGTTTGCTTCATTTATTTTCAATTTTTGTGATAACTCAATAAACCAAGAATCATTATGGTGTGGAAAAATATTAATAAGAAGAATAATAGCTTGCAAATACTTGTTCTGTGCCTGCCCTGGTGCAAAGTAATTTGTTTTCATATTTCATTTAATCTTCATAAGAACTTTATGAAGTATATCCCGGTACTTATTTTATGGATGAACAAACTGAGGCTCTGGGAGATGAAGTAACCTAACAAGGACCTATAAGAAGTGGTGTGTCAAACTGATACCTTTCCTGTTTCCCAGGCACTGCTAAATCTAGATGATGCTGTTTCCCAATGGATTCCCCTATCTAGCTGGCACAGGAGTCTTGAGGAAGCCAAGGAAACAGCCTTGAGCTTTCTCTAGTATCTTATATCAAATCTAAAGAATAACTATTACAGGTCCTTTTTATACATGTTACATTATGCAAGGCCAGAAGGATGCACATCTTTCCTTTTTATGAGCTTAAGCCCAAAATAAGAGAACACAAATGTCAACAGATGTAATGAGGCATTTATTTTTTGACATAAGAAGAAAATGGATAAAACAATAATAAAACAAGCAGAAGGGAAGGAAGAAATAAGCACTGGTTGGGTACCGACTGTACTTGATACTTAACATATGTTATATACTGCTATTTACAATCCCAAGTTCTTCAGGAAAGGGAAGACTTAATTAAGTAAATAGAGTTTAGGTTATGTTGAGAAACTTACTGGTCAGATTTAAAGATATGGTAGGCTAAGATCTGATGAGAATTTGATGTTATCCATAAAAGAGAGGGAGATGTGGAGTTTGGAAAGAAGGGATCACTAAAAGAGGGGGCAGCAAGCAGACTGTTAAAACATCATAAAAGATACTGTAAAAGAAATAACAAAAAACCCACTAGCAGAGTAGCTAATTGACTATTTTCAGTTACTTTTTCTCTACATGAAAATAATAAGGGAGCTTGCTAATCAACAACTAAGGGAGCAAAATAAAAGTACAGGAGGTCCCCACGTTATAATGGTCCAAGGTAACAGTTTTTTTTTTTGAATTGTGCAAAACTGGTATGCATGAATACAGACTGCACTTCTGAGTTTTGATATGTTCTGGGGCTAATGGTTCAAGACTACTGTGCAGTGATTCTGAGCAGAGGCAATGAGCAGTGCCTAGAATAAATGTCATGTTCTGGAGTACCTTGTGTTGCCAAACAGTGGTATCAATACCAAATACATTCTTAATTTATAATTTTAGCCTATCATCTAACTCCATAAAGGCAAGTAGTACCTGTATGTAGATCTACCGGCTCATAGAAGAAAGAAGTGGAGAATAAATATAATTTTATTCTAGTTACATGCTAAAGCCTGATATTCCTAAAAGACTTTAGATGGTCAAAGTTGGCCTCAGCTATGCCATTTCTAATACAACCACTGGGTATTGAGAATAGGGAAGGTTTAGTAAAAAAAGGTTTCTGAAAAATTTTAGCTTCATGTCGTAGACTAGCTGTTTGGAACACCAGTAAGTCAAGATGTTTGCTTATGCCTGTGATTCCAGCATTTGGGGGCTGAGACAAGAAAGAGGCTCACTTCATCTTAAAGGGTTTGAGTTTATATTGAGTTTATATACCAAGAAAATATACCAAGATTATGTCCCAAGAAAGAAAAAGGGAAAGATTTAGATGAGCAAAAGGAATCTAACCAACTCTGCTGACTAGACCTCATCGGCCTCATGACTCTTCTGCCAAGCACTTGAACTGGTTAAGATCTCTGAATCCTCTAATCAAACCCTCCTTGGTTCTGAGAAGCAGATTCAGATTGTTAGATCACATCATACAAAGAGTAAGATTTCTTCTGCTGGGACATTAGTAAAAGTATTTCTAGTCTCCCGTGGATAATGGAAATACACATGGTGCCTCTTTTATTGGACCAGGAAAGTCTTCATATCTGAAGAGATTCAAAAGCAACCTGTTTCACCTGAAAAAGAAGCATGAGGGATTGGGAAGGTTGAGTTGGGGGAGGGAGAGAGGAGAGTGAGCTGAGCAAAGAGATATCTTGACAGAGGGAATAATTATGGGGTTAGCTAGAAACCTGACATGCGGTGGCATCTTGAAACCTCCATCTTCACAGACACTAGGGATATTCCCAGGAATCCACAAGGATGACCCCAGCTAAGAATCTAAGCATAGTGGAAAGGGTACCTTAACTGCCCTTCCCCTGTAATCTGATTGATGACCACCCTGATTGTCATCATAGAACTCCAGTAACTGATGAAAGCAGATGCAGAGATCCATAGCTAAGCACTGGGCTGAACTCCTGGAGTCCAGTCATAGGGAGAAGCGATGAACAAAAGGGTCAAGGGGAAAACCACAGAAACTGCTGACCCAAGCAAGAGGGAGCTCACTGACTCTGGACTGACAGCTGGGAAACCTTCATAAGACTGAACTAAGCCCTCTGAATGTGGGTGATAGGTAGGTGGCTTGGGAAGCTTGTGGGGCTACTAACAATGAAACCATTATTTATTCCTAGTACATGAGCTGGCTTTTTGGAGCCCAGTCCCTATGGATGGATACCTTGCTCAGCCTAGATACAGGGGGAGCAAGTATCACTTGGTCCTGCCTCAAGTGATGTGACTTTGTTGATTCGGTATGGGAGGTCTCACCTCTCTGAGGAATGGATAGGGGTTGAGGTGGGGAGAAGGTGGAGGAGCAGGAGGACTGTAGGTAGAGGAAACTGGGATTGGTATGTAAAATAAGACTGTTTTTTAAAAATAATAATAATAAATAATAATAAAAAAGAAGTTGCATTGTTCCTCCCTTGAAGCCTTGGCAACCTACTTTTTGTTGGTCTCTGTGAAGTTATGTCTAACTGCCTGGGTATTTGTTAAAAGCTAGACTGGATTGGAAGCTGCCCAGAGACCCTGATGGTAAAATGTGAACATGTTGCCCTTCACCTGTCATGCCAGGCAAGGTCAGATACGTATTGGTGCCAGGGCCTGGAAGGTGAGAGGGTCTGTAGCCTGGGAATTGGCACTTGACATCTCCCCTATATGTATGTGGTCAAATGTTACAGACGTGGAGATGACAAATACTTCATTTGCCATTCAAGAGGAACTTAAGATGTCTGACCTCCCTGTAATTCTTCTTTCTGATGCTCTTTACTGTCTTTGTTCTTGCTTCCTTATTTGAGGAATGTAAACAAAAATAAAAGCAGTGCTGCTAATAACCTTGCCGGCTTAAGTCTTAACCCTTGCAGCTCTTCTGACCCCAGCTTTTGACTCTTTCCATTCACTATCATTATTTCTCTTACTCCCCTGGTCCTCCCCACTCAGGACCCTGTCTAAATGTAGCTGGTCTGGGTCAGATATTTTTAGTCCTCGTATACACTTGTTTTGACATTTCTAAGTTATCCCGATCAAGTAAATATTCTAAGATACCACTGGGTGTCTTAGAAATTGATTAACATGGACTGATGTATCTGCTGGGATGAACAGGAAAGCAAAATTTCCAATCACATGCTACAAACCAGAATAATTCAGATCATTACAATTAAAGACCCTTCAACAGCCAGCCCTTCCACCACTTCCCCTCTTCTCCATAGCCTATATATTATTCCCAGAACAATAAGATATCTGTAATTTCCTGGATTTACCATGTTCTTGTTCACCTGGTCACCTTTCCATGTTTGATTGTGTTTGTTATCTTACTGTCAGTACTTAATACCACTTGAAACAGGCTCCCTGGTCTTGTCCTCAACCACACACAACCTAGCTTAGGATTTTCTCATAAATTTTAGCAAAATACTCTATAACTTTGCTGTATACAATATTATGTCATCATTATTTATTGTTTGGCCTTACCTCATGCTGATGAATTCCTTAAGCATAGAGAACTGAATTTCATTATTTTTTTTTAATCAAGACACTTTAAAATGGACCTGGTGTAGAGTAAGTACATCATATCAACTAATGATAATTACTTTGGAGGCAAAGAGACAAAATTTCAAACTCAGAGAAGAATTTAGAGATGTCTAAAACTTCTATTTTTAAGTATGTTTTGCATGTTTGTGTATAACATACAAATTTATTCATTCAGTTGCACACTTTCTGTTGTTTATGCTATGAAATTCATCTACATTGTTGTTGCATGATATAGCCATTCTCATTTTAATGTGTGACTATAATGTATTTATGTTCTTCTCTGGATCCAGCAGCTTAAGGCTATAATAAATGGTGCTTCTATAGCATGTCTTTAAGTAAACAACAATTTTTTGCTGACTCTATAACAGTAGTATAATTTCTATGTGTATATATATATATATATATATATATATATATATATATATATTCAGCAGCTTTTTTGGGTACTGCCAAATATTTTTCCTAAGAAATTTCACAGAAGCCTTCTTTGAATTCATGAAGTATGTTAAGCTCATAGAAAATTTCTATGTAAATACAAAGTACTTATTAACTCAATGCCTCATTTGCACAAGATCATCTTGTTCCATGGCAATTAAAAGCAACATCTTTGATTAGATGAAATCAAATATCAACTGAGATTTGCATTTATAATCTAGATATGTCACAATCTTCACTGATCAAAATTAGATTTTGACAAAATGTGCCAGTGAAAGATAAGTGCTAATGTACTGATTTGAAAAGCACATGAGGTCATGTATGTTTAGTACTATATAATACTAACTTTATAGCATCCTGGTTAGGCAGGTGATGGGAGGGCACAACAAAATCCCATCCTTATTACATTTCTATTGTACATTTTGCGATAAATATATATTTAAAAATTATTCAGTGATCCCTATTCATGTTCTTATAAACATTCCTTGAAGTAAAATCTTTGCATTCTTTATTTTAATATGCTAGTATACTAAGTCTAGGTACAGAAAAAGTTTATATGTGGCATAAAGGAGATAAGAATCACTAAAAAGTCTACTAAATACAAAACTTAAAGAAAGGAATCATTCTATGGATACATTTTACTTTTTATGTTATATAAATTTTTCAATAAAAATAAACATTATACTTTTAATTTTCTATGGTTTATTGTGTTTCAACACATATATACACACATTGTATGTTTAAATCATGTTAAATATATTGTCTTTCAAACATTTATTATTTCTTTATATGAAAATTCATAGTCTTTTCTTCTAGCTTTTTGAAATATATTACCAATATTTTAATCTATAGTCACCATACTATGCAACAGCATGTCATAGTTTCTTGCTCCTAACTGACTTAGTACCAGCTGATCAACATGTATGCAAACATCCCAATGCTTACTCTCCCAATTATCTGGTAACCAGTATTAAACTTCAACTTCCAATAGATTTTACATTATACATACTAGCAAGGAAAGACCACCACACAATTATAGGACTTTCAGCCTCAGCTTCCAACCTTCAGATAATCTGATCATCAATGGCTAGTGACTTAATCAATCATGCATACATAGTGAAGCTTCCAAAAATCTTGGAAAGATTGGGTTTGGAGGAGCTTCTAGATAGGTGAACACATGGTGACTCCCAGAGGATGATACCTTACAAAGGGGTATTGAAGTATCAACCTGCCTACTCCCAAATTCACATTATGCATTCTTATATCATGTCCTTGTATTATAAACTGCCACACATAAATATTTCCCAAGCTATACAAGCATCCCTAGCAAATTGAAGGCAGTTGTAGGAACCATGACTTTTTATGATTATTGTTTGTTTTTATTTTTTGAAACAATCTTATTTTACATATCAATCTCCTGGTTCCCTCTCCCTTCCAGCCTCCCATGCCCCCTTAATACCCTCCAACCCACCCCCACCCACTCCCCCATGATAGTAAGGCCTTCCATGGGGAATCATCAAAGTCTGTCACATCATTTGGGGAGGGCCTAGGCCCTCCTCCATGTATCTGGGCTGAAATAGTATCCCTCCATACTGAATGGGCTCCCAAAGTCCATTTGTGCACTAGGGATAAATACTGGTTCCACTGTTAGAGATCTCATAGGCTGCCCAGGCCTCCTAACTGGCATCCACATTCAGAGGGCTTGGATTGGTCAAATGCTGATTTCACAGCTTTATGACTGGGGTCCTGTTGTTCTCACTAGGTCAGGTCAGCTGTTTCTATGGTTTTCTCCAGCATGGTCTTGACACCTTTGCTCATCCCTCCTCCCTCTCTACAACTGGATTCCAGGAGTATAGTTCAGTGCTTAGCTGTGGGTGCCTGCTTCTGCTTCCATCAGCTACTGGATTAAGGCTCTAGGATGGCAATTAAGGTAGTCATCAATCTCATTATAGGGGAAGGACATCAAAGGCAGCCTCTCCACTATTGCCTAGATTCTTGATTGGGATCATCTTTGTGGATTGTTGAACGCTTCTCTAGTGCCAGATTTCTCTTTTAAATCTATGCTAGCTCTCTCTATTAAGATATCTCTTTTTTGCTCTCCTCAATTCCTCCCCTGACTCAGTCTTCCTGATCCCTCTTGTTCTCCTCCCCCTCCTCTTCTCCCCTTCTCTTTTCCTACCTTCCTCCCCTCTCCTCCCATGCTTCCAATTTGGTCAGGAGTTCTTATCCCTTTCTCCTTCAGGGGACCATAGATTTCTCTATTAGTGTCCTCCTTGTTTCCTATTTTTTCTGGTAGTATGGATTGTAGGCTGGTAATCCTTTGCTCTATGTCTAATATCCATATATGAGTGAATAAAAACCATGTTTGGCTTTCTGTAAGTGGGTTACCTCACTCAGGATGGTTTCTTCCAGTTCCATCCATTTGCCTTTGCATTTTAAGATTCCATTGTTTTTTTTTATTTTTGTTTTGTTGTTGTTGTTGTTTTTATCACTGAGTAATGCTCCATTGTGTAAATTTACCACATTTTCCCCATCCATTCTTTGGTTGAGGGGCATCTAGGTTGCTTCCAGGTTCTGGCTATTACAAACAACACTGCTGTGAACATAGTTGAATAGATGCCCTTGTTGTATGAATGCTCATCCTTTGGGTATATGCCTAAGAGTGGAATTGCTGGATCTTGAGGTAGATTGATTCCCATTTTCCTGAGAAACAGAAATACTGATTTCCAAAGTGGCCACACAAGTTTGCACTCCCACGAGCAATGGAGGAGTGTACCCCTTTCTTCACATCCTGTTCAGCATAGACTGTGTTTTTGATTTTAGCCATTCTGGCAGTTGTAAGATGGTATCTCAGAGTTGTTTTGATTTGCATTTCCCTGATGGCTAAGGGTGTTGAGCACTTTCTCAAGTGCCTTTCAGCCATTTTAGATTCCTATATTTGGAATTCTATATTTAGTTCTGTACCCCACTTTTTAATTGGATTGTAGGAACCATGACTTTAAGGGAATCATAAGGGAACAGTGTGGGTACTTTAACTAGTACCTGAAGCAGGGTCAGTTTTGTGGGACAGCCCTTGGAAATCTGGCACTGTCTCAGTAGACTGTCATAAGTGGACTTATTTAGAAGAAATTTTAGTAGTATGTACTCATGGCAAAAGCAATAATCTGCTGGATGTCTGGGAAAATTCTTCAAAACCATAGATCACAAAAACATTCTTCTAATTGTTGGGTAAGAATAAGATAAGTATATTGGTTCTTCTTATATTTCTCACAAATATCTATCAATTTAGGTAACAATTCATACCCACTTTTTCAATATTATGAAAATACAAAATGACCACTCTGCCACTTAAACAATTGTATTACTTTGAAATAGTTATTTTTCTACTGTCAGCTTTCATAGGGCTAGTGTGTTCTATGCATACTGCAGGGGAGAGAAGTTATCAACAATCTTATTCAGTTATGAATTTTGCAAGCTACAATAACACAAGTCTGATTAAAAAAATATGTCCACTGGTGTAACAGTAGCATGGTTATAAGAGGACTGTGGTGGTTTGAATAGGAATGCCCCCCATAGACTCATGTTTTTGAATGCTTGGCATATCGGAAGTGACGCTGTTAGGAGATATGGCCTTGTTGGAATAGATGCGGCCTTGTTGGAGGAAATGTGTCACTGTGGAGGAAGGCTTTGAGGTCTTATAAGCTCAAGTCTGACCAGTGTGACACAGTTTTCCTTCTGTTGCCTGTGGATCAAGATTTAGGACCTTCAGCTCCTTCTCCTGCACAATGTCTGCATGTATACCACTGTGTCCTGCTGTGATGATAATGGACTAAGCCTCTGAAACTGTAATCCAGCCCCAGCTAAATTTTTCCTTTATAAATGTAGCTGTGGTTATGATGTCTCTTCACAGCAATGGAAACTCTAATTAAGACGGGGTAACCAACCACTTGCTGATTGGATTAAAAGCCTGCTCCACAGATAGACTCCATGCAGGGTATAATTTCCTGAGCCAAAAATTTGTGTCTAAAATGTATTCTTTTTTTCTAAATGGACATAAGTAACAAACTGCCCTCTAAGTTCTTCTCCTTTTACCAATACATTAGTGCATCTTTCAACCTTTGTCTCAGAAGCTTCTTTTTATAGCAAATGGGAATTAATACAAAGACTCAAAATCAATCAACATATAGAGAACAAGGAACTGGAGTACTTAGCTATGGTAGTTTAAATGTAATTGGTCCCCATAAGCTCATAAGGAGTAACACTATTGATGAAATAGGTATGGCCTCCCTGAAGGAAGTGTGTCAGTGTTGTGGCAGATTGTGGGGGTCTCTTTTGTTTAAGCTCCTCTCAGTGTCAAGGTCTACTTCCTGTTGCCTTCTGATCAAGATGTACCCAGCACCATGTCTGTCTGCATGCTACCATGCTTCTCACTGTGATGATAATGAACTGAACCTCTGAAACTATAAGGGAGCCCCCTTAGCTAAATGTTGTCCTTATAAGAGTTCCCATAGTCATGGTGTCTCTACACAGCAATAGAAACCCTAAGTAAGACATCATCTCTAGTGGAGTATCTATAGCATACTCTCTGCCACCAAGACTCACAGGTCATCTGGAAAGAGGGGACAGGATACTGTAAGAGCCAGAGGAGCATCCGTCAGTAGTGAAATAGTATTTGCCAGACATGACAGGGTCATTGCATACATGAATCCACAGCAGCTAGAACCACATGCACAAGACCCATACAAGATCAAGCCAGCTATCATCACAGCATGGATAGTGAGAGTCTCATGAAGTTCTCCTCCTAGTTAAGGCACTATTAGCCAATTGATGGCTGCTGGGGAGGGAGATTCAGTTTTCTTCATGTATGCAGTCTCTGTAATCAGCAGACTGAAGTGATGGCAGAAAACAGGACTATTACGGCTCTTTGGTTAGGGAAAACTAAGGTGAAGATCCACTTCTGATTTGGAAAGGTATGGTAGTTAGAGATACTGTTCTTCATAAGAGCATACAATGTTACTCATGTTGCATGTGTAGGTATCTCAGAATACTATTGTTTTGGAGAAACCTGTTTCCTTTACCCCAACAACTTGAAAACTGTCTCTCTTTATGCATTAACAGTGATTATAAGAATAAGTTCAAGTCTCTGTGTGTGTGGGGGGGGTGCGCGCGCGCATTCAGATGTGGATGTGTGTGTTGTACTTTACAAAATATGAAAAAGTAGATTTGGGGAGAAATTGCAGCAAATGTAGAAAATAGAGTGATTATTTAATTATTCCAGGAACCAATTAAAGAGCAATTAAGGAGTGTGACTCCTGTTTCTGCCACAAGGAATCCCCACTTCACTCTGGTATGTTAGGTACTGGAGCCCAATAAGGGTCTATAAAGACCACCCTCTCACTGTATTGATACATAATCTCTCTATTCAGAAGTTTTCTCTCAGAATAGTTTTCTCCCTCTGAAAAAACCAAAGCTGTCTTTCCTTTTTTTTTTTAAACTTGAAATAGTTCTGTGTTTTTCTATTTTTTATTTAGGAAGAAGCTTGTTTTGCATGTCAACCTCAGTTCCCTCCCCCTCCCCTCCTCCCATCCCCCCCAAAAACCCCCTATCACATCCCCTTTCTGCTCCACAGGGAGGGTGAGACCTTCCATGAGGGATCTTCAAAGTCTGTCATATCATTTAGAGCAGGACCTGGGCCTTTCCCCTTGTGTCTAGGCTGAGAGAGTATCCTTCTATTTGGAATGGGCTCCCAAAGTCCATCTTTATACTAGGGATAAATACTGATCTACTACCAGAGACCCCATAGATTTCTGAGGCCTCCTCACTGACACCCATGTTCAGGGGTGTCTGTTACAGTCCTATGCTGGTTTCCCAGCTATCAGTCTGGGGTCCATGAGCTCCCCCTTGTTTAGGTCAGCTGTTTCTGTGGTTTTCAACAGCCTGGCCTTGACCCCTTTGCTCATCACTCCACCTCTCTGCAACTGGTTTCCAGTTCAGTTCGGTGTTTAGCTGTGGGTGTCTGCTTCTGCTTCCATCAGCTACTGGATGAAGGCTCTAGAATGGCAATTAAGGTAATCATCAATCTCATTATGGGGGAAGGGCATTTAAGGTAACCTCTCCACTATTGCTTAGATTGTTAGTTGGGGTCATCCTTGTAGATCTCTGGACATTGTCCTAGTGCCAGATTTCTCTTTAAACCTCTATTGTGGTATCTCTTATCTTGCTCTCCTCTATTTTTCTCCCAACTCAACCTTCCTGCTCCCTCATGTCCTCCTCTCCTCTCCTCTTATTCCCTTCTCTTTCTCCATAGAGGGGTGGGGGAATGAGCTATGTGTTTGGTTTTTTTTTTAAGTTTTAAATTGAGCTAGAATTATATCACTTCATGCACTCCCTTTCTTCTCAACAGCCACTCCCAGGTACCCTCCTTCCAACCTCCAATATGTCTCCCACTCACAAGTTTATACCCCCCTTTTTCTCTGATTATTATTATTACATACATATGTATGCACAAATAAATATATAAATACAACCTACTGAGTCCATTTTTGTTGTTTGTATTCATTTGATTTAAGTGTATTTAACTTTCTCCTTTTAATCTTTTGTTTCTTTTTTTAGGTCACAGATATTCCATAGGCCTTTCTTAAGGATCCTCCACTATTATATCTTATAGAATCTAATTTTTCATAGTACTCATTATGGTTATTATATACTCACTGATGTTTATTTAAAATATATCTTTTTTATTATTCTATATACTTCATGCCTGACTACTCAACAAGTCAGTGTTTAAAATTTTATTTGGATACTAAAAATGTTTGTTAAATATATAAATGAATCAATGAACTTCAGTATTGTGTATAACATAGTATCAGATTTTATTGTCTTTCTACTATAGGGAGTATATAAGAGCAAAAGAACATACATTTTATTTTCACTGTAATCCTTCCCAGCATTAAACATACTATGCAAAGGAATGGTTTATGCCCAATAAATCCTTAAATAAATAAATATTAAAGCCATGGTGAATATAATTATTCTCCTCTTAAGTATTTTCTTGGTCTAAGTATGGGAAAGACAGATCAAGAACAGACACAGTTCAAAGGCTTCCTGAAGGTCTAGAGTTGCCAGACTATTTTGAATTTGCATGGGAGATATTCTCAAGGTCTACTGGAAATATCTTGAGACAACATGAGAGTTGTGCATAGAACAAGAACAAATCTGGATTACCTTGCCATTGTTAATTGACTTACATATGGTAACTGGAAATATCTGGGAAGCTGGCCCTGTTCACTGAGACAGATATTTTCATTTTAAATGAAGAAACTAACATTCAGTGGATTCAATTCTCCCAAATCACCACACATATCCAGTATGTAAAGAGCTGAGATCTGAATTCTGGCTTGTCTGTTTCTAACGCCTGTGCTTTTTCTACTATGCTTTTCTGTGTTTATTCGAGAAAGCTATGTGGACTAAATATGTCAAATGTGCTGGGTCTATAAAATATGCTAATGATGTTTGGGAGAGGAAACGATTCATTCTAGCTGTTATAATTAGAGAAGATTTTCATGTGGATCTGAAATTTGAGCTGAACCATAAGGATCAAGAAGGATTGCAACAGATGAAAATAGTAGAGAGGGGGAGTATAGAAGTAATGCCAGCAAATAGAAAAAGTGCTGCAAGGTTCCAGAAGATGAGCAAGGATAGCACAGGCTTTGAAGGAGAGTAGCCATTGAGAAATCAGATGAGTATGGCAGTAGGAAGCCCCTCAAAACTCAAGAATAAACAAAAAGTAAAATTGTAGAACCTCAAAACAAAATAATTCCAACAGAAAGATGCACTATTCACATATCATTATAATTAGGCCAGAAAGAAAACTTTCATAAACAAAATCAGACACCAGAAAATAGTGATACAAATTAATAAAAGTAAATTCAATATAACATTCACTTAACAATCACTCAAGAAGTAGGGATATACTGCATTTTTCATTGGTACAAAAGGACAACTTCACTATCATTGAAAATACTAATAGATTATTTCCATGGATAAAAGGGTTGAACCTAGAGGTAAGGATTGGGATCTAAAAGCAAGGGTAAAAGAAAATGCTGAAATATACTGGTAAATATATATTGTGTTTATAAAAATAATTATAACTTGTTCTGGAGCTTAAAAGTGATTCTACTAAAATTCTTAGGAAGTTCAGAGAACTGTCTTGTCTCATCCCCAAGAAATAAATAATGATATTGAATAATTTCAGAATTTGATATGCAAAAAGGTATTAAAGGATGTATGTTACAAATTAAAAGTTATGATTATAAAAATCACATCTAGAAACTGACTTTCATAACACGCAGAAAAACAAATATCCATTAGCCTAAAACAGGAGAAAAAAGGAGCAAGCAAAACTGCTTAGACATCCATTAGACATACTTTTGATTTCCCTTTTAACCTCAGAAAATCAGGCCAAGCATATAACCACCCCAAAAGAAGAAAGAAAAATTAAATAATGTAAAATAGAGAGACTAATAGAGTTTTCTAAAATTCAGATCCCTGGCCACAGCCGTAACCCTAGTTATCTCTTCCAACAGCCATCACTAAATGCCTGACTCAGTCAAGAGAAATTAAGATGAACAGTGTCAAGGTCCTTGAGACACTCATAGACTATTATCCAGAAAGTAATCTTAATACATGGTAATAAGAGGAATCTCATTGTCTCAGACCATTCAATGATGTCATAAAATAATACTTGAGCATAGGTAGGTAAACTACAATAAGAAAATTACTGGCTCATACTTCTGAAGGTTTAACAGCAGTGCCAACAAATTATAGAAAGGGAAAGTTAATGCCAATGGATAAGGGGAAATGTAGGAAGGATCCAAAAGCTTTCCTATGTAACCATGGACCACCAAGATAGGGGTAGCACCACCCACAGTAGGCTAGGCCCTCCCACATCAAACATTAATCAAGAAAATGCCCAAAGTCTGATGGGGAATGTACTGTATATGTTTCTCTTATTGATTGTTAAATAAAATACTGTTTGGTCAGTGAGATAGCAAGTTAGACGGGACTAGGAGTCAAAGAGGATTCTGGGAAATGTAGTAGAGAAGTGATAATCCAGGCAAGAAGTGACATAGCAAGGAGACTCATTTAAGCTAAAGAGAAACAGGAAGTGTCCCTTTTTCCCCTCCACTCCTGCTCCAGCGGCACAATGTGATCCACCAGCAAGGAGGGACGCCGATAAGGCGTCTGATAAGATTAGTCTTATCAAATATATAGGTTTATGATAGTTAAGACTGAGCTAATAGATGAGAATCCTAGTCATTGGCCAAGCAGCACTGTACCTAATACAAGTTTCTGTGTATTCATTTGGGCCTCACTCGGGCAGGCGGCTGGCATAAGGCTCACACGTGGCAGTGGGGCTCAGGCGGCTTTTGGCAGAAAGATTTATCGGAACAAAAGTCTTATATACAAAACAACCTGATAATCACGGAAATTTTCTCAATTGAGATTTTCTTTCTCAATAACCCTAGCTTTTGTCAAGCTTACAAAACAAACAAACAAACAAAAATCTAACCAGCACAAGAGAAGGCAGAACTTGTCTGTTTATGATGGAGATGATCTTATCCATGAGGGTGGGTCCTTCCTAGCCTAGACACCTATTAATTCTTGCCTCGTAATACTGTCATAATAGAGATTTTATTTCAGCATGAATCTTGAAGGTGACAAACATCCAGGCAAGATGTGTTTATTACGGTGATATGGTCATAGGCAAGGAACAAACACAAAAATCTCACCATATTCAGACCACTAAGGACTTGCACAGGTTCAAGCTAGATGGTTTTTCAGTAACCATTTCCAGATGGTTTTACTCTTTCCACTAAGAAGGAGTGGACAGAGAGAGGGTCCTATTCCTAACAAAGAAGCTACTTAAAATTGATACCGCCTGCTGGCAAGGAGAACATTGGTTTTCTCCAATAGAGCAACTTTGAGTATATTAACCACATTTCATGGTAGGCTCCATGTCCAGGAGTAGTTGGCTAACACAAAACAAAATCAGTGGTATTTTTTGGAATTTTTTTTCCTTTTCCTGTTTTTTTTTTTTTTTTTTTTTTTTGCATTTTTTTGTCCCATTGTCTTCTGTTTAATTGTTTTTATTTGGTTTGGGGGGTGGATTGTGGTTTTTGTTTTGCTTTTGTTTTTCTTATTTTGTTTGTTTGTTTGACAGTGATAGAAGAATAAAGTTTTGTGGTTAGGAGAGTGTGGAGGATTTGGGAGGGATGTGGGAGGGAAAAACATGATCAAATATATGAATATTTCCAGTAAAAGCTATCAGTTCATGTGTACTAGATTTTTTTACCTGACACAAACAGTGTCACTGCCTAATCTTCTTGGCCATATTGTTTACATTTCTACTTTCTTGCCCATTAGTCAGTATGGACTTCAAATCCTCTGAATAGAGGCAGAGAGGAAATCAAGTCCTATCACTTCATTTTATCTAGGAAGAGAAATTGAGTTCACAAAGGAAATAGGACATGTCCAAGATCTCACAGCAAATTGGTAGTAAAGCAAGTTCCAGACCATAGGCTTTCTGACTTTCTCATTGCAGTCCTCCAATGTGCATAATCTCAAAACTTCCTGTACCAATCTGTCCCAAATAGGAATACACCCCAAATGCTGAAGCTCATGGGAAAATGTTCTTGTTCTAGCAGGCACAAGCTAAATACTTCTTTATATACTCTGTATTCCAAGTACTTGTTTTAGTTGATAGTAGTCTTTACAGTTAAGATATTGTTCTATAAGAAAATGTGAGTTGTATGTTTATGTCATGTTTAAATTTGAACTGCTTTAAAAGGTAATTAGAATATTGGAGTAGAGTTCTCAAGAATAGGATTAGTTAAATGAGTCCAAGAAGAAGCCCTTTTCCATTCTATAACATGAAGATACAGTGAAAAAGAAAGAAGCTCCCATCAGAAACCAAGTCTTCCAGCCAGCACTTTTCTTACTTCTCAGCCTCCAGAATGTAACAAATACTTTTTGTTATTTATAAAATCCAAGTTAATCATATTTTGTTACAGAAGCCTGCACAGACTAAGAAATGGGACTTTTATGGGAGCAAAAATCAGAAAAAAACTGTCAAGTGACCCAAATTTTAAATGTCCCTTTAAAATAAATATATGTATATTTAATAAAAGTTTTTTACTTGTATGAGAAAGAACATCAACTACTAGCTTTGTAGAAAAGACTTTATTGAGTTTTATAATGAACAAATTTTGAACTGTTTCAAGGATTCAAGTGGTGCCCTTAAAAGTCACCCTCCCTGCCATTTTACATGTGTCTTTTCATTGGCCTCATTCTACAGATTCCTTCATGACGAGACAGTTGTCATGGGAGTTCTATTATGTTAGTGCTTATACTGTAGAGAGAAATGACCTTCCACCAACACTTAAGAATGAAAAATATTTGAAGTTACCTACAGATCCCTTCAGCATAGGTCATTTAACAATTCCTGAGTTTATAACTATGCCCAAAGATTGAGGACCAGGATGGGTCAGACCAGGATCAAACAGCAATCTCTGTTATTAAAAAGGACTGCATATCACAATCAAAAATCCTGTTAGAGCCACTAAGTGTGAGGAACCATTTGCTCCATATAACAAGATAGTTTTACAAAGAAGGAGGAAAGATTACTTATACACTAAAATAAAAAATGTCTTCTTTAAATGTATGCATGGTGATTATTGTTTAAATGGAATGGCTATTTGAAACAAAAACTACCTATGAGTAATAAAATGCATTCTATTTAATATTTGGTTGGCATATATGAGATGAAAACTAATTAAGAGAGTTAGGATGGTTTTGAATGTACTGCTAACACTTCAAAGTAATACTTTTAAGACTAAAGCTTGGTATTTAATATGATGTGTACAAGAAATGAATAATTTACTATGAAAAAGCATTAAATTGAAGTAATATTTTAAAAATTTTAAGTGATTTATGTAGCCTCTTCAAAGGTAAGTTATTACTTGACATATGAAATACATAATTAAAATTGGTAAATTATATAGACCTGATGACATATATTCTCATCATTTTATAGGAGGAAAAACTTAAGTTGAAAAGAAGACAGCTGAAGTCAATCTGTGATATTGCAAAGGCAGAGCTGCAATATAATTCAAGCCCACTCTATGAAATATTATGCTCTCTGAGGATATTATAGATGGGAGATATAAGCATGGAGGTGGTGGCACAAGCCATTAATCCTAGCACTTGGGAGGCAGAGGCAGGCGGATCACTATGAGTTTGAGGCCAGCCTGGTCTACAGGGAGTCCTAGGACAGCCAAGGCTACACAGAGAAATCCTGTCTCAAAAACCCATAAAAGGGTGTGTATAAGTGGGAGAGTTCTTGATATGTCAGAGAGGCCACAATGACATCATCTGTAATAGATTTCTGACATTTAATATAAAGGAAATTATTTGATTACTATGAAAATTGCAAAAGGTGGACTACTTAAAGCTATATTTGCTATGTAAAACCAAACCATATGCCACAACTGAGAAAGTGTGGCTATATCCCCTCAGACACTGGGATGGGGCAGAGGAGGCAGCAATTACCTACAATGCCTGGGAAAGTTGTGGTGCAACAGTCTGGGAAGCAGCATTTTTATTGCTGGGGCAGGGTATTGACGTTAATACAAGATTTCAAGAGCTTTCTTTCTAAGAGACAGCCACTAACTTCAGAAGGGTCATATACACATTAGATCAAAGAACTAATCTCTCTGTGTGTTTGGTATTTAGAACCTTCAAATTACTCTTGACATGTTTCAGCCTCATTATTCAAATTCCAGATTTACTTACTAATCAAATTATTAAGATAGTTTCTTTGCACTCTCTTTCCTTGAAAGCCCCAACTCAGAAATTTTACTTCAGAAATAGGAAGGAAATAGAGGATAACATAAGAATACAGATTCTAGAAATTACATGGAATCTTTGCTGAGTAGACTAGCCACCTTACCTGGCTGCCTGGTGTAACACCAATACACATGAACCTTCTCTGGAAAAAATATTTAATAGCAACTTTGGTTCAAAACTAATGCTTGGTGTGGGAATGTGGTTCTATTTCTTAACTATAAAATCCTTCTCAATTTATGATTCCCTGGAAAGAACATTCAAAAGAAGAAGAAAAATCAAGGTCTCAATTAAACCCTTGTTCTACCCAGACTCTCATATGTAACTAGAGAAATTTGGAAGCCACCAGTTTGTAAATAATGCACAGAGGAAAAGAGAGAGTGAAAAAGCAGGTCTGCAAATAAAACACATAGGAATGTCACTATTTCATCAATGAGAAGAATAGGAAGAATCTAACACAGCAAGTGGTATAGATGAATTAATGTCAAACAAAACACTCAGCTTGCTCTTAAAACCTAAGACAAGTGTGGCTCTGATAGTTGGAGAAATTAATCAATACACTGAGACTTTCCAGAAATGTTTAGTAGTCATTCAACCATTCATTCAGCAAATAGCTCTGTGGAGTGTCAGTTGCTACAGAATGTAAAGCAAATGTCTCCTAGTCACTGTGCAACAATTATTTGAAGCAGAAAATTTTCATAGTAAATTTCCTTCCACAATAAAGTAGGAGTATTTGCCTCAATCCTTTTGAGGGGAAGATAAGGAAATATGTGTAATTTAAAGGGAACCTTTCAGTAAGTTACCCGATTCTACATTTTCTATGATAAAACAAAGTCCTAAATGTCACCAGGGTGGTTTCCAATGCAAAACCTTTTGCATTCATTTTCCATCATCATGTAGCAAGCTGAAATGGCACTTATGTATTAGTTCAGAGAACCATAGGTCAGATGATTAACAAGTCATAACCAGTTATTTTAGGTCTAGTTCCACAGGCAACTCAAGATAACAGCTGGACTGGAAGTATGGGGCAAGGGACAGGGGTGGTGGGGAAGACATATTCTATTTATGTGCTTGTGTTTGTATGTATGTGTGTGTGTGTGTGTATGTATGTATGTATGTATGTATGTATGTATGTATGTATGTATGTATGTGCCCAAGAAGGTGCCTGTGCAAACCAGAAAACATTGTTGGATCCCCAGATGCTGGAGGTACAAGCAACTACAAGCTACCAAACATCAATGCTAGGCTCTAAACTCAGGTACTCTCTTAACTAAGCCAACTCTCTACATCCCCAAGCTCATTCTTGTTGTTGATATTAATGTCTGCAATGTGGAACTGAGGTGGGCAAGCTCTTACTACTGCTTAGCTGGATATCTACTAAACTACTCATATTTCTTGATCCATGTCTCAGTTAATCTTCAAGCCAATGGTGGCCATCAAATCCTTCCTATGGGGCACTAGAACTCTGACATTCTCTGAATCTTAGACCCATGTTTAAAGCACTCATGCAATTATATCAGGCCCATCCAGATAATGCTTCTATTTTAAGTAAAATTAACCTGAGATGCTAATGAGACTTTCAAATTGTATCTTTTGATAGTCTAACATTTGAATGTAAGTGATTTCTTACATTTAGATCCTGCTTATATTCAAAAATAAGGGATTGTATAGCATGCTAAGAAGTAGCTTGGGGGAGGGGTACCTTACTGCTTACTGTACTATTTTAAAAAGTAAAATCTGCTTACTAAACTATTTTAAATAGCAAAAATCAGAAAATACATACTTGAAAATATCATTTGAAGCATACCTTCCTTTATGAAGTCTTTATTTCATCTACCACGCCATTCTATCTACCTATGGAAAGAATAATTGCTTCCAACTTTTCATAAATCACCATACACGTATTTATACATGTGTCTTCATATTACAGGAGCTTGCTAGAGACTGATTCTACTTCATTTCCATATAGAATGAATACGGAACATCTGCTTAAGGTTATTGAGTGAATCACCTATTTGGGAGATTTAATGCTAGAGTTTTCTGCTTTGTTTTGTTTCATTTTTAAACCACACAGAATCAAGGAAGGATAGGGGTGTCTATACAAGCAACTGCAAAAAATAATGAGGAATATAAATACATAATAAGAGAAAAACTTTTAAAGAAAGGTTTCTCTTTTCATTTTTTCCCTTTGCTCAATACTAACCCTTCACTCTGTGATATGAATTCCAAATCTTAGAGTCTCTCCAGTTTTTCCATCCATCCAAATTCATCTTTTTCAAAACAAATTTTCAACCAGTTCTCTACTGGTTCCTTTATCTGTCTAAAAAACATGTTTGGCTTTCTCTTAAGCCCAAGCCTTCTTGTGCTTCTCATACAAGGTAAAATTAATTTCGTTAATTCCAAATGATACTGTTCTCATCTAATTTTCATCTTAATGAATTGATGAACCTTCCTCTCTAGTCATGACCTGTTGCAATATATTCACCACACAAATGATATAATAAATTATAAGTCACAAAATGATATGTAAGTCCTGTACTTAAAATTCTTTAATATGGTACATTTTCCTCAGAGGGTTAAAGCCAAGCTCATGGCACTTGGAGCCTTGCATATTTTATATGTTTCTTAGATATTTCCTGATACTGCTATATTTCTTATTCCTCTGATTGCACAAGAACTCAGAATTCTTTGGGATATAATACTTATCCTTACTAGATTCTGAGTATTTCTCATTTCTCGTTTTCTATATTATTTTACTACTATCTTCTATATATTTTCATTTTCTCTACCTAAAATGTTCTTTCCTCATATACTCATGGGCAAAATAATCTTCTCTTTTCATGAACATGACTCTTACTCTAACACTGTTAATATAAAACATGTTTCCTCACCTGATTTAATATAAGGAATAGATCTCAGAGGTAACTGGTGTACAGATTTCCTAAGAGAAAGTGGCATTTCTCTATTACTCCTTTCCTGACTCTTTGTTGAGTTACTTCTTCATGTTTTATGTGAGCTGACTTCACAAAGGCGGGGGGGGGGGTTCCCAAGGTACTCCTTGGTAGTATTTCTGAAATTTTTCCCCTTCCATTAACATAGTGAAGTTGGAATAGGAAAGATGTTTGTTCATGTGAGAGAAACCTGACACAAGGGGTTGGAGAGAGATTACTCAGCAATCAAGAGCAGTTGCTGCTTCAGAAGACCTGAGTTTAGTTCCCAGCATCCAAGTCCAGATCTCACAACCACCTGTAACTCTAACTTCAGGAGATCATATGCCCTCTTTTGGAATCTGTGAACAACTGTACACCTATGTTTACAAACACATATTTATATGTATATATGAAATGGTTAAGAAAGATAAATTAGCCCTTCTAATTTCATGTTTGTTTCCCACTGTCTAGCACAGACACAGGCTGAATACATACTTTAAAATGGAAGACTAAAATGACTGATCACACAGAGATAGCAAGTGGTGGCTAAGGCTACCAAGCACTAGTTTCCCCACCCCCAAAACAGGTTATTGTCTCTACAGTGTTTCATTCATTGACATGTTCTTTAAAATGTAATTTAAAACAATGTTGCATTCCTCCTGAGCTATTAGTGGTAGAAAAAATAAAACTGCTAAGTTCTAGTTAGAAGTTGGCAAATACTATGTCACTAATATGATGACTACTTTCACAGGCACAGATTATATACAGAATTCTGACAGTTGCCCAGCTAGCAAGCTGATATGACATGGTAACTGGCAAAGATATCTTTCTAGAAATCTTCCTAAGTAAGAGCTTCTACTCAACTGTCCTAATCTCCTTCAATCAACATTAGGTAACAGTGAGGAAAACAATAAAATAAATAAAATAGAGCATTTCTCATATCCTCATTTCTAAAACCAATAAAGTTAATGATATGTTGCCCATAAAATTTCTCATTTTCTTTTATGTCAGAAATTGGCCATAAATGAAACAATGAAAAAGTTACAGCTTCCTCAAATGTGTCTAATCAGATAAAGAACAATTAATTAATAGGGCTGGATAGAAAGCTTCAAAATTTCTTAAAACTGCGTGCACAGAATTACAGAGGTGGAAATTCTTTAAAACTTGTGCAGAAAATTACAGAGTGGGTAATGAATACTAAATTCAGCTCCATATAGTTACAGGTAAAGGAATCAATTGATGCCTATAAGGAAACACAATTTCTCAAGAGTTCATAATAAGTGAAAAGATAGGATATATACCGTATTTCTTGTTTCTTCCCCTGGTGACCTGCCTTTAGACCTTCTATAGTTTCTCGGTGTTCATAAAAATTATTTGAGGATTTTAATCCAGTACCCCATTCACATCGTCCTAGAAGGAAAAGTTATTTGAGACTCCTAATAATTAGGTTTGTTCAAGTTGCTAAAGAAGATTAATCCATAGCATAGAACTTTGCAAGAAATACTGCAGAAACTAAGTGAAGAAACAAAAAAACTCAATCACCCCTTGATAGTATATAATGTGACAAATGCCCCCTTCCCCAAGTTTACAATACATATGGAGACAGAAGGAGCTTAAATCCAAGTCAATACTAGGAATCTGCTTTTTACCAAAGCTATCAAATCAAAAACCAGTCTTCTTTGCAAAGTTAGCATAATTGGAGATAGTCAGGCAGAGGCTGAGTACACAAAAGAGACCATATTCATTTGATGAGACAGTTTATGAATAACCTCCAAATATGAGCCCTCTTTCCCAATGTACTGACTTCCTTAGTGGAAGCTTATACCTAGAGATATTTGAATTAAGATTTGAGCATTGCTTAAAGTCTTTAAAACCCCCAAATTCCACATAAGAACTGCCTTCACTATTATTATTTACTTAAGAGACACTTAATATGTAGCTTACAACTGTTTCAAACTTGTTATGGTCCTCCTGTCTCACTATCCCAAGTATGGGATTTAGCTATCCAAGTAGTGAAATTAGCCAGCATGCATTACCACACCTGGCTTTAACATGTTGCCTCTTTAAAGGAATTCAATGTATTAAGTACTTAATGAGGCAAATATGGATACTGGGGTAGTGAAAATTACAAAACATGACTATAATGTGGTGTCAGACATGAAGCAGATCTTGATCCTATAAGGTACTAGGCTACACACTGGTGAGTAGTGTGAGTAACATGTATACCCTATATTATCAAAGCCAATGCACTTATAACTTAATAGATATGAATTTACTATCATGTGGCAAAATATGTATAATTATATTCACTATTATTTTTAGTACTTTTGTGTCAGAATTTGAACTAATTTTACTACTATCAACACTTAATAGTAAATTAAAATTATTACTACACTTTTAAAGAGAGGTTAAGTAGACTTTATGTCAGATTATTAAAGATAATCACTATTTACCTCTGCTCTGTGTATATGCATGCATTAACTTCATGTCATCAAGTACAGTAAGGAGAACAAAAGATTGACATATATAGAATGACTGCTTCACGCACTACTGTATGAGTATTATCTTAAGAATAATGTATGTCTCATTTATAAGACTGGTGCAAAAATATCTGTCTAATAATTAAAATGAGTTGAAAATTTAGAAGTGGTTTATAAAATATGTTAACACTATACAAATTATGTTTTTGTTGATCATAATCATTATTATTTTAATTTTAGAACTCTCTATGATAGATTACCTCCTTGTCAACTTCAAACATACTTTTAAATCCTAACTTCTATCTCCATTGCTAGTCTTCTAGTCTAAGATACTATCTTTTATGTTTCTGAGTCCCAACACTGGCCTTACATGGTTACTTTTGCTGCATTGTTAGTGCAATATAAATCAGATCACATCTGCTTCCCATTATTTTTATGATTATCTAAATGCATGGCTGTGATCTGGAAGGCCCCAGGTTATCTGGTCTGTTTCTTATAGTCTCATCCACTAGCCTTTTAGACCTTATCTCGTGTCAGCTATTCATTGCTTACCATGACAAACTGCACTGTTTTTGAACATATGAAAGTCCTATCTCTCAAGGGTTTTGTGTTGCTACATCCTCCATAATAGCTTCACTAAGATAGTCCCTCTTCCCCTACTTAATGAGTTATTCTTTATCCCTTACCTTTTAATTATGGCATTATTCCTAAATAATGTAGGGAAAGACTTGGGCATGTTCACTATTACATCTCCACTTGTCACTCCTTAAAAACTTAAATCATTTATTCACTACAGTCCATTCAATTGTAAATCTAAATGCTGTACCTCTGCTTGTATTTTAAGTAAGCAATCATTCTTTCTGTTTACAAACTCATCTTCCAAGTTTTTGAAAACTGGCACATTGAAATCAGGCTGCCCCAAGTGCTTGGTGAAACTTCAGCTAAGGATTCTTCTTTTATCATGAAATCATGCTCTCAACATTGGGTTTAACACCAGAATTTCCACATAGACTCATTAGGCCTCCTTTTCTGCCCTTAAACTTCCAATCGAACCACAGTTTAAACAACATTGCAAAATATGCCACAAGCAGCTGCTCAAAGACTCCCTGATACCAGCTAAGCAGAGTTTCAGAACCCTGAGAGCTTTGTTTAATAAATCACATTTTACTTTTGACGAAATACTCACCTGAATCTTAGCTTGAGATATTTGAAGTATTAAAGTTAGCTACTGCATTATAAATAATTTCTAGAATTGATTTTTAAACTTCTTTAACTTTTCCTGTTATGTGTTCTTAAACAGTAACTCACTCCTATTTCTGGACCACACTAGCCTCACACATTTTGATTTTGTTCTTAATATAAAATATAATCAATATTTATTACAGATCATTAAATCCTCCAATTTCTCTTGTAAGAATTTAATGTTAGTAAAAACTTTGTTGATAAACATAATTATCTAAAGTAGCAATTTACAACTTGTATTGTTTCAGTTTTTAAAATTCCAGGATTTAAAGATAGCAACACACAAATCCCACCTGACTAGTCATTTCAGTTTATGACATGTCTGAGATTTTATAAGTCTAATATTCTTGTGCTTTCCAATATGAAGATGATATCTTGAGCATCCAAATTTTCCAACATGTCAGTCATAGCATTACACATGCCTGTGTCAATGGTAGGAAGAATGGTACAGGAAAAACATGAATTAGGAGAATATAAGTCTCAGGATTTACATCAGGATGAGCTACATAATCTCTCTAACATTGATTCAGGATTAACAGGGTTTATAATAAATTCTTGCAGAATTATTACTAGGCTCAAATTACTGTCATAAACCTGTAAACCATGCAAAGTAAAGCAAAATATGGTACAATATTAGAGTGATGATGCCAAAGGCTGGTTATTTTTTGGTTAGAAGTGGTAGAGAAGAAATTGTTCTTAAGCAGTGGTAAAAACAATGGAATCTTGAAATTCGCAGGCAAATGGATAGAACTAGAAGAAACCATCCTGAGTGAGTTAACCCAGTCACAAAACAACAAAAAATCTATGTACTCATTCATATATGGATTTTAGACATAGAGCAAATATCAGCCTACAATCCACACCACCAGAGAAGCTACGAAACAAGGAGGACCCTAAGAGAGACATGCATGTTCCCCTGGAGAAGGGGAAAGGGTCAAGATCTCCTGAGATAATTGGGAGTACGGGGGCAGAGGAGAGGAAGTTAGAATAAAGAGAAGGGGAGAAGAGTAGGTGAGAGGAGGAAAAAGAGAGAGCAGAAAGATCAAGTCAGGGGTAGAATAGAGGAGAGCAAGAGAAGAGATAAGAAAAGAGATACCACAATAGAGGGAACCTTATAGGTTTAAAGAGAAATCCACCACTAGGGAAATGTCCAAAGATCTACAAGGTTGACCCCCAACTAACAAAATAAGCTATATTCGAGAGGCTACCTTAAAGCCCTTCTCCAATAATGAGATTGATGACTACCTTATATGCCATCCTAGAGCCTTCATCCAGTAGCTGATGAAAGCAGAAGCAGACACCTACAGCTAAACACTGAGCTGAACTCTGGAATCCAGTTGCAGAGAGGGAGGAGTGATGAGCAAAGGGATCAAGATCAGGCTGGAGAAACCCACAGAAACAGCTGACCTGAACAAGGGGTTGCTCATGGACCCCAGACTGATAGCTGGGAAACCAGCATAGGACTGTTCCAGACCTCCTGAAGGAGGATGTCTGTAGGGAGTCACCCTAGCCCCGCCCAATAGTCCTGGGGCAGGTACCAGGTGGATCCGGGGACTCGCCCAGAAGGTCGTGGTGAAGGAAAGCCGGGGTGACGTAAGGGAGCTTCTTAAGGGACTGCATGTGGGGACCCTGTCTCTCTCTTTTGTTTTGGTCGCGCTGGCTGGGTTTTATAACCTAGCTCTGGCCTGTGTTTTACCTTGCTGTCCTCTGAAATAAAGAGACCTTAATCCAATACCTGGCGCCCAACGTGGGGCACGAACCCACGACCCTGAGATTAAGAGTCTCATGCTCTACCGACTGAGCTTTATAGGGGTATTTATCCCTAGTACATGAATGAACTTTGGGAGCCCAATCCACACGAAGGGATAGTCTCTTGCCTAGACACAGGGGGAGGATGTAGGCCCTGCTCCAAATGATATGTCAGACTTTGAGGCTCCCCCATGGAATGTCTCACCCTCCCTGAACTGCAGAAAAGGGATGGGATAGGGGGTCTGTGAGGGGCAGGGGAGGAGGGGAGGGAGAAGGAACTAGGATTGACATGTAAAAGAAGCTTCTTTCTAATTTAAATTTTAAAAAAGGAAAAAAAAAGAATCTGGATCCCAGTCATAGGTCTGCAGGTTGCTGGCTGTTCATTTGTACTTGTCACTCCCTTCTTCTGAGTCTCCTGGTCTATACTATGGTCAGATAGTTGAGTCATTTCCTGTTGTGACATTAGAGTACAAGCGCTCTTTGAAAGCATAATCTACTACTATTTCCATCTTTGCATATTCACTGCCTAGTAGATAGCACATAATAACTGTTTCATTAATGAATTTGAACTTAGAACTATAGAACTTTAGAAGTGAAATTACTTCAGTATCTGTTAAGGAGGCAAAATCAACAGAACTTATTATTAAAAGGTAACAGAAAGGGAAGAAAAAGAAGTTGACTGAATTCCAAATTAAAAAGGGACCATATGACTGGACTACAGCAAGAGGCACTGTAAGTAAATGTTTAGGTTTAAGGATGAAGTATCTGCCCTATCACCCCAGGATCTCATGGGTAGAAGCAACTTTTGGAAAGTGACTGGATCAAAATAACTCTGACCTAATTATGCACTGATGAGTTCATAATGTGATAGTTTTTTAGGAAGTGATAGAAATTGGGAAAGGAGGTCTAGTTGAGGAGGTCTGTTCACTGAGGGTGGGTATTTAAAGTGTATGCCTTTTTTTCTTTTTACAATCCCTGTCTATATCTCTATGTTTCCTGGCTACTGTGAATTGGGAAGCTATGTTCTATCATGCCCTTCTGAAAGAATGTAGTACTCCTTTACTCCTGGTCAAGAAACAATGGAGTTAGCCGGCCATGTCTAGAACCTACCAAACTATGGGTCATAATAAGTTCTTCTTCCCTTACATTTTTAAAAGTATTATTGTCATACAAGGACATGCTAAAACATAGTGAATAAATAAAATTGTTTTTATACACTAGGGGACATTAACTTGTAAAATTTTGCTTATTTAACGTGGAAAAGAGAATTCTCAAAGAGGAATAGATTATCTGTCATGGCTTTTTAATCAATTAATAGCATAAAGCTTGTATTAAAAGCATTAAAAACTATTCCATGTCACTATGGAATACCCAGGTTTTTGTTCAGTTACTGGGTTAGATACTTGAAAGTTATCAACTTTGACTATTTTGGTTCTCAAGGTAACTAAAAACCATGAAACAACTCATACATAAGAATTGTAACTTCTAAAATTAAAAGACTCACAACTAGTGAAAAGTATAAGTACCCATACTTTCTCAGCTGTGGATGGGCCATCACTATCAGCTTCCCCACAGTTAAGACATTGGGAACATCACCAAAGGGGGTGGAAGAATGTAAAAGCAGGTGGATGGGGAGGAGAGATGTAAAACACAGGATTCTGAATATAGCATGACTGCTACATACATCAGTCCACAGCATCCATGTAAAACGCACAGGAACAAGCCAGTCAAAATTACAGCATACATGGAGAAAGGTGCCTAAACCCACATCCTGATGAGAGGAACTACTGGCAGTAAATGGTTGCTGAATGGGGGAAAGTCACTTTCCTTTGGAGAAGGATGTGGGTAACAATAGGTTTCCCATCTGCCAGTGGATGGCCCCACACCCATGAGCATATGGGCAGCACTAATTAGACTCAGGTTACTATCAATAGTAATTTTTAAGTGCGACTGTTAAGATGGGTGTGAAGACAAATAGTGACAGTTGGAGGGGTAGTGGTAGATGGATATGATCAAAACACATTGTATAAATGTATGAAATTTTCAAATTGTAAAAACAATTATTTTTTTACTTGTAATAGACGGAGCTAAAGAGATGGTTCAGCAGATAAGAGTACTTCATGCTTTTGCAGAGGAATTGAGTTTCATTCCCAGCAACCACAGAGTGGCTTTCAACTGGAACTCCAGTCCCATGGCTTCCAACAGTCACTTCTGGCCTCTGTGAGCAGTATGTGGTGCACATATATATGCGTGGGCAAAAAACCTTATATATATTAGTTGATATAAAATCAACTAATCTGTGTTACAAAGTGTGTGATTAGAGTTAAGCTAGAGGATGTATCATGCCAGGGACATCTGAGACACATTCCATCCATACTGAGATTCTTTGGACAATTGTTGTATTAGTAATAATTAGATTGGAAACAGGAATATTCAGAGATATCCAGAAAAAAATAGGCAATACAGATTACCAATCCTAATCCTATCTTTTGAGTGAAATAATTGAAAAAAGTTATCTTAGTTAATGACAGGAATTAAAAAGAATAGAAAGTAACATTCTCTGAGCCTTTACCATGTGTTAGGCCCTTCACACTTGGTAAATTGAAAAATATATACAGGAGGTCAGTGCAGTCACTTATTTTCGCAGATGAAAAAAACAAGATGGGCAGTGTTTCTATTTACAGCCAGCTGCAAAGAGAGGATTTGCCCACAAGATGACTTGACTCCAGTCCATTCTGGACAACTATGTTGGCTCCCCAGTCCCATGGAAACACATTTTTTATTAACATGGAAAGTCCTGGCTTGTTCTTCTTCACTCAAGAATTTCAAATTTAAAAGATCAATTATAAGACGAACTAAATTTCTATATAGAACTGAAAAAATGTAGGACACAGTTCACTTTCTTTCAAGTAATATTGGGGAGCCAGGACCTT
Organism: Cricetulus griseus; assembly: GCF_003668045.3. NCBI lineage: Eukaryota > Metazoa > Chordata > Mammalia > Rodentia > Cricetidae > Cricetulus > Cricetulus griseus. The sequence goes on from NC_048595.1 coordinate 39,160,502, forward strand.
AGTAACTGAAGTTCCCTTTTATTACCCATAATTCTCAAGAGAAAATGTCTCTCTTTTAAGATAAAAAAAATGAAAAAGAAAGTGAAAATGTTTTGTTCTCCTCAAATGCTATCTTCTGATGCTTTCTCTCACACACAGGTGAAGGAAAAAGAAAGGTATTGGTCTGAAAAGAAAGTGAGTAAATAAGCTTGGAAAATTATTCTTCATAACTTAATTTTCAGACAAGTCACAAGAAAGAGGGCTGCTTATCAAAGACATGAAGCACAGAGGACTCTGAAGGGCACGAGTTGGGTCCACATTTCAATTGAGAACACTGGCACAAATAACATCTGCATCACTCACTACATAATCAAATAATTTCATTCTCCAATTCTGTGATGAATCTTACCCAGATATAGTATCTTCTCAAGGACAAAGGCTGTGTTAGTCTAATACTTTGCTGAATACCCAGCACCTAATACAGAGCCTACTACATAAGAGGTTCACAATAGTACATGTTGGATGAATAAAAGTGAATACAAAGTTGCCTAAAAGACACTCCAAAATACTCCTGTGAAATAGAGAAGAACAAAAAAATCAGAGAACATGATGCCCATATAGCAAGTAGACCACAGAGCTCTGTAAACCTAAGGAAACTATGACAGCCAGAAAGGTGTGGTCAGGGGAACTTCCCCAAAGAGCTGAGGCCTGGGCTGAACTCTCAAGTAGCATTTGATACTATATATTCTGACTTGGTTATAATTATAACCCAAACAGTAGAGATTGTTACTACATTACAGAAATAAGTAGGTCTCAGGGAGACTAAATGGCTTCCCAAAATTATGATAAGTTCTCATTAATTTATATATCCTTTATTTAGCTATAAGTTGTAGGGAGCTGCAGAAAACCGCACCCAAAAGATGGCGCTGGTTTCCGCCTTCCGCCAGCCCGACAGCGAGCGCTCTCTGTGGTAAACAACTCCAAATAAGGCAAAGGTCATGTATCCTCTTAATTCTGCTTGGAGACAACCTATCCTGGCGCGCCACGTAGGGTTAGGTGATTGGTAGATGTAGACTATATCAAGCCCCGTCTCCCTCGGCCCGGGGCCGCCGCCATTATACATTGTACAAAGCAAAGAGGTTCCCGATTAAACTGTGTTTGAAGAAGATTCCTCGGTGTGGCGTCTTTCTTGCTGGTCAAGGGTGGACGCCGCAATAAGTAAGCCAGAGGATGAAAGTAAGGGCCATTGGGAAAAATTGCAAATACAAAGGGAAAACTTGTTGATATTTGGGTAAAGAGGAAGAGATTCCAGGTCTGAGAATAACTTAACTTTAAATATGGAAAATAAAAATAAGCTAATTCAAGGACAAAATATAGGAAGCTTTAAGAGAAAGGGTCAAAGTGACTTTAAAAACCTATCAACATACTCTTTTATTCCCCAAACAGATATCTACTTAGAACCTAATTATATTTTAGGTACTTGTGACACACAAATGAAATTTTTAAAAACTCAAAGTCTAATATGGAATATATATCTATTTGCAGAACGTTAAAAGGAGACAGGCCATGGAGCTGATACACTATTCAGGAATAGAAAAAAACATTAATTTATTTGTGTGGCAATTTTCATTGGCTTGAAAAAAGAAGGTCAGTTATGTCAGTAAGGACACTCACTGAAGAGAAGTAGTGGGCCCATGTGAGAAAGACCACACTTAACTGAAGTTTGCATAACACCTATCTTATCAACTACTAATTTACAGAATTCTGCTACCTAATCCAGGACCAGGTACTAGAAATGTTTGTGATAAAAGTTTTTTAATATATGTAAAAATGAAAAACATAGGTAACAAGTAACAGATCAACACATGCCTCCCACTGGAAAAAAAAATGAAATTTTAAACCAGCCCAAACTGCATGAAACAAAGCAAATAGTTTGAATATTGGGCTTCAAACAAGGTAGTAGAACTGAGGAGGCATTTTGAGAAAATATTTCCTTTTCCCCCTTTCTTTTAAATTTAAATTAGAAACAAGTTTGTTTTACATGTCAATCCAAGTTCCCTCACCCCCTCCACCTCCTCTGCCCCCGCCTCTCCACTGACTCCCTATCCCATGACCTTTCTGCTCCCTAGGAAGGGTGAGGCCTTCCATGGGGAATATTTAAAGTCTGTCATATCATTTGGAGCACGGCCTAGACTGCCACCCACCCCCAAGTGTGTCTAGGCTGAGAGAGTATCCCTTTATGTGGAGTGGGCTCCCAAAGTCCATTAGTGTACTAGGGATAAATACTGATTCTTTTCCATCATTTCACAAAGAGATACAACTCCCTAGGTTGAGATGACTCCCTTCCTAATTCCTGTACACACACACACACACACACACACACACACACACACACACACACACACACACGAGAGAGAGAGAGAGAGAGAGAGAGAGAGAGAGAGAGAGAGAGAGAGAAAACCAAAGCGAGCAAAACAAATAAATAAACCCAGTAAGAACTGAGAGAGAGAGAGAGAGAGAGAGAGAGAGAGAGAGAGAGGGAGAGAGGGAGGGGAGGGAGGAGGGAGGGAGGGAGGGAGGGAGGGAGGGAGGGAGGGAGGGAAGAAGGAAGGAAGGAAGGAAGGAAGGAAGGAAGGAAGGAAGGAAGGAAGGAAGGAAGGAGAAAGTGCTCGATAAAAGCATGGAGTTTGTTTTATGCTAGCCAGTTAGTGCTGAATATGAGGTCTGCATGGCATGTGGTTGATACACCCAGTGACACTCCATTGGAGTAACCTGATTTTCTCTTTCCCAGTGGATATCAATTGCAAATAGCTTTTTGGTTAGGGTTGGAACGTCATCCCTTACAGTGCCGTGATGCCCTTCAGCATGATCTTTTGCAGATTTGTGCATGCAAATCATAGTCTCTGTGATTTCATGTGTGTATCAGTTCTGTTGTGTTTGAGAGCCATCATTTCCCTGTGGCCAGTTGTGAGTCTCAATGTTAATTACTACCAACCGCAAGAAGTTTCCTTGATGAGGGTTGCATGAAGCACTGATCTATGAGTATATGTTATTAGGAGACATTTTATTGCTATATTCCTTTAACAGAATAGTAGATTGCCCCTCAGTCTATGAGTGATCTATTCTCAGGTTCTTGACCATTTTAGCAGTTTCAGGAATGAGTTCCATCAGATGGGGTGAGTCATAAATATAATAATAATAATAGCAATAATAGTAATTGTTTTTATTGTGTTTTTATTTCACTGTTTTTATTGTGTTTTTTTTAAATCTCAGCATTTGTAGCTGGTTGATATTGATAATTACCTTTCTCGACTAGTAGTGTGCAGAGTACCTTCCATAACTATGGTACTAGTCAACAGTAAAGTAAACAGTAAAGTTTCTAGTTGGGTACTAGCTTGACTTCTCCATGTTTGATGATACAATTAAGTTCTGCCTTCAGAAACAGGGCCTTACTATTGGGTTTCAGAGAGCAACCATTAGCCTTGACAATAGCCTTTGATGTTTATGAGATTCTAAGGGATCCCTTCAGACAACAATTCAACAAGAAGTTACCCATTCCTTCACCATTTAATCTTTCTACTTTGGTTTGATATTTATCTCTGTACAACACTATATCAGTAAACATTTTTAACCCCTGAGCTATCTCTCCAGTTTGTAATCTGCCTTTCTCTGAATCTCCTCTATCAAAATATGTGAACATCATTTTGCAGATTCCCAGTGCCTTGTACAATGAGACTACTCAATGACTTTTTTGATCAAATGAGTGATTATATACATTCATTATTTTAGCTTGTCAGAAAATGGAATGAAAGAGCATATCAGCCTGATCCAGGTGCCACATTACTAGGACACATGTAACTAAAACCTAAAGGAAATGGAACCCACATATAAAGCAGTGCTTGGATAATAAATCACACATTTGTATAACCTATGAATCATTCTTTATAATTGGAACAAATAAGTTTCCCATAAATCAAAGCCTTGACAGCTGTAAATACTTGCTGTTTATTGCCCTCAAACTACCAAATTATAGTGGAGGAAAAAAATGATCCTTCTTTAAAAGGAGAACACATTGAAAAAGAGATTTTAGGGACAAAGACTATTCAATCAACTAGTTTATCAGTGGTTCTCAACCTTGCTAATGTTGTGACCTTGTAATGCAGTTCCTCATGTGCTGACCTCCAACTATAAAATTAACTTGTTACTATTTCATAACTGCAACTTTGCTACTGTTAGAAATCATAATGTAAATATCTGATGTGCAGGGGGTCTGATAAGTGATCCCTGTGAGGTCCTGGCCCACAGTATGAAAACGGCTGGTTTGGATGAAATGAGATGATCCCAATGATTCATTTCTTTGCTTCAAATTTTTGTTCCCAGACTTAGCACTTGGGTAAATAATGTTTTGAGTCTGATAATGGAATTATTACATTAATGATAGGGTCATATATGATAATATTTCAATTTCTAAGTAAATATTGGTTTCTCATGTTCTTGTATGATAAATTTTAAACATTCCTCAAAAAGTGAAGTGGTTTTCATTAACTTCAATTCAGAGTCATCCTTTCCCATCTATTTCCATGAGAACTATTCTATGGAACTAGGGTTCTCAAAAAATTACCCATAACTGATACTGGAAAGAATAGGAAATAAACTCCTAGCCAGCAATTGGTGGAAAAAAAGGTGGCCAGAGCAACAGGGGATTGAGGCCAAGAAATACCTGTTTTCTCAAAGTCAACTTATCATCCCATAGTTGGAGAAACTAGAGCCTTGGGAAAAGACTTCTGTAGAAACTTTAAAGACACATATGCAAAAGAAAACATACATCAGTGCCCACGCCCTTTCAACTTGTCCATACTGCCTCTACTTTACCACCTAAGCCTTAGTTTTGACTTCTATCAAATGAGATGCAGCCATATAGGATACCCACATCAATCAATAAAAACTGCATTTTTCTTTTGTGTATTTTTGGATACCTAGAGAATAAGTAACTGTATACTAATAATCCAAAGGTTAATTCTGTTAAACTGGTAGAAGTTTAACTTCTCCAAACTACACTGGAGATAATAATACCACTATGTCTGAGCTGCCACAATAGTTAAGTGAAACAACAAAGTCAACGTGCTTTGCAGGTTATAAAATAACCACCATGGTGACAGGGGAAGGAAATAGAACCTTTCATTTCCCCTTTTCTCCCTTATTGCATTAAGAAGCATCTTATTCATGGGAGCCACAGATAACTGAGGAGATGAGCAACAAAACTGGGTAGGAGGGAATCTACTCTTGGTATCTGATCATAACCTCATATCTCATGTTTCCTATTGGGTTTGTTAACCAGCATTGGAGGGAAAATCAACAGAGGCAGTGAATGAGCTTCCCTTAAAAGAGCATATCCATTTAGTGCAGAGAAAAAGCCATCAGTCCTGTAATTAAAATGCAATTGCTATCCCTACTGCATCCCAGGATGGCCATTCCATCTGTATGAGAAATGGGGGCGGGGAAACACCATCCTTTGCTCTTCTCTGGGCCCATTTAGTTTATTTGGTTTCTATTAATTAATCTAACTACACTAGGGGCTCCTTCTTACTCTGCAAAGCAGGGTGGCATGCTACACTTGGGATTGTCTGAAATTGCAAGCATTAAAAAAGAAAACTATGTTCCCATCCATGTTACAGAAAGGCTTAATTGCTCCTGACAAAATCTGTAATTAAAATATATCACCAGTGCAGATTCACCTGCATGTGTAGGTGTCGGTATGTACACCAGTGTGATGGGCAAAGATGAATCACCCAGAGACAGCATGCAGAGAAATTTTGCTAAGTGGCAAAATGATTCCTAAAGACGATTTCAAAGGAAAGTCATAGAGAACATCAGAGGATATATAAGAGAATTGTTATTAAATTGCATATTAAGAAAACAAAATCACATATAATAAATCTTTACAGAGATTAAATATGCTGGGGTAAAACTAACTAAGCAAGAAGGTGACAGAAAATGGGATTAAACTGGGATGCCAGCCAAAGGCAAAAGGAACGCACATGATGAAGGTGAACCAAGGTTGAATTTAGAAAGATAACATATAAAAGACAAATATAGAAATGGGAAAAGAGCTGAAAACCAAAATTGGCAGATCCAGAAATGAAACTATGAGCAGTATGCATGCCTAAATCTCTGCTTCAAATGTTTTAGTATATTATGTTGATATGCATGAAAGATTAAATAACCTATTTCAGCCTTGGGCATTACAAGAAAAAAAACATTGAAATTTCAGAGAACAAAGGTCTAATAGACACTCTTTATTATGACAAAGTCACTTCTACCTTATGCCAACATCCTCAGCTGAGAAACAGAGACACCCAGGTCTTTGTCACACATGGAGCTACCATATGCAGCAACAAATATAAGCACATTATTTGGATGAAGAGTGTTCCCCTAGATTGAGCAATTCATGTTTTCTATCAACTCTGAAAATGATCTTGGAATAGAAAGTTTACTTTCAAGAGAAACTGAGCACAAATGCCTTGCACTTTTTGTTTCTTGATAATAAAGCATGTGTTATCTTTTGTTCTGTTTCTTCCTCTTCAAAGCTAAGATGCCAGGCCAAATGTTTTCTTCAATTGTAATTTTCTAATATTATGTTCTATTCATTTATTCAAAATATCATCCATTCCCTAAGAAAAGATGAAAATTATAAATAACTCAAATATATTTCTCAACATATACAGAATCTTTGCAAAGGAACATGTCTTTACATATCTTAATGTGTTGGTTTGATTGAGAATGGAATTTATAGGTTCATATCTGAGTACTCAGTCCACAGCTGATGAACTATTGGGGAAAAATGAAGGGAGATATGGCCTTGTTGGAGTAGGTGTGTCAACGGGAGCCAGCTTTGAGATTTCAAAACCCAACACCATTCCCAGTTAGCTGCCTTCTACTTAAACACAAGGGTGTAAGCTCTCAGCTACTGCTCCAGAAACATGCTTGTCTTCCTGCTGTCATGTTTATACACATGATGGTCATGAACTTACCCTCTGAAACTGTAAGCCCAAATAAACTCTTTCTTCTATAATTTTCCTTGGCCATGATGTAATATCACATCAATTAAAAAGTAACTAAAATTCTTTACCATTATATATGTCCCTTTATCCACATCACAGAAACTCCTTGTAGATAAGACAATTGCATTTTCTTATGTCCCATGATTCGGGCACAATGACACAGAATCATAAAATATTGAAAAGTGTTAAATTAGTGAGAATAAGCATTTGGAACTTGTAAAAGACTTGTTTATTTATTGATTGATTTATGTTTACCTTAGTGTGGTGTGTGTGTGTGTGTGTGTGTGTGTGTGTGTGTGTGTGTGTGGTGTGTCCATGTCACAGAACACAGAACACATATGGATGTGAGAGAACAATTTGCTGAAGTAGATTATATCCATCTACCATCGTGACAACAATAGAACTCCAATTTTCAAGCTTTCAACAAACATGCTCATTCACTGCGCCATCTCTCCAGTCCACAAACAAAATTAAGGGAAGTATTTTCTTTAGATAAACTTATTTAGAATGTCTTTAAATCGTTTTAATATGAAATACTGAGCTGGTTTTCAGATATTCTGGGCTCTAGTCCTAACTTTATTGCAAATCACTTTGAAACCTTAGTCAAGGCATTTAATTTCTCATGCCTTCAAACTCCTACTAATCAAACAAGAACCTATGACATGAAGGCTTTGGGGTTCATATTTTAGTTAGCCCATTATCAAATTCTTTTTAATAATTTCACTGAGACTGTATACAATTTTAGAGTAGGAAATATTCATTAAAGCCCCAAATTACTAAACTCTTTCTTATCTCATAAATCAACCTAAATAACCACAAACAATTGAAGCTTCTTGCTAAACCAGGTAAAATTTGTAGGAATTAAATTAATAAAAAGTCTAAATTGTCATTCCACTAACTCCTTCAGACTCATTGATCATAATTTTGACTTAAACTGCTACTGAAAAGATGAACTCACTCATCCAAGTTTGGTAGTACCCACATAGTATTTCAACCAAACAAGATTCCATACCCATTTATTCCTTCATTTTAACCTTCAATAAAGAAGAATTCATGATCCAGTGAGTTTATATAGGAAAACGATAGGGGTGATGGCTAATTTTCATGGTCAGCTTGACTAGATTTGGAATCATGTAGGAAAAACACACGTGTGGCTATCTCTTTTATTACATAATATTTTATTAATTATTTGGGAATTTAATAGCATACATCCCAGTCACACTCATATCCCAGTCCTCCTAGGTCTGCCCTATAATCCCCCAACAAAAGTAGAGAAAAAAGGTTCAATTTCTGTTGTTCACATACTCACTAGAGCATGGGCAAACCCTCAATCATCAACCCCCTAAAGAAAACCGAGTCCTTTCCCACCTGCAGCCCCACCAGATGCCATCAGTTATGAAGAGTTACACTTCAACATCCTTATAACAATTTTTAAGAGTTCTCTTCAATGATTTTCTGTCTAGCCTGTTACTTTGGGGAGGCAGAGGTGACCCCTGAAGACTTTGATGTCTGTGTATCTACAGTCATTGACATCACTGCAAACATTGCTTTCTTGCCCTTTACAGTCAATAGGAGCACAGATCATGAACTTCCACATGGTTTCTGGACACAGCAAGGACCATGGACATCCACATGAGCTCTGGCATCAGCACAGGCCATGGACCTCAGCATGGTCTCTGGTGGTAGTACAGACTATGAACATCAACACAGCTCTATGCTGAAGCTCATGGTACAGACAACATCATAGCCCTTGGTGGCAGTACAGGCCAAAGACATCAACATGGCCTCCAGGGCAACACTGACCACAGATACCAATATGGTCTCTGGTAGTAGCCAAGCCCACAGAGACCACAGACCACATGGCTCTTGGTGGTAACATGGGCCATGGACATCAACATGACCTCCAGCCACATCAGGACCACAGAACCAAACATGGCCCTCAACAGTACCATGAATCATGGACATCCACATGACCTCAGATAACTTCACAAGACACCCACATCAATATGGTTGCTAGCATCAGCATATGTTACCATCAAAGGCCATGTTGATGTCTATGGTCCTACTGTAGCCAGGGGCCATGTTGATGTCCATGACTTGTGTTACCACCAAAAGTCCTGCATATGTCCATGGTTTGTGCTGCCACCTGCAACCATGTTGATGTCAATGGCTTTGTCTTTCAGGGAATTTTCACAGAAGTAAAGCTGAGAAAGTGAGATTCATCTACAGCATAAGGAATACCACACTATAGTCTTAAGTTGTAGACTAAACCAAAAGGGAAGGAGAAGAAAGTAGGTTGATCACCAGCATGTCCTTCCTTCTATTTCCTGACTGTCAACTCAGTTTTTAAATCTCTTGTGTGCACATGAATTCTGGTTCCCACAGAGGCCAGAAGAGTCAGTTTTCTCGGACCTAGAATCACAGGCATTTCTAAGTCACCCAACATAGGTGCTAGGAATCAAACTTGTATCCTCTACAACATCATCTTAATTGTTGATCAACCTTCCCAGCTCTCAAATATTTTATAATTTCATTATAATCGTAAAACAATCACAAGCCATTACAAATAAAATAAAATAAAACAAACACTGAAAATTTTCTTCCTGGGAGCTAGACATACAGTGCTTTTTCTTCTCACACTGAGATCATGTTTACATGGAGTTATATGACCAAGATTCTAAAGCATTCCATCGTAAAAATGCTATACCAAGCAATTATAAACTCACTTTAAGAAAATAAAACATACAGCCAAGCAGTGGCAGCACATGCCTGTAAGCCCAGCACTCAGGAGGCAGAGACAGGTAGGTATCTTTGTTCAAGGCCAGCCTGGTCTACAGAGTGAGTTCCAAGACAATCAGGGCTACACAGAGAAAGATCTCAAGAAACTAGACATCAAAATAAATACCAAATAATCCATTTAAAAATGGGATACAGATTTAAACAGAGAACTCTCAACAGAAAAATCTCAAACGACTGAGATACACTTAAAGAATTGTTCAACATCCTTAGCTATCAGGGAAATGCAAATCAAAACAACTCTGAGATACCAACTCTGGTATACCTGTCAGAATGGTTAAGTTCAAAAATGCTAATGACAACCTGTGTTGGAGAGGATGTGGAGTCAAGGGAATACTCCTCATTGCTGGTGGGAGTGTAAACTTGCACAGCCACTTTGGAAATCAGTATGGTGGTTTCTCAAAAAATTGGGAATCAACATACTTCAAGACGAAGCTATATCAATCTTGGGCATACCCTCAAAGGATGCTCAATAATAGCACAAGGACACTTGCTCAACTATGATCATAGCAGCATTATTCATAATAGCCAGAACATGGAAACAACCTAAATGCCCTTCAACCAAAGAAGAGATAAAGAAAATGTGGCACTATTCAGTGGTAAAAAGAATAGTGACATGAAATTTGCAAGCAAATGGATGGAACTAGAAAAAAATCATCCTGAGTGAGGTAACCCAGACCCAGAAGAAAAACATGGTATGTTCTTACTCATAGGTAAACATTAGATGTAAAGCAAAGGATAACCAGGCTATAATCTGTAGCCCCAGAGAAGCTAGGTAACAAAAGAGGACCCTAAGAGGGATACACAGATTTCACTGGGTAGGATAAATAAATGTGGTCTCCTGGGTAAACTGAGGGCAGGGGGAGGGAGGATAGGGGGCTGGGCACATGAAGGATCCTGTTGGCTGAGTTGGGGGCCAGATGGAGTGGGAGAGTAATGAAAGATATCTTGATATAAGGGGACTTTGGGGAATTAGGGAGAAATCTGGTACAAGGGAAACTCCCAGAAATCCATAAAGATGACCCCAGCTAAGATTCCTAGCAATGGAGAAGGTGCCTGAACTGGCTTTCTCCTGTAACCAGATCGATGACTATCATAAGTGTCAACAGAGAGCATTCAATCAGCAACTGATGGAAGCAGATGCAGAGATCCAGAGGTAAGCACAGGGCCAAGCTCCTGGAGTCCAGCTGAGAAGAGGGAGGGGGGAATGTAAGAGCAAGAGGTGCCAAGAGCATTATGGGGAAACCCACAGAGACTGCTGACCTTAGCTAATGGGAGCTCACAGACTCTGGACCCACAGCTAGGGAGTCTGCATGGGACCTAAGCCCTCTACATGTGGATAACAGCTGTGTAATTGTCCATTTGTGGGGCTGCTAACAGTGGAATCAGGACCTGTCCCTGGCATCAGAAGGGGGGAGGGGGAGGAAGCTTGGTCATGCCCCAACATGATAGGACATGTTTTATTGATTCCCATGGGAGGCCAGCCCCTTTCTGAATGGAGGAAGAATGGATGGGGGCACGCTAGAATAGGGGAATGGGAAGAGAGGAGGGAAAGGAAACTGTGGCTGGTATGTAAAATAAATTTAAAAAATTAAATTAAAAAACCAAAATCACAGAAAAATCATGCAATCAGAATGAAAAACAAAAGCCTTGGTATCTTGGTTAAGTTTACATTGCCCAAACATTGGTGCTACTGAAGATAAGATGCTATTTTAGGAACAGAAAAGATATAAATGCAACTGGGTTTCAAGGTGTTAAAGTGGCTTTAGGAATAATGAAGGTCTTTGGTAGAGAGGAAAGAGGCCCATTGACATTCTCAAAGTGAGAGAATATGAAAGTGGGATAGGAAACTAGACTTCAAACTCAAAATTGAGTGTGAAATCACAAGATAAATGATTGTGTATATTAGAAGACAAAAATCCAATTCTGACTGATTATATAATATTATATTTGATAGTCATAATATATGACTATAATTATAATTATATTAATTATATATAATAATTATATTATATTTGATAGTCATAAAGTCCTTGCACGCCTCCATCCCTTTACCTAAAAAAGGAGACACCAAACTTTGTCTAACATGGCCTACTATTAGAATTAAATGATATGATGTGTTTTGTAAGCTGAAAAAAATGTGAGAAATTACGATGAACAACCAATTCCCTTTTATAACTGTTGTCACAGACCATCTGCAAGACTGCTAGAGTCTATATTTCAACCCTGCTTCTCAGTAGTTTCTTCTTCATTTTTTTGTTTTGTTTTTCCCAGCAGGGATATGCACAACAGAAAGAATAAAAGGATCATCACTGCCCTGTCTGCTGCAGAAGGATCAGGAACTGAGCCATGTGCTTTATCATGCACTGTACCACAAAACCTTTCTATTATTCTAGTTGAGGAAACTGAGGCGGGAAAGTTAAGGAGATTGAGAAGTTCTAATATTAGGAATTCAAAGAGAACTGAATTTAAATGTAATGCTTCAGTTACTTTGTTCTTACTACACCTCAGAGCTGTTCTATTCCCAGGAGCCATACCTACGAGATAAAGACACCATAGGCTTGATGTGTGAGGATCTAAATAACACCACTGAGTGGTTGTGTCTCACTTTTTCCCAGGACACTATCTGGTACATAGTAGGTGGGCACTCCAGCACATTTTTAAGAGAATGAGTGTGTACTTAAAGACAAGCGCACTACACATGGGACTCCTGAAATCTTCAAATATTTCATTATCGTTTAATATCAGAAATAATTCTCCTGTGTCTAAACCACAGTTTGTATGCTAAACAAGTTACTTTTAATAACTAAGTATGTAAATATTTTATTTTCTAAAATGAAATACAAAACAAAAAATGTTGTTAATCCTAAACCTTCACTTTGGTGGTATATTAGGCATATTCTGGCAAAGTTTAATAAAAATGAGAAGAAAAGAGAAAAGAAGAGAAGAGAAGAGAAGAGAAGAGAAGAGAAGAGAAGAGAAGAGAAGAGAAGAGAAGAGAAGAGAAGAGAGAGTTATGGGATGCCCATCTAAACATGCCAAGGTCAATGAGTAGGAAGAAAGGTCATAGCTGTTGAAGCCAAACTTCAGATCTTGCTTATTAGTTCTTACTTACCCTGAGTCTAAACAGTGCTTTCAGAGCAATTCTCTGTAGGTGTTTCTTCTCTCCATGTCTGTTCTCTTGCAAATGTAGCAATAAGACACAACATGATTTTCAAACAACTTTTGCAAACATTATCTAATTTCCTCACAATGAGTCTGGTGAGTAGGAAATAGTGAGCAAACTGAAGCTTGAGAACTACGAGCTCTGCTTTACTCATACAGCTAGGAAATGACAGAAGTTTGAGCCCAGGTCTCATAAACAGAGATCCCCTACAGTGCATAACTGTACCTTTTCAAACAATGGGAAAGTATTTCTTTCTTTACTGCTCCTATTCCTTTTCATGTTAGAAGCCTAAATCAGTGAAACCAAATCTGCAAACTGGCTTAACTGACAGGAAAGCACCATGATTTCTCATGCTAATACCCTAGGGAATTTCAGGAGCTGGATCAAGGTACCTCTTCTACCTGGATGCATAGTACAAGTGCAAAGAAAATGTTGTTTTCTGTGATTCCATACCACTAAAATGATAGCAATAAAATATTTCCAAAATTAAATTAAATTAAATTAAAACAATAGTCTCAGAAACCCTGTTTTACCTATCTACTGTTAATGGTTTTGTTTTTAAAGTAACTACTCTCCAGAGTACAGCTGCCACTCAGTATTCATGGCAGATTGGTTTCAGAACCAACTTCCCAAGGGTAAAATTTTAAATAGCTATTCAAGTCCCTTATGTGAAATGATATGGAATTTGCATATGACCTTCATACATCCTTTCATATATTTTAAATCATCACTGGATTACTTACTACCACAATAGAAATAGTAGATATATTGTTTAGGGAATAAGAACAAGAAAACATGTATGCATATTCTGTGCAGAATTTTTGCTCAGAATACTTTCAATCAGCAGTTGGTTGAAGCAACAGATGTATATCCCATGGTGGGTAGAAAGAGGCATTTGTTGTATACTATTTGAAGGTACATTCGCTATACATCTTAACATTTGGTCTCTTTGTAAATTATCTACTGTCACTTTCTCCTTGTCCTTAGATATTAAAAGTCCTAGACAAACTGTTGGCTAGACACTGTATGAATTTTTTTCACAAATATGTGAAATCTGTGCTTATGCTCTTCTCTGTGCACTAATGGAGTGGCCTGTCTACTATCTCCTGCCAAACTTGTCCATCTGTAGCAAATACCTATTCCTGTCAAATATCAAGTCTTCTGAAACATATTTTCAAATCAGTTTCAAATACATGTATTATGTTATACTAATTATAGCATTATGGGAGTTAGGAATTCAAATACTTATTATAAGTTGAGAAAAAAATGTTCAAAGAGATGAAATGACATCCCTACTGGTGTAAAACCAGTAAGTATAAAAACTGGGATATGAATGAAGTATATGCATCCGACAGAAGATAGAAGCAATTGCAGAAGTTATAGAAAGACAGTTTCAGTTCAGTATTAGGAGTTCCCATCATAAGAAGGCTGTAAAAAGAAATTGAAGATCCAAGGAGATGCATTGCAGAAAAAAATACTACTCCTTCAATTGACACAATTCCAATTCTGTGTTTCAGTATGAATACTAATTACAAAAAAAAAGTTTAGAAGAAACTTCAGTGTTCTGGAAATTCATTCTTCCTTTCAGAATCAAGATCTGTGAGGCTGCATATTTAACTGAAGATTATTAATTCCTAGAATTTAGAATAATTTATTACAATTTTCTAACCCATTCAGTTGATAAATAGATCAAGTCCCTAGTACAAGAAGCAAATTCCCCAAATTCAAAGCATGAGTCCAACTCGGAGCAAGAACAAAGTTTCTCTGATGCACAGGTTAATGTACTATATGGTGCTGTATCTCCTCAAAAGAGATTCAACTGTGTATTGAAGATAGTTAGACTTGATTAATTCTTATTTTAGCAATCTATGCACCAAATATCCTTATACAGTTAAAGTTTCACTTTCCTATAGAAAAGGCTTTTATTATAAAATGCCAAACACCAAATTTGTCTTACATGGTATTTTCTACCAACCCAGATAGAAACTAAGAAACAAATTCTAAGGACATTATGAATTTCTTAAATGTTCTTAGAGAGCACATTAAACAATTTATATATATTAATACATATACCTTATGTTCTCTCTATTTTTGTATATTTAGAATTAATATTCTTCAATATTCAATTTTTCCTACCTTATATAAAATTCAAGTACAATTTAGTGAAACTTAGATTTATGGTTAGGTCTTTGATCCATTTGGAGTTTATTTTTGTTGTGAGGTGATAGACACTAGTCTAATTTCATTCTTCTGTATGTAGACATCAGTTTTCTCAGCTCTACTCTGTGCACTAATGGAGTGGCCTATCTACTATCTCCTGCCAAACTCATGCATCTGTAGCATCTTTATTGAAGATACTTTTTTTTTCTGGTATATGTTTTTGGTGTCTTTGTCAAATACTAAATGGCTGATGTAACATGTGCTCATGTTTGGTCCATCAATTTTGTCCCATTAGTCCACAAGTCTGTTTTATTCCAATACTTGTAGCTTTAATTACTATGTCTCTAAAACATATCTAAGATCCAGAATAGTAATCCTCTAGTAGTGTTCTTTTTGTTCAGGTTTGTTTTGGCAATCCAGATTCTTTTGTGTTTCCATGTGAATTTTGTGATAGTCTATTTTTCTCTATTTTTGTAAAGAAGGATTGGGATTTTGAATGGGATTGCACTGAATCTGTAAATAGCTTTGGTATGAATAAAAAAGTAATGTTCACAACATTAATTCTACCAATCAATGAGCATGGAATGTTTTTCCATTTTCTAATATTTTCTAGTGCCTTTGTCTCTTCAGAAGTTTAATTTTTATTGTAGAGGTAGCTCATTTCCTTCATTATGTTTATTCTTAGGCATTTTATTTTATTTGAGGTTATTGTGAAGGAGACTCAGAAGAATTCTAAAAAGCTAAAATTAAATAATTTACTATATGATCCAGTTATTCTTTGGCATATGTCCAAAGGACTTGATGTCCTATTCCAAAGGTACTTGGTCAGCTATGTGCATTGCTTCTCCTTTTACAAAACTAGGAAATAGAAACAATCTAAATGTTCTCCAATGGACAAATGAAAATGAAAATGTGGTACATTCAGATTATGGAATGCTACTCAACAGTAAAGAAAATGAAGTCATCAACAGATAAATGGATAGAACCCAAAAAGATAATAATGAGTGAGATAACCCAGACCAAAGAAGACAAACATCACATGCTCTCTCTTATTGGATGCTCCTCAGTCCAAATCATCAAATATTAGTATATATCCTGGAATAGGTGTATAAGTAAGGAAAGTAAAATGGGACCATTGCTGAAACAGGGAATTTGGAAAGCAATAGGGAGAAGAATAACAAGGTATAAGTGATCTTATTGGGAATTGGAAAACATGGGTAGTTCTTTAGGAACGGGGAGGGAGGAAAAAGCAGAAGAAGGAGGGTAAAATACAGTAAGGATTTGGAACAGCCATTAGGAATCACACTATTAGCTATTTATCTCAAACTAAAATTGTACATACATTCTGTGTATAATATCACATCATATTTTAGTAGAATTTTCTCATCTGGAATGACAAAGCTACCTCCAAGTGCCAAACACCCCCTAAGAAAAATCCTAATACTTGACTTAAGAAGCCCTCTTTTGAAATTCCCCAAAAGAACCCAGAATTCTCTCCCTGCATACATGGTTCCATATATTATTCAATACAAAAAGTAATTTGCTGATAAATTTGACAGCTCTAAGCAATAAGCCAATATATTATAATGTATTTTGAGCTACCACTACCTAAGAATGGCTGTTTCTCTTGATGGAAATGATTATACAAAGAATTGCTATTTAGACCATTACAAGGTGTCCTGTTGTATTAAATGACAGCAATCCAATTCTATCTCCAAAAACTGTGATTGCAGTATCTATTAAGTTTCTCTGACTTAAATAAGGAATAAGGGAGATAGCTATTTCATGTAGTGTCCCCGGGGTGAGAAACAATGAAAAGTTATCAGTATTTCACCCTTAAAGTGTACCTTTCACGTGATTAGACCACTAAGAGAGAATTAAAGGAATCACACAGAATCCCCCCCAAAAAAAGAAGCCCTCTTTTGAATCGTTGGTCAGTTTTTGAGGAGACTCCCCCAAAATACAACCTATTTCTATTCCCTTTTATTGTGCCCCAAAGGTGGAATGAAAGTCCCTATTACTGAAGACAACATGGCAATTCAGACATAGGACCCAGAGGCCCCTGAGATATAACTGACCTGAATGTCTCCTTCCTGAAAACTAGATGTCATGGTACAAAAAGGTACCATGTAAGCTTCCAAAGAAGGGAAACAACCAACATCCATACCTAGTTATGGTGCCTATAAATCACAACAACAACCAGAATGTCACAATAAACATAAGCACTACTGCACAATCAGTGTGCACTAGTGACATATACACCTAGGTGGTAACCAACAACTCTCTAACTGGCCTTAAGCCTGGCTCAAAAAGAGGGAAACTGTTCCTGGTATTTGAAACATAGCCAACTACTAAGGGCTAGTGAAGTTGTGGATCTTGGAGGAAACCCTACAACCACTCTTTACTAAACCAACAAACTAAACATTTGTTCTTTCACCCATAGGTAAGTGCATTCCTAAACCCTCATAAGGAAATTCTCTTAGGAACAGATGAAGACCATTACAAAAAAGAAAGAAAAAAGAAAAGCATAGTCAAAATGCAGTGTTGGGTATCCCAGTCACACTGGATACATGTACAAATCACATCCTCAGATAGGGCTCAGGTTATATTGTGGGAAAAGGGAGGAAAAATTGTAAGAGGTAGATAACCAGGGGATTTTCTATGAGATCATGTCTCCTAGTAACAATATCAGAAGATACTCCCATAAAGTCTCACCAACATGGCTGCCTAAGCATGAGCTGAACAAGGAAAACAATAGGCATTCTGAGGTGGACCTTGGAAAGCCCATTGGGCCCCAACCCTACACAAAGAACTACAGGCACCTAAGGAATACTGAGAGCAGGAGACAGTCTTCTCCAGGGTAGAACACACCAACTGTTTACCCAATACTAAGTAGTCTACCCTGAAGACATTCATAAAAATAACATTATTCAGACTGAGCAGGTTATAGTTAGGAATATGTATGTATATACATTTACATATATGAAAGTAACAAGAAAAAAGATAGTTTTAAATCTGGTTTTAAATCCGGATTTAAAAGGGAGTAAGGAGGGTATATAGCAGGGTTTCAAGAGAAGAAAAGGAAAAAAGGAAATGATGTGGTGTCTTCAGCAACAGTGTCTTACTTTGATTTCTGGGAGGCAACAGGGCAATGGTAATAATCTATACTTGGAACAAGTCTCTAGTACTTCTCCGACCAACAACTACAAGATAGAGTTCTCATGCCTAGAGCTGGGGTTTTTGTTCATTGTCACCCTTGTATACCCTACTTCTCCAATCCCTCCCACATATCATAGCTCATTTTAGATAGAGGTTGAGGCAAGAGAGATGTGCAAAGCACACCATTTAATGACACACTAACTTTCAGGTATTGACCCCTAAAGTACAAACTTAGGAGTGAAGTGATTAAAATAGAAATTAGCCAGAGTACAGATTTTGCCAAAGTCTGGAATTTCTAAATTGTAATTGAAGATATGAAGAAACTGAAACTTACATATGTTAACCAAAAGTTGCTCAGGGAATGTGGCAATGAAATGCTTGATGGAAATTTGAACATCAAAATCTTTGCTTGTTTTTTTTTTCTACTTTTACCCCAAAGTCCCTTGCCCCTTTACTGTTCAAAACTGAATAAATTAATAATATAAAAGTCAAGTTACAGAATGCCAGCTCCTCAGACTTAATTGGAGTATCATTTACACTACATTAACTATACTGGGAGGGAGGGGATTTATATTCAAGCACCAGGAATTTTTTAGTTTACTTCTTTGTCTTTCAAATTATTCTGTCTCTCTGTGGGAACACTGAAATTGTCAAAAGATCTTCAATACCTTCCTTTGCAGGAAACGTATTTGCACTCATTTAAAAATAAGTTAGTGACTAGATGTGATACCTTTTGTAGATTAATATGGATCACATTAACATTAGCTTGTCAATGCTCTCAAAGGATTTGTCAATCATACCTGTTAGAAAATTGGAATACACCAATTCCTGGCTCATGTCACAAAAATTGGTACATCAAAACACATTTGACTTATTGGCGTCTGAGGGAAGAATTTTATGAAAACAGTTCTTTCGTTTGATTAAGAGCTGGAGGACTGGTGATTAGAATTGCATTGTGTGCAGGGTCCTGCCATTTCTCACACAGCTCTGGCTGCTCAGGTCATACAGCTTCATATTCAACTTGAAATCAGACTTCAAAGTCACACAGACTTTCTCAACTTTGTGTCCAACCCATTCTCCATTACCTTACAGGACTCAAAGAACTCACTCTTTTTTTTCTAATTAAGCTGGGAAAATTGGTGGGGTGGGGGTGGGGGGTTGTTGTGCTGTACTATGTGTCAAATCCAGAGCCTTGTGTATGCAAGCCAATCTGTAACCATTGAATTATATCACTAGTCGTGTTTGGACCATTCATAAATAATAATACTCAACAGCTTAATGAGTTTAGCTCTCATTAGAGAAGTATCTAGCATAAAACTGGTTTTAAGACACAGAGAAAACAAACAAACAAACAAAAAAGACACAGATTAAGTGGTCAGCTCAATTTATGATCCTATCAAATTCCCTCAGCAAATCTTTCCATGTTTCTTATGAAACTCTGTGTCCTTAGGCCCTCATCATCTAGTTTCCAGTGTTTCCTTATTATCTTCCAAAATTTAGTGACCCCACTGCAAGCCTTGGAAGATGGCTCCAACTACCTAATTTCCTCTTGATTATTCCTTATCATTTGATCTCAACATCGCTTTTACTTTGCAGATGAAGAGTAATCCCACTGCTACGACAAGAAAACAAGAATCTTGACTATTTGGAGTATAGAGTTTATTAAAGTCAAATAGATAATTGCATACTTATACAAGTGCTAATGTTATCTCTGAAAAGTACAAAGTGACTTAAGAAAATATATAATGGATGAGATATAACTTATAACAGGGATCCTGTATTCTCTGAGGAAGCTTTATCTCACTCAGATATAAAGGATGAGTTGGAAACAACAGGCAAAGGTATATTTAGAAATAGTGAGAAAAATTGTCGAATAGTATGTACAAAGTCCTCAGGTCCAGGCAAGATTGGTGAAGTTTAAAAAAGTGGGGGTGTGAGAAGAATCTGAGAAGAATTTGTAGACAGAGCCAGGCAGCATCCTTCCCAAACCTTAGCAACTAGGCTCTAGTTTCATGATTTTTTCTTCAGGTATTGCATCATTTTTATAAATATTTTTCAATTACTTAAATTTTATCTTTATTTGGTAAAGTATATTTAGAAAATGCTAGGTTACCACAATTTTGTTTTAAGTTAGTTTATAAGATGAAAATGAGCCTTTACAAGGAAATGTCATCACAAAGGTCAGAGGGAAAGACAGCAAAATAAATAATAAATAGACAGATAACATATATATAGGTAAACAAAAAGGTTTAGGAAGCAGGGTAGCCAGCCTACTTCTCTTCCCTTTCCACCAAAATTTACTGAATTTTAGCCTCAGTTTTTATAGGACAGTTCTTGAGATGTCTTTTAATGTTAAAAAGTCCATTTTCAAAGAGCCTTCACCAAAATCTTAATAAAATAAAATCCATATAAGCCCATATTAAACTCCAAGTGGTGAGAAACACAACCCAGTATATGAGCATGAGATTTTGACTCTGTTCGTCTATTCCTGGCTTCATCATTAGCATAGTGAATCTCTTTGCTTTAACAAATTTAGTATAATGTTAATATACTTTGTCATTTTTGTGATATAAATTGTCTTATGAAGATACAATTTTCAAGGAACTAAATTTATTTACTTAATTAGAAGTCTACTGTCTTAACAATACACATGTTCTCAAAAGTCAATTCAAATTTGCAAATGGGAAGGATGTGGAGAAAGAGAACAGACCTCTGAGCATAGTAACATGTAATCACAGCACTGCATTAGTGTACACGGTACCTGTAATCACATAATATGCTATGCAACAAACACCAACAAACCCTGTGATGATCTTTCAACACTAAAGGCCTCAAAACATGAATTCCAAAACAGATTATGATTTTTTCTGCTCTATGAAATATAATTTATTTCAGGAGGGAAAAAGCATTTGTAGAGATCTTGATTTCACAATTTTGATTGATAGTTAAATACAAAGATTTTTATACACACCTAGAATTGGAAGTTGGAGAAAAGTTGATAATTTGGGTATGATTTGAGGGAAATAATATTTATTAGTTCATGTTTTATTTTTATATTATTTTTTAAATTTTTTGAAAGTACTTTTATTATTAGATAAATTATTTCAAAACAAAATTCCTTTTTTTTTTCTTTTTGGACCATGGCAGCCAGAACCTTTTTATCGTTTTTGTTAAATACTGTGTGTTTTTGTCGCTTAGAACAATGATGATCTTAATATCACTGACAAAATAAGTAGATGTTAGCTAACAGCATTGGAAGACAACTTACCGTTTAATTTTGGAACTATGTAGATCTTATAGATTATGTATGCTATTTTAACACCTTCATAATTCAACACATTTTACTGATTTGTATGCATCTGGATTTAGCAAAATGTACATAAATACCACCACTAACAACTAGTACATATGTACTACATACTACTTTGAAATTATTTCTTTTTTCTTTAAAGTAGAAACCATCTTATTTCCCAGTTCCCTCTCCCTCTCATTCTCCCGTGCCTCCCACTGACCGCCATTCCATCCCTCTTCTGCTCCATAGAAAGGATGAGGCCTCCTATGGAGGAACATCAAAGACTGTCACATCAGATTTCTCTTTAAATGTATAATGGCTCCACTGTTAAGGTATCCCTTTTCTTGTTCTCCTCTATTCTTCCCCTGACTCAACCTTACAACTAGGAATTAATATGAAATAGTTTATGAAAATTTATAATTTCATTGCTTTATCTGTTCATGCCAATGACTCAAGATCAAGGCAGCAAGAATTTCAGAATGACACTACCACTAGAAAAAAAAATTAGTTTCTCTCTGATTTCCATAGTGGCTGCACAAGTTTGCACTCCCACCATCAATAAGTGTTTCCCTTTCCCTGCATTTTCACCGGCATATGCTGTTGATTATTTTCTTGACCATTTTGACTGAACTAATATGAAACCTCAATGCCATTTTAATTACATTTCCCTGATGACTAAGAAAGTTGAATATTTTTAAAGTGTTTCTCAGCTATTTGTGCACCATCTTTTTAGAACTCTCTTTTGAGTTCTTTACCTCATTTTTTATTTGGGTTATTTGTTTTCTTGGTGATTAGTATTTTTTTAGCTCTTTATGTATGCTAGATACTAACCTTCTAGCAGATGTGTAATTGGGGAAGATATTTTTCCTTTTCTATAGGCTGCCACTTTGCTCAAATGGTGGTGTCCTTTGCTTTGTAAATACTGTTTAGATTCATGAAGTTCCATTTATTAATTTTTGTCTTAATGTTATTGGTGCTCTTTTCAGAAAATCCCTTTATGTGCAGGGAATACAAGCTTACTCCCTACTATCAGTTTCAGGGTACCTGGTCTTACTTTGGGGTCCTTGACCAATTCAGAGTTTTGTGAGGGTAATTGATATAGATTTATTTCCATTCTTTTAGCTGTAGTTATCCAGTTTTCCCAGCACTCAAAAGCTGAAAATTGATTTTAAAAAGGCACATGTATACGACTCTTGGGTATATAACTAAAGAATGCTACATCATGCTATAGGGATACTTGTTCATCCATGTTCATTGTAGCTCTGGTCATATTTACCAAATATTGTAAACAGCCTAGATGTTTATAAACAAATAAATTAATGATGAAAAGTTGGCATATTTAAATAAAAGAATGTTATTAAGCTATTAATAAAAATGAAATTATGTAGTTTACCAATAAATAGATGGAGCCAGAATTAGTAATCTTGAGCGAGATAACCCAGGTCCCAAAAGACAAATATTGCACATTTTTCTTACATGTGAATGCTCAATTTTAGATTTTATGTATGTGTGTTTCAACTCAAATAACCACAAAAGTTAAGTAGCTACTAAGGAACCAGTGGGAAGAACAGAATCTTCTAGGGAAGGGGAAATAGATTAGTGATATAAAGAGATAAAAGGGAAATAAGAACAGGATTAATGGGGGCAGGGATGGAGTGGGGAAGAGAAGGGTAAAGAAGAGAGTACGGGGAGGGGAGACTAAAGGCCTTTGAAAAATGATATGGAAACCGGCTTTTGTAGACACTTATTAAAAATATACATACATCAAAGGAATTTAAATGGAGTCATCATACAGTTGAGAAACAGTACTCCAACTAGACATATTATGACACCAAGTAAAATCTCCAGAGGCTTGAATGGGTAATATCTTATTGAGTCATTTGACAAAAGGGCCCATAGTGCTTCCAAACATCACAAGCTAATGCCACAGCTATTGGTATTCTCCACATTCTGATGAAAAGGACACTGTTGAAGACATAACATTTAAGTTATCAAACATGGAAAAATCTGCCCAGCTAGAAACTTCCCCTCTACTGACTAGTGTCCATGGTTCTAGAATGTACTTTGTATGCTACTGGAGGAACAAAGTGATCATCAACTTTACACAGATACAAACCCTGTGTCCTGCAAGAGTCCTGCCTACAAGATACACCAGTGCAATGGTGGAGCAGATGTTATAGGAGTAACCAACCATGTTTTATCATATTTAAGAACCACTCCATGAGATAGAACCCATATCTGACATGCTAAAGTGACTAAGAATCTGAAACTAGACAGTTTATGGGCTTAGGGGAAATATACTACTATTATTCTGCTCAAAAATATATAGCAATGAAATTATTCCTAATAAGATATTGCTATATCCAGAGAGCAGAGAATAATTTAGCCCTCACCAGGGAAGCTTCTTCTTATAGCAAATTGTAATTAACAATGTGATCTGCAACCAGAAACAGTGCAGACAGTAAAAGACCTTTGAAAACTCAGACCTAAATGGAATGTCTTCATCAAACCCCTCACTTCAAGGACCAGGGATCTATGTTGAAGAGGTGGTAGAAATATTTTAAAAGCCATAAGTGGTGAATGGCTCCAAGGAAATGACATTTCCTAGACACATATGTCCACATATGAATTCACACAGACTGAGACAAAATACACAGGACCTGCACAAGTCAATATCTGACAAAGTTCCAGAACAAAAAAAGTGGACACAAAGCCTCTAACCAAGAAGTTATTGGAGTGACACTGGGTATATCAATCATGGTCCAGTGTAGACCCCATGATCAAGAGTAGTTGGCCAAAACAAAAGGTACTATTTTTTTTTTAGTGTGTGCATTTTCATTTTGTTTGGTGGTTTGTGCTTTGTTGAGTTTACTTTTGGGGACTTGCTTGCTTGTTTGCATGTTTGTATATTGCAATAGTTGGGCAAAATCTGACATAACTTTGTCTTCATAGAATTCATAGTGTAATGTAGACATTAGTAAAATATTAAACAATAAACTCTAATAAATGGCAGCTGCAATAAATAACTACTAATGAACTAATAAAAAACTAAGTTATAATTATTCAAATTATAGAACAAGAACTTAAGAATGAAAAATGCCTTTGAGATACTTTTAACACAATTTTCCAATAGTTTCACAGATACACAAACACGAAACTATGATTTTTAAAAAGTTAAAATTAGCAAGTACATGAAAAGTAACAATAGTACTGTTATGTCATTACAGAGAAATAATCTTAAATGGTCTTCTGCCCCAGCATTTACAATTAGAAACTAAGCAGAACTTGGGCTCAGTATCTTTGACCTTCGCTGTGGCCCACAGTAGAAAAATTAATAGTGATATCTCATTAACCAAAATAAAGTAGGCTCTAATTGTGAAGGTGATAGATGAGGGCCCAGGTGGAGGGCTAGAAGTTCAGAAGAGCAATCCATTTTGTTGGCCCACAATGAGAGAGGCATCTGTGCTTCTTAGAAAATTACTATGTTTAGAGCTGGCTTGGAACCCAGACTGAGTTTGGCTTATTAACTGAATGACTTTGAACAAGACTTTTGTTCTTCCTAAAACGGAATTTCTTCATCTGTAAAGTGAGGAAATTGACCAAATAATGTCTTGTAGACTCTGACTTTGGATAAATCTACCATATCTAAAGAATCATATTAGGTCTCCTTGGTGAAAATCAACCTTATAAAATAGATAAAAAGTCAGTAAGATGAGTTCAAACCTCTGCAACTTTCTATGTGAACTTAGGAATTCCCCCTTATCATTCTAGGCCTAAATTCCTCCTTCTGTGAAATGCAAATGATATGTGCCCTGTATGATTGTTGTTACTGGAGGTATATAAAGCATCAGACATGGCATATGACTAGTTTATTCCTTTATTCTTGTTCTAGAGATTATAATACAGAGCAATCACATTTCTGACAATATAACTGCTTTAACTCAACAGTTTCCATGTGTCCCAATCCAATGGATCAACTAAAACTAGGGGATGACAGAAAAAAAGAGCATTGACTCTCTTCAACAAACATATTTTAGAAGAATGATGGATCAGATTTACAAGCTCAACTCAAATAAGAAAAAAATATGATACATGCTTAAAGTATGGCTATCAAACTATGTAAGGATCTAAGTGAAGGAACTATCCACTTGAGAGTGAAGTAAGTAGAAATCAAATGTTTCCTAGAAAAGGCATCCCTGAATAAATCATAAAAGAGTTGGACTTTAGGTAAAGTTGACAGCGGAGTCATGAAGAAGAACATTTAAGGTGGAGAGAAAGCATTTGCAAAGGCAAAGGGACAGAAACCTGTAAGACACACTATACTTAATTGAAGGGCAAGTAAGATTGCAAAAATAACAAGTTCTTTTTCACAGACTATGTAGACATTTGCAAGCATAATTTTCATTTACTTATTTAGGAAATTTTTATCCTTCTCTTATTTTTAGCTAATAGTTAAGTTATTCAGAGTTAAGTTATAAAATCTTGGATCTATTACTCCCAAGACCACCTTGTCTAAGTCATGAGTAATGAGAAAAACAGATTGAAGCCTTCTAAATGTTGAGGAACAAAAGTTTCATTTGGAAATTAAAAAGAAATAGATAACTATTGGATACTTCTATTTAGAATAACAACATAGGTAAAGATTCTATAATCTTAGGAGATCTGGCAAAGAGTAATGCACAATTGAAAACTTGGAATCTATAGCTCATCTACCTCAAGTTGAATCTGAACTCTGCCACATACTATCTTAACTTTTACCTAACTCAACTTCAATGTAACACATATCATTTCCCTTCTAGTCTACTAACTAGGGCTGATCTCAGGGCCCCATTATCTACAAGACTACAGGATAATATGATCTTCCATAGTCAGGAATGTGAGTGCAATCAGACATCGCACAATACTAAGAAGCTAAGTTGCATGCTTTCAAAATTCTAAAGCCTAGGATCTTGTCCCACAACTGGAGTGCATCTGACTCCAAAATTATGAACCTTAAAACTCAAGGTTTCTATTCTCTATTTTTATCAAAACGGTGTTCTTAATATTGTGAAAAGCTTACCATTTTGTGGGTGCTTTGTTATTGAGATCATAACTATATTTCTCCCTTCCTTTCCCTCCCTCAAAACCCTGTCATATAATTTTCCTTGCTTTCCTTCAATATACTCCTAAATATAATCTGTTTAGTCTTTAAAATGTTACATGTATGCATGTTTTCAGGGCTGAGCACTTGGCACTGGACAACCAATTGATTTGTTCTTCCCAAGGAAAGACCACCTCTCCTGCTCCCAACTTTTCTCAGTTGCTTATAGGACTGTGTGTAAGATTGAGACCTTGAGGGATTTTCTCCATCCAGTTTGAAATACCCATTTGTATCATCCTTATTCAGCTCACCATTTTTTTAAAAAGATGAAAATAAAAGAAATATTCCTTCTGGCTTTGCAAGATATAGATACCAAGTAGGCAGATATGCCTGTCAATGATTTTGTTCTCTTTGCTGGATGACTTTACAAAGCAAGGCCAGGCTTGTTCCATATAATAAAAATGATAATACAAACATAAATTTTAATGTACTGGACATATTTCAATATATTCCATTTAAAATACACCCACACAAGACATCATTTATAATGGGGAATATATACCTAATCTTGTAGTTGTAAAAGGTGACCTGGGCTTGCTGTGTGGGGAAAGCAGAGCAGTCAGGAAAAGAATTTACATATTACCTCACAAGTGCAGTGGAAAGTCCAGTTTCACATGAGGGAAATTTATGTCATGAAGAAACAGAGTAAACTGAGGACAAAGAGAGTACTGGAACAACATATACAATACCATATTCAAATTTCATTCTTAAAGAAATACATACCCAATGATGAAAAAAATACTATGAGCTCCAACACTCTTTGGAGGTTGAAGGAAAGCATTCAGTAATACCAAACTAGAAATGATCATTTATCCATTACGATTATCACATGGACACAATACATGCTATTTAGAAATGAATTTTACTAGCCACCAAAATGCTTTCTTATTCCACTTCCCTTAGACCAAGACTTTAATGGTAAAAAACTGAGGTTCATTCCATAAACATCTCTGAAAATTTTACCAGAAGTATGGTACTGTATGAAGAGTTTGCAGCATGAATGCCTTACCTACTAGAAGAAAAGGAAATTGGGGCAAGCAGAGCTTAAGATTTGGTAAAAAGCCTACTTATAGTTGCAGCAAATCAACCATAGACATAAATATTATTCTAAAATGCCTATACTTTACTAATGACCAAAGGATTAAAAACAATATCTTTCTACTAACATGGCCTACTGAATCAACTAACCAGGACACTATGGTCTCACAGAGACTGAAGCAGCAAGCATGGGGCCTGCATGGATCTATACTAGTTCCTCTGTGTGTATGTGATGGCTGTTATCTTACTGTTTTTTGTGGGACTCCTAACAGTGGGAGTGGGTATATATCGACCCTATGCCTGCTTTTGTGACTCTTTTCCAGCCTTAATATGAGAGCTTTTGCCTTGTCTTATTGTATCTTGTTTTGCCCTGTTTGAACATCATCTTTTGGATGCCTGCTCTTTTCTGAAAAGGAACAGAGGTGGAATAGACCTGGAGGAGAGGGAAGGTAGAAGTAGCTGGGAAGAGTAGAGGGCAGGGAAGGGAAACTGTGGCCAGGATGTATTGTATAAGAGAACAATATTTTCAATAAAAAATTTAAAAACACAACATATTCTGAATCAGACTAAAGGGTGCACTGATAGCCTCTAGGAGGAGCACATCCCTTAAGAAAACTGACTTTCCCTTCCCCAGATGCTATCAATCACCAATAGCTTCTCAGCTAGTGGAGGAACCTCATGAGCTCCTCCACCATCCATGATGGAATTTGTACATGCAGCAATAGCTACTGAGGGCAGGTGTTCAACAGCCTGCAATATCCATCAAATGCTGTTTCACTACTGATACCTACTAATCTGTTTCTAAGAATCTTTCAGTTCCCCTCTTGTCCTACACCCATTTACACTAAGTGGACTCAGTGGGATTTACAAAAGGCCACAGACCTTAGGAAGGAATAGTGGTGGTGAAGAAGAAAAGGTTTGAAGGGAAGTGAAAGGGGAATGTGATCATACTTACCACTAAAATCATCCCTTCACTATTACATACTGAGTATTTCCACTCATTCATTCACCTTCCACTCATTCTATAGAGAGTTATTTGATACCTATTAAATGCCAAATTTAGTACTATAGACTAAACCAAAAGGAGACTTTGCTGCCACCTCTAAGAGACCTAAGAGCATTTGAGGACATATCCAAAAGTAAATAGATACTTTGCTCAGTGTTAGAAGTGGTAAACGATAAGGACATAATGGGAGGCTGTGAAGAACAGAGTTCCATCGGGAGCCAAATATATATAAGAGAAATCAAATAGATTCCCTAATCAAACAAATCCCAAAATCCAGGACAACTTTCAAACAGGCTTCCTTCATCTATCTCAGTCATTCTATGTGTAGATATCACCTAAATACAATTTACTCCATATTACCAGCCTTGCTTTTTCATTCATTCAGCTGATACTGAGCACCTACTGCATGTTACACACTGTAGGCACTGAAGTTATAAATTGGAGTGATACAGAATGTTCTCTGAGCTCGTGAGTTTGTTCCCTGATTTTAAAAACTGGTACAGCCTTTCTAAAGAATGACAAATTGTGCAGATTAATACTAACAAATTATATGACCTTTTTCAATGTTTGAGGTCTAACTTCATACCAGTCAGACTTGATACTGTCTTTATACCTGATAGTATAAAGTACTTCCTTGTTTCACCAAATTGTTTTTGAGATTCTGACATAACAAAAGCAAAAGTACATTGACTAAGAGATCTAGAAGACAATATTTTATAACACTCTTCCCATGCTCCAGCTCTTACAGTCTTTATACTCCATCTTCTGTGATGTTTCCTGGGCCTTGAAGTAAATGATAAAGGTATCCCATTTAGTGCTGAACATTCATAAGTACCATATTCTCAGTATTTTGACAAATAA
Organism: Cricetulus griseus; assembly: GCF_003668045.3. Taxonomy (NCBI): domain Eukaryota; kingdom Metazoa; phylum Chordata; class Mammalia; order Rodentia; family Cricetidae; genus Cricetulus; species Cricetulus griseus. Next base: position 39,190,160 of record NC_048595.1, read on the forward strand.
TTATGGGTCTCTGCTTTTACCATTAAATCCACAGTCAAAAGAGAGCAATGAATACATACATTCTGATGCTCAATTTACTTTCTATATGATGTACAATCCAGCATCTCCTGTTGAGGGAAGGGTTATCACCCACAATTCAGATGGCTCTTCCCACATGCTCTAAAATAGTCTAAATAATCAATACAGATATTCTCAGAAGTTCATCTTAATCTAGTTAGCCCCTCACAGGTGTGCCCAGCAACTTGCTTCCAATGTGATTCCATATACTGTTAGGTTGACATATAAGACTAATCCATCTTAAGATCTTTCTAAATCTTCTAATGTCTTTTCACTAGAACTAAATGTTCCCTAACATTTTAGTTGTCCTTTGCTTCTTGATCACATTTACTATTAGGCATTTTTTTTTGGTTTTTCAAGACAGGGTTTCTAAGTGTAGCTCTGGAGACTATTAGGCATTTATTTATTTATTTATTTATTTATTTATTTATTAGAAGCTATTGGAATGTTTCTCCACAATCTTCCTCAGCACATGTTTGAGACTGTTATATGAAAATTGGCTGAGTTTTGTATGTTGACTTGTACACTGTTATTTCGATTAAATTGGTTATCAGTTCTAAGAGGTTTTTTGTTGAAATATTTTGGATTTTTGAAATCCCTTACTTGTAGAATCATAACATCTGCAAACAGTGTTAACTTGAACTCTTCCCATCTGATTTGAATCCTTTTTATTTCTCTCTCGTATTGCTTTAACTAAGACTTCAGTGACTATACTGAGTAAGAGTTAAAAACGTAGACACACTTGTTTAATTCCTGTTTTGGGTCAAAATGCTGTCAATCTGTTTCACATAATGTTGGCTGTGAAGCTTCATATACAGCTTTTACGATGTTGAGAAATGTCCCTTCTGGTTTCTCTGGAGCTTTTATCAGGATGAAATATTGAATTTTGTCAAGGACCTATGCTGTATCTATTGAGTGTTCTTGATTCTATTAATGCGATATATTATATACTTGATTAATGTATGGTGAACCATCCTGTATCTCAAGCCAATTTGATCATTTGGTTTGTAAATATTTTATGAGAAATTCTGCATCCATGTTTTATCAGGAATACTAGTCTATAATCTTTTTTGTTGCTGTATACTTATCTGACTTTAGTGTCAGACAATACTTAATTCATAAGATCATTTGGGTAATAGATGTTACTTTTCTGATGTATGAACAGTTTTGAGGAGCATTGATGATAGTTTTCCTTTAAAGATAGAATTCAGAGGTGAACCAACCTAGGCCCTGACTTTTTTAGTTGAAAACTTCTTTGCAGATTTTAGACATAGAGTAAGGATTACCAGCCTACAATCCACACTGCCAAAGAAGCTAATAAACAAGGAGGTCCCTAAGAGAAACATACATGGTCCCCTGGAGAAGGGGAGAGGTTCAAGATCTGCTGAGCAAATTGGGAGCAGGGGAAGAGGGGAGAGGGAGCTAGGAGAATGAGAAGGGGAGAAGAAGAGGGATGCAGAGGAAATGAGGGAGCAGAAAGTATGAGTCAGGGGAAGAATAGATGATAACAAGAATGGAGATAGAGGGAGACATTTTTGGTTTATAGAGAAGTCAGGCACTAGGGAAATGTCTGGAGATCTACAAAGATGGCACCAGCTAACTATCTCAGCAACAGAGGAAAGGCTACCTTAAATGCCCTCCCCTGATTATGAGATTGATGACTGACTTATTGGCCATCCTATAGCCTTCATCCAGCAGCTGGTGGAAGTAGAAGCAGACACCCACAACTAATCACCGAACTGAGCTGGAACTCAGATGCAGAGAAGGACCAGTGAAGAGCACAGAGGTCCAGACCAGGCTGGTGAAACCCACAGAAACACTGACATGAACATCCGGGAACTCTTGCTCCCCAGTCTGATAGCTGGAATACCAGCATGGGACTGATCCAGACCCCAGGAACATGGGTTTCTGTGTGGAAACCTCATAAATCTATGGGACCTCCTGTAGAAGCCCAGTATTTATCTCTAGCATAGGTGTGGACTTTGGGAGCCCATTCCATATAGAGGAATACTCCCTGAGCCAAGACACACAGGGATGGGCCTAGGCACTATCCCAAAGGATACGAAAGGATATGGAAGGCTTCACCATCCAGGGGGGTGCAGAAAAGATATGTGACAGATAACGTTTTAGTTGGGGGGATAGGGGGGACGGGTGGGAGAAGGGAACTGGGATTGTCATGTAAAACAATCCTGTTTCTAATTTAAATAAAAAAAGTTGGAAAAAAAGAAAAGAAAACTTCTTCCATCTCATTGTTTTTGAGCTAATTATTGCCATGATGTTAATTATGCTTCAATATCCAGTAGTAGTGATTGTTTTCCAGAACTGGGTATGCCAGTGTTCTATACATGTGTGTTTAAAATTGCAATGACCTCTCCAAAGTTTCTCCTAAAGTCAATTCGGGGTGACTTCTTTTTCTCTCCTGATGAGTTCTGGATTGAAGTATATTATTTCAGAAATTGATTTGACGTGCCTACTTTTTATTTTATTTAGACTGTTATATTTTATTCCATCCTTTCTCCTTAAGTCTGTATATGTCTATGCCAGTGGTGCATTTCTTGAAGGCAACTAATAGGCAAGTACTGGTATTAAAACCAATTTGTTAGTCTGTGCTTTTAATTGGGAATTGACAACATTAAAATTCAGAATAATTGTCGAAAGGTACACACGAATTCCTCAATTTTTTTTTGTTTTCCTAGTGTTTGGCACTTTGCTAATCCCTGTTTTCTTATTTCCTGTTCTGGTGCAGTTTATCCTTTCCTGTTTTTGTCCTTCCCTTTGGTGTATGAGAGCCTTCTAGCAGCTTCTGTAGTATTAGCTCAGCAATCGCCAACTCCTTTAGTTTGTGTTTGTCCTAGAACATGTAATTCTTCTTTAATTTTGAAAGATAGCCTTCCTGGAAATCATAGGTGAGGTTGTTAGTTACTGTGCTGTAAAGACAAACGCCACATTCCAAATGTCCTCTTCCTAATTTTTAGTTTCTCCTCAGAAATCTGCTGTCATTCTGATGACTTTGCTTTCATAGATAATGTGGCTTTACTCAATTGCAGTTATCAATATTCTTTGTTAGCATTTTACCTATCATGTGGTACAGAGAGATCCTTTCCTCAACTTACCTATTTGCTCCTTATCTCCATGGCCACCTCTTCCCATGGATTTAGAAAGCTCCATACTGAGTTTATTGGACATATTTCCTATGCTTTGAGGACTTAAAATTGAACTTCTTTTATGTTCAAGATTTGTGGGTTTGTATTTTTCTGGTATCACATCTTTACAGATATCACATTCTATACATACTTTCCACTTCTTTTGTCCTTTGTATTTTTGGATCTGTCTCCTAGCCCTGATATGAGACCTTCAACTTATGCATTCTATTGACCCCACTCATCTTCATGTTTGCTCTCTTTCACATTACACTGGAGACAAGACAGACCTACATTAGTTTCAATATAAGACATGGAAATTATGTATGGAATACCAATGCAGGATTGCCTCTGCTTTAGCTAAATCCATTGTAAAGGGGCAAAGGAACTCTTTCTGTTCAACAGGGAAGAGGACAGGTAGGAATTAGCCTATGAAGGAAGAATAGTTCACCAGACTAAACTGTCTCCTGGGGAGACTCCATAGACATCTTATGCTACAGAATAGATGACTGCAAAATCAGGCTCCTAGTCTTCAGAACAGCAATTGCCCTACATATATCTGTTATAAAAAAAGACTTTGGACAAAGCAACACCTTGCTTTTTAGTGAAGAAAAGTGGCATCAAGCAAATAACCTTACCTTATTGGAAAATCTATGCTGTAGTATAGAAAGATACAGAAAGAAGAAACAAAAGTCTGGAGTGTTTGGAATACTTTGTTGTTTGTGCTCTTGATCTCATATTTAAATGTGGTCTCACTGTAAAAATATTTCACACAAATTAAAAAAACAGCTTCCTTTCCCCTCCACTGCTCCTACCTCTGCTGAGGTGAGAGTACCCTCTGTCCCTGCCCAACTCATGACCAACTCCCGCCATCACACACCCCCTCAGATGTCTCTGGGCCTGGGCCTGGTTTAGAGTGGACCCCCACAGACAGAGAGGACCTCCCTAAGCCCAGAAACACCTCACTCTCGGTTTCCCCTCCGCCATGACCTCTAATGAGTGAGGAGACTACCAAGAGAGGCAAAACCATCCAGAGCTGCAGACATAGATGTCTTGGCCCACACACATGACCAGGTAGCAAGAGAAGATAGAGAGACCCCATCAGCAAATGCTGGAAGAAGAGATGGGAAAAAGACAGAATAAGAACACACTCAACAACAGAAAGACCAATATGACACCAGCAGAATCTAGGCCTCCACACCAACAAGATCTGAAAAACACAGAGGAAGAAGAGACAGACCTAAAAATCTACTTTATGAAGATGTTTGCCACCCTTAAAGAGGAAATGAGAAAATCTCTTAAAGAAATAAAAGAAAAAACAAACAAAAAATGCAAGAAATAAGTAATTCTCTTTAAAAAGCTAAAGAAATCCAAGAAAAAAACAACCAAACAAGTGAAGGAAGCACATGAAACAGTTCAAGGCATGAAAGCTGAAATAGAAACAATAAAGAAAACACAGAATGAGAGGATGCTGGAAATAGAAAGACTGGATAAATGATCAGGAACTAAGGATGTGAGTATAACCAATAGAATACATGAGATGGAAGAGAGAATCTCAGTTGTTGAAGACTCACTAGAGGATATACAGTTATCGACCAAACAAAATGTCAAGTCCCACAAATCCCTTACACAAAATATCCAGGAAATATGGGGAACAGTGAAAAGGCTGAACCTAAGAATAAGAGGTATAGAATAAGGTGAAGAAATACAGCTCAAAGGTACAGAAAACATATTCAAGAAAATCATAGATAAAAATTTCTGCAACCTACAGAAGAATATGCCTATGAAAGTAGAAGAAGCTTACAGAACATCAAACAGACTGGACCACAAAAGAAGTCCCCTTGACACATAATTGTCAAAATACCAAACTTAGAGAATAAAGAGAAAATATTAAGAGCAGCAAAGGAAAAAGGCCAAGTAGCATATAAGGGCAGACCTATCAGAATCACACCTGATATATCAATGGAAACTTTAAAAGCCAAAATGTACTGGATAGATGTCCTACAAACACTAAGGGAACATGGATGCCAACCAGACTACTGTACCCAGCAAAGCATTCAATCACTATAGATGGAGGAAACAAGATATTCCATGACAAAACCAGATTTAAACAATACATATCTGCAAATCCAGCACTACAGAACATTCTGGAAGGTAAACTCCAACCCACCAAAGATAACTACACTCACAAAAACATAGGCAATAGATAATCCAAATTTACAAACATGAAAAGAAATAGGAGAGTGAAATTCACACACAATGACACAACCAACAATAAATCCAAAAAAAACAAGAACCAATAATCAATGGACATTAATATCCCTCAATGTCAATGTTCTACCTGCCTATAAAAAGATACAGGCTAACAGAATGGATACAAAGTCACAATCCATCCTTCTGCTGTATACAAGAAACACGCCTCAACTTCAAAGACAGACAGTACCTCAGAGTAAAGGGTTGGGAAAAATTTTCCAATCAAATGGGCCCAAAACAAGCTGTCATAGCAATCCTAATATCTAACAAATTAGATTTCAGATTAAAATCAAACAAAAGAGATGAAGAAGGGCATTTCATAGTTATCACAGGAAAACTCCATCAAGATGAAGTCTCAATCCTGAACATCTATGCCCCAAATACGAAGGCACCCACATATGTAAAAGAAACATTACTAAAGCTCAAACCACACAACAACCCCACACACTTATAGTAGGAGACTTCAACACCCCACTCTCACCACTAAACAGGACCACCAGACAGAAACTTAACAAAGAAACAAACGATCTAATAGAAGTTATGACCCAATTAGGATTAATGTACATCTATAAAACATTGCATCCAAACACAAAAGAATATACTTTCTTCTCAGCACCACAAGGAGCATTCTATAAAATTGACCACATACTTGGCAACATAGCAAACCTCCACAGATACAAAAAATTGAAACAAGCCCCTGTATCTTATCAGACCACCATGCTTTAAAGTTAGAATTCAACACCAATACAAACTACAGAAAAGCTACAAACTCGTGAAAATTGAATAACACTCAGTTGCACTACTCATGAAATGAAGTTGAGGAAGAAATGAAAAAAGAAATTAGACTTCCTAGAATTTAATGAGAATGAAGACAACATACCCAAACTTATGGGATACTTTGAAAGTAATGTTAAGAGGAAAATTTATAGCACTAAGTGCCCACATGAAGAAAGTGGAGAATAGTCAAATAGAGAATTGACAGAACAACTGAAAGCTTTAGAACAAAAAGAAGCAAACTCACCATGGAGGAGTAGATGCCAGGAAATAATAACACTGAGGGCTGAAATCAATAAAGTAGAAACTAGAAAAACATTACAAAGAATCAATGAAACGAATTAGTTCGTTGAGAAGATCTACAAGATATACAAACCTCTATCCAAACTAACCAAAAGGCAGAGAGAGAGAGCATGCTAATTAACAAAATCAGAAACAAAAAGGGGGATATAACAACAGACACAGAAAAAATCCAGAGAATCATCAGGTCATACTTTGAAAACCTATACTCCATAAAATTAAAAAATCTAAAGAAAATGGACAATTTTCTGGACAGATATCACTTACCAAATTTAAATCAAGAACAGATAAGCAGTTGAAATAGACCTATAACCCCTAATGGAAAAGCAGTCATCAAAAATCTCCCAATCAAAAAAAGCGCAGGGCCAGATGGCTTCACTGCAGAATTCTACCAGTAATTCAAACAAGAGCTAATATCAGTACTCCTCAAATTGTTCCACACAATAGAAGCAGAAGGGACTCTGCCAAACTCCATTTACAAGGCTACAATCACTTTGATACCCGAGCCACACAAAGATACAACTAAAAAAGAGAACTACATACCAATATCCCTCATGAATATCGATGCAGAAATACTCAACAAAATATTGGGTAATAGAATCCAAGAACACATCAGAAAAATCATCCACTATGATCAAGTAGGCTTCATCCCAGGGTTGCAAGGATAGTTCAACATATGAAAACGCATCAATGTAATCCACCATATAAACAAACTGAAAAAGAAAAACCATATGATCATCTCACTAGACGCTGAAAAAGCCTTTGACAAAATCCAACATCTCTTCATGATAAAGATCAGGAGAGAACAGGAATAACAGGAACATATCTAAACATGATAAAAGCAATATACGGCAAAACAACAGGCAACATCAAACTAAATGTAGAGAAACTCAAAGCGATTCCTCTAAAATCAGGAACAAGACAAGGCTGTATACTCTCTCCGTATCTCTTCAAAACTGTACTTGAAGTTCTAGTAGAGCAATAAGATAAGAAAGGAGATCAATGGGATACAAATTGGAAAGGAAGAAGTCAAACTTTCACTATTTGCAGATGATATGATAGTCTACATAAGTGACATAAAAAAAAACTCTACACGGGAACTCCTACAGCTGATAAACACCTTCAGCAAGGTAGCAGGATTCAAAATTAACTAAAAAAAAAAAATCAGTAGCCCTACTGTATACAGATGATAATGCAATGAGAAAGAAATAAGAGAAACATCACCCTTCACAATATCCACAAACAGCATAAAAAGTGAAATATCTGTATAGAAAGAAATTTGAGTCTTTAAAGAAAAAAATTAAAGAAGATACCAGAAAATGGAAAGATCTTCCATGCTCTTGGATAGATAAGCTCAACATAGTAAAAATGGCAATCTTGCCAAAAGCAATCTACTGATTCAATGCAATCTCCATCAAAATCCCAACACAGTTATTCACAGACCTTGAAAGAACACTACTCAACTTTATATGGAAAAACAAAAAACCCAGGATAGCCAAAACAACCCTGTACAATAAAGAACTTCTGGAAGCATCGCCATCTCTGACTTCAAGCTCTAATATAAAGCCATAGTCGTGAAAACAGCTTGGTATTGCCACAAAAATAGACAGATAGACCAGTGGAATTGAATTGAAAACCCTCATATTAACCCACATACCTATGAACATCTGATTTTTGACAAAGAAGCTAAATCTGTACAGTGGAAAAAAGAAAGCATCTTCAACAAATGGTGCTGGCACAATTGGATTTGGATATGCAGAAGATTGCAGATAGATCCATATCTATCACCATGCACAAAATTTAAGTCCAAATGGATCAAAGATCTCAACATAAATCCAGCCACATTGAACCTTCTAGAAGAGAAAGTTGGAGATACCCTTAAACGAATTGGTACAGGAGACCTCTTCTTGAACATAACACCAGTAACACAGACATTGAGATCTACAATTAATAAATGGGACCTCCTGAAACTGAGAAGCTTCTGTAAAGCAAAGGATACAGTCATTAAGACAAAACAACAGCCCACAGAATGTGAAAAGATCTTCCCCAACCCCACATCTGACAAAGGGCTGATTTCGAAAATATACAATAAACTCAACAAGCTAGCCACCAAAACACCAAACAATGAAATTAAAAAGTGGGGTGCAGAACTAAATAGAGACTTCTCAACAGAGGAATTTAAAATGGCTGAAAGACACTTAAGAAAGTGCTCAAAATCCTTAGCCATCAGAGAAATGTAACTCAAAACAACTCTGAGATACCATCTTACACCAGCCAGAATGGCTAAAATAAAAAATACCATTGACAATCTATGCTGGAGAGGATGTGGACAAAACAGAACACTCCTCCATTGCTGGTAGGAGTGCAAACTTGTAAAACCAATTTGGAAATTAGTATGGCGGTTGCTCAGGAAAATGGGAATCAGTCTACCTCAAGATCCAGCAATTCCTCTCTTGGGAATATACCCAAATTATGCACATTCATTCAACAAGGAAACATGTTCAGGCATGTTCATAGCAGTGTTGTTTGTAGTAGCCAGAACATGGAAGTAACCTAGTTGCCCCTCAACTGAAGAATGGATAGAGAAAATGTGGTAGGGAACAGTAAGTCATGCCTGTTAGAGGCTTGGCTACAGGTGTGCCTGACCACACCTATAGAGGCGTGGTCAATGTGAGGTCAGGATGGTGCAGCATGGGCTCTTAAGAGACCACAGAGTGCATGGAAACCCAGTCACAAAAAGACAAATATGGTATGTACTCACTCATATATGAATTTTAGACATAGAGCAAACAATTACCAGCCTACTATCCTCATCACCAAAGGAACTATGAAACAAGAAGGACTCTAAGGGAAAAATGCTTGGACCCTGGAGAATGGGAAAAGGCAGGATCCCCTGAGCTAATTGTGAGCATGAGGGTAGGGGAGAGGGAGCTGGCAGAATGAGAGGGGGAGAAGAGGAGGGGAGAGGAGAAAAAGGAGGAGCAGAAAGGTTGAGTCGGTGGAGGAATACAGGAGAGCAGGATGAGAGATACCATTTCAGAGGGAGCCATTATAGTTCTGAGGCACTAGGGAGATTTGCAGAGAGCTACATGGATGACACCAACTGACAATCTAGGCAATGTTTGAGAGGCTACCCTAAATGTCCTTCCCCTATAATGAGACTGATGACTAATTCATATGCCATCCTAGAGCCCTCATCCAGTGGCTGATGGAAACAGAGGCAAACACCCACAGCTATACACTGAACTGAACTCTGGAATTTAGTTGCAGAGAGGGAGGAATGAAGATCAAAGGGGTGGAGACGAGGCTGGTGAAACCCATAGAAACAACTGGCCTGTACAAGGGGGATCACATGGACCCCAGACTGCTGTCTGGGAGGCCAGCACAGGACTGATCCAGACCTCTGTACGTGGATATCAATGAGAAGGCCTTGGCACTCTATGGGGCCCCTGGTAGTGGATCAGTATTTTTCCCTGGTGTAAGAAGGGACTTTGAGAGGCTATCCCACGTGAAGGGATGGTCTCATGGCCTGGACACATAGGGGAGGGCCTAGGCCCGGCCCAGGATGATGTAGTGGACTTTGGGGAGGCACCATGAAGGGCCCTATCCTCCCTGGGGAGAGGAGGGGGATGGGGTGTGGGGCTGATGGAGGGTTCGGGGGAGAGGCGGGAGAGGGAGAAGGAATTGACATGTGAAGCAAGCTTGTTCATAATTTGAACTAATAAAAATAGCATTCAAAAAAACAAAAAAAACAAAAGCAGGAACCTCTAACTATTGATCAGAATAATAAACAGAAAAGTTGTAGAATAGACATTATCTTTAATAATAGAAAGCAAAAGATAAGCATACAGAAATTTGCAGTTGCTATCTAGAGAAATATCCCCTTTGGATAGTCAAACACAAAAATAGATATGTGGACATTGCAGAAGCCAGTCTCCAGTGACATTACAACCACATTAAAATTTAAATACATTGCTAAAAAGTTTTTATGCCAAGTGACAAATCCATGTCTAGAAATAAAGTCAAATGTGTGTTCAGAAAAGAATGACAAAGAGTTTGGAACATAAAATATGACAGAATTCTTTCCACAAACATCAATTATAGTAGAGCAGAGGGTATGTTGTCTGGCAAAGGCATATTGTTTTCTCTGTCTGACACTGTGTGTGGTATTTAATTGGACACCAATAGCATTTACTGTGCAATCCTGAAATAACTTAAAGGTAAAAGCAATAGCGGAAGTACATTTTCTAAAATTAAGTCAGGTAGTCATTGGATATATAAGGGAATAGATGCACTGTAATATAGTTACTTGAGAAGAAAGCAAATGTATTACTTACTTGTCTCATTGCTGCAACTAAACACCTGATATGACAGCTTCACTTAGCCAGGGTTCACTTCTACTTACAGTTCCAAGCAATATAGTTCATCAGGGCAAAGAAGAAATGGTGACACGGACAAGAGGCAGGCGATCACATTGTATTCATAGTCAGAAACAAGAAAGCAATACATGCTTGTGTTTTGCTTGCTTTCTCCTTTTCATTCAGCTTGAGTACCCAGCCTATGGAGTGGGCCTGCCCATATTTAGAATGGGTCTCTCCACCTCAACTAACCTAACTTAGGTAATTCCTTATTGACATACCTAGAGATTTATGTTCATGGTAATGTTAAGTTCAATCAAATTAAAAATATCAATCATCTCAGCAAATATTACATTAATAGTATCATGTTATCAAGCGTTCCATCATTGTTTTTAATTCAGACAATGAACATAAGTTTCTTTATAAAAATATAGCAAGGTTTACTTCAGCTCATTGTTTGGCTTCTAGCAGGGAAATACATCATTTTTGGAGCACACAGTAGAGAAAAATATTTGCTTCATTTCATGGCTCTGGAAACAGACCGAGACACAAAGTTTTTCAAAAGGTCCCAGAATCCTGTTTAAGAAATGCCCATAATGACTTAAGACCTCCCATAAATCCTTCATCAAAGATCAATGACATCTCATCATAGTACCTTCCAGTGAAACAAGCCTTTGACAAGCAGATTCTAGAAGAGGAGCTGTTTTTCTAAAACACAGAAGATACTATATTATGAACTTATTTAGCCTTTTATCATTTCAGTAATATTTGTTAAGTAATATCTACAGGTTTTATTTACTTTAATTTTAATTTTTAAATTTTCATTTTGATGTTATTGGCATTTACATCTCTATTTGGGAATTGAAAATAATGGCTACAAACATCAAAGGGGGTGTGGAGAAAACAGAACCATCATTCATTATGGGTGGAGATGCACACTAGTCCAGCCACTATAGAAAATCATCAAAAAGTTAAAAAAAAATCTACCTTATGACTCAGCTATATACTGTCTTGGTATCTGTGCAAAGGACTTCACATTCTACTGCACAGATACTTGCTCAGCTATGTTCAATACTGCACTATTCACAAAAGCTAAGAAATGGAAACAACCTAAATTCTCTTTACGTGTTCAATGATATATGTACATTATGGAATACTATTAAGTTGTAAAGGAAAATAAAATCCATATTTACTTAAGATATTACTGTTCTCTTTGAATTTTTTCAAGAATTTATTCATGTTGTTTTTGGTTTCATGACTATTTCATAGTTCTTTTTAATTCTAAATCTGATTCTAAAGAATTAAATTTCATCTAATTAATTCTCTTTGGATTTCATTTCTATGGAATTTAATAATTTTTGGAAAAGTCATGTATTTATTTTTGTCACTTGCAAGCAAGGCGTCATAATCAATATATCATCCCTATGCAATTAGCATCACAAACTTGCTAGGATATACACCTGTTCCAGGATAGTTCCTATAAATTTATGATACTACTCCTAAAGTACCAGCATTAGTTTTATTCAAGCTTAATTGTGTGTGTGTGTGTGTGTGTGTGTGTGTGTGTGTGTGTGTGTGTGTGTGTGTGTGTTCATAAGTATGTGCAGGTGTCTGTGGAGGCCAGAAGCAGACATTGAATCCCTTGGAGCTGGAATATTATAGTCAGTTGTGAGCCACTGATCTGGGTGCTGGGAACCATATTCTAGTTCTCTGAAAGAGCAGCAAGTGTTCTTATTTACTGAATCATTGGCCCAATCTGCTAGCATTTCTAAGTCTGGTTTAATTAATCCATTCACTCACTCCAAAAGTAACATTTACTATGTATCAGGGTCATTGGCTGATAATGATAACAGATAATGAAAAATATAACCTGAAATTGCTAACTGACCTAAAGGGATCTAGAGAAGTAAACACTTAGAGTGTAGAACAGTTGGACCTAGAAACACAAACGCAGCTGTAGAAGCACAAAAGCTTTGGTAGCATTCAAAGTTATAGGTTAGCAAGAAATATACCTAGGGTAATTAAGTTGTATTAGAAGAGCAGGATTTCTAGACTAAAAAAATATGTAAAACACACAAAATCCCAAAGAATTATAAACTGAAAATGATTTTGGCAATAATTTGGACAGTAGAGTGAGAAAAATAAGGAAAGAAAACTACAAATACAAAAAGCCAAGGAAGAAAGTTAATGCAGACATTTAGGAGTGAAATAAAATTTGAAACAAGATGATAATGGATTTGAAGAATAGGGGATTAATTGTCCCATCATTTGCCTCTAAGTTTAATTATGTGTTAATATTTTTACTTACCAATTTTACTTACCAATTTTTACTTACCAATTTACTTACCAATTTTACTTACCAATATTTTACGTACCAATTTAGAGATACATAACATTAGATAATTAGGATAATGGGAGGTGGTACCCCAACATCTAAATCTACAAGTGTGCTGTGAGGACTAGAGCTACCAAAAGATGTGCACAGAGCTATCCTTACAGCTGACTTAAATCTTTTGTAGAATTTTCATAACTCCCATTTTTGAGATGCTTGCCGGTTGTACAGGGTGGTCCAGGTTTCCAGCTTTCAGGAGATGTTATCCATGCTGGATTGGGTGGACTTTGATAATAAAGCTGTCTTTTAGTCATTTTTTAGTCCTTTAAGTAACTCCTCACCCATATTCCTGTAACTAATTCCACTAAAACTCATCATCAGTTCTGAAACTTAGGTAAGCAGAGATTTGTACATATCTCCCCTTAAATAGTGCCATATGAATCCTCCACAGAGATATTTTAGAGTTTCTTTCAGCTTGTATTTTAATAGCCCTAGCCCACAGATTTTATCAAAAGAATGAGATAGAAATTGCCGCCTTAGAGCCAGTGAGATGGCTTACTAGGTATAGGCATCTCTCCCAAGCCTGACAACCTAAGTTAGATCCCTGGACCCCGCATACCAGAAAGAGAATCAGCTCCCACAAGTTTCCCTCCCGACCAACATAAGCACGCCATATTATGCACTCATGTGCACACCTCCCAACACACACACATCCATATACCCATGAACACACACAAATATTTCTAAAATGTTTAGTCTCTTTAAAAAAATAAGAAATAAGTGAAATCCTATTCTAGCAATTCTTTTAAATTCCAGATCCCACAGATGAAACTAAGGAAAGCAAAAGACTGGTGAGATTCACAAACTATAAACAGGTGTGACTTGTTTTCAAATACAAATCATGGCTGCAACTATATATACCTGTTAAATAAAAGGTACTTTGTCATTTGCTCTGCAGCTAAAATATTATAATAGTATTCTAATTCTCATAGTACCTTTGTGGTAATGTACTGAGGTTCTGATAAATTCTATAATGAATCAAGGCCACAGATCTATTAAGAGATGGATGTAGATAACATCGGTGTGTGCTTTAAACCCCATGGTTCTCCTATGATGGCACATCTTGTTTTTATAAGAAACTGTGGCTTCCAATAGCCCTCATCCAGTAGCTGGTGGAAGTAGAAGCCGACACCCACAACTTATCACTGAACTGAACTGGAATCCAGATGCAGAGAAGGATGAGTGAAGAGCAAAGGGGTCCAGACCAGGCTGGTGAAACCCACAGAAACAACTGACCTGAACATCGGGGAACTCCTGCTCCCCAGACTGATAGCTGGGATACCAGCATGGGACTGATCCAGACCCCAGGAACATGCATTTCATTGAGGAAACCTCGGAAATCTACGGGACCTCCTGTAGTAGTTCAGTATTCATCCCTAGCATAGGTATGGACTTTGGGAGCCCATTCCACATAGAGGGATACTCCCTGAGCCAAGACACACGTGGGTGGGCCTAGGCCCTATCCCAAAGGATATGATAGACTCTGATGACTCCCTATGGAAGGCCTCACCATCCACGGGGAGCAGAAAGGATATGTTATAGGTAGGGTTTTAGTTGGAGAGGGTGGTAGGGGAGGACGGGAGGGAGAAGGGAACTGGGATTGACATGTAAAACAATCTTGTTTCTAATTCAAATAAAAAAATCTTAAAAAAAGAAACTTGGCTTTTAGAGTATACAGGCAAATGTTTAATAATACAAGAGTGAATTCCCAAAGTCCTTAAAACAACAACAAAAACCCTAAACCCTATATACATACATTATAATTCATGTGTAAAGATGTACATACTTTACTATGTCTTTATTATGTCATACTGGAACTGCTCACAAACAAAACCAGCCTATATAGAATGGACTATGTATCTTTAAGGCTTTGTTCAGTTTGCAAACTTTCCTCATCTATATGATGCCATTTAGTTATTCCATGCTATTGTGTCTGAAACCAACTTAGACTGTGAGAGCTGTATGACATCAGGTCAGACCTTAACAGCCTTGAAATATAGAATTTTCAGTGTTTAATGCAATGAATGGAGCATGCTCATAGTATCTATCCTGACATATAAACCTACCTTATGCTCATTATTACATGGTCCTAAGTCACTTGATAAAAAGAGATTCCAATTCACATCTTTGTGATAATAAAACTTATATTTTTCTCTATACAAAAGGTCTGTAATTTCAATTTCACTATGTACAAAAATACTTATCCATGCTTTGTATGTTCATTGTCTAATTAATACAAATTAGTTATGTAGTTTCCCTCTTTGATTTGAAATACATTGTTTCAATTGAAGATTGTGTTTTTATGATACACTTCAAGCTAGAAAAGAGTTGGTGAAAATTTTACCAAGTACTTTTAATTGTATTTAGTTTAATATGCTTATATAATTGAATAACAATCAAGAATTGTTATTGGCTGAGCCCTTACTGTAGTTCATGTATTGCTTGGAAGTTTTCAATTCCATTAAGCTCTCATTGTTGCTAAGATCACATACATAGCCATGGCACAAATATTCAAATACCTGTATGTATATTTTGAAGCCTATGCATATTTTGCTATTCCCTTTCCATGTTACTTGAACATAATGTCTTTTCTATAGTTTAGGAGTTCAGGATAACCTACTGCAGATTTTTCACTCCTGACACAGTCATCTTAACTTGCTAGCAAACATACTGATCACACCCTCTTTTAGACAGTATTGGTTCTGGAATTTTACAGTAAAATCCCAATCATTTACAAGTCTCACATCCACCCCCAATCAAGTCTAGATATAGGTCCTAGAAGTTAAACTGGTAAGTTAATTTACACCTAGGTTTTGTCTTTTTGCCGGCCCCACTATCCTGCTTAGCCTTTTACCTTCCTCTACTTGACCAAATTCAGTTCTTACACTTCTGAAGTCTAGGTTCTCAGCAACCCTTATCACTTATCTAAATCTACCTATCTATATTCATCAGGTACCTTCAGAGTTTGCCTCTTCCTGACCTGGCAGTTTAGAAAACAAGCGAATTATTAATCCAGGTGAGAAAACTCTTCATTCCAATTAAAGAGGGTCCTTTTCCAGTGTCCATCAGTATGCTTGCACTTGTCCCTGTTCTCCTGTTTCTATTTTCCTTTCTTAGCAGCCCAGCACCAAGGTCCTTTTTTTTGCACAGAGATTAAGATTCTGGATGAAAAAGGCAGCCTGGTTGGTATTTAGGTCTCCAGTTCATTGTTCTAGTGTAGGGGAAGCTATAGCCATGCCTACAAGCTTGTGAGGGCGTGGTCAGGGGATGTAGGGTGACTGCATTTGCTCTTTTGCTTTCACTTTGCTTCTTGCTGTACAGACTGCTGCCACGCTGGCTGGCTAGGTCGCTCTGTAAGTAGGGCTTTTCCCTATTAAATACCCTTATATTTCTACCTGACTCCGTATTGGTAATTTCCCACTATATTCTAGTATTGCTCTAATCCCTTCCTTAGCACTAACATATTTTTACATTCCTGCTGATACATTATCCTGATTTCCCTAGAATTCTAAAATCTCTTAAGCACATTCTTGCCTGCTCAGCATTCTTGAGTTCTTCAGATGCTTCTCAACTGGGTTTCCAATTCAGGTTCACAATGACCTTTGATGTAAACATATTCCTGGCTACCTGGCCTCTGGAGTAGCTAGCCCTAAACATAAATTGTGTAAGCATGGAGTCAGATTATGTGCTAGACCTAAGAGATAGAAAATGAGCTGAAGATTTGAGAATTTCACTGAACAATAGGATCCAGAGTATCCATAACATGTCCTATTTCTATAATTCTCTATCAACTTTCTAAATATAACCACAGATTTGAAAATATCTCTTAAGCATCAACTAAAGATATTTTTATATTTCATTAAATTTTTAATTCATTAAATCCTCGTTGTGAGATAGGCATCATCTTTTATACAAAGACTTAACAGCACAGAAAATATCAATACATTTAGGAAATATACCCAAATGCCAAAATGTAGCAAAGACCTAGTATAGTTCTATAGATTTATTAGTCTGAAAATCAAAAAGATTCATATCAACCATTCATCAGGAGATTATTTTTTAAAAAAAAGCACAATCTGCATATTGACATCAACCATGAGGAAGCTATGACTAGTTCAGCTGATATAGCCAATGTGTGCATCTCGCATAATGAAATGCCAATTAAAGATGGCAAAGTTACTTATAATAAATGGTCAGTCAAATGTTGTTGTTGAACCAAAAAGGTAACATTCCTAGAAAGGAATTTTGGGTTTTCTTATCAAGGCCACACACATAGTACCTCTTGATCAAAAAGAAAATCTCATGGACAGAGAAGGACCACTATTGTATCAAACAGGTCTGAGAGGCATTTTTCAGAGGAAGAGCTGTCAGAGAGACAAGCTCCTTGACAGAACTTATTGAGTCAAATTTGCCATGCAGGACTCCCCATGTCACCTGGAAAGATCTGATCTATGTGGAAAAGCAATTATGTCAGTCTTCAAGAAACCAGAATCAGTAAATGGTACCAGAAAGATGACAAAACCCATGATGGAAAAAGCACATTACTGAGCCAGGAGCAGTGACACATGCCTGTCATTCTAGCACAGGGGAAGCTGGCACTAGAGGATCAGGAGCCTAAGGCCCTGTACTACAAAGTGAGCTCCACTATAGTTCTAGATGGCAAACACAGGAAGACCCTGTCACAAAACAAAACAAAAACTACAGAAAATCACAAATGGTCAAAGTGCAGACAGTGTCAATATAGTGCTTAGCCACAAATGGAATGGGACCTCTATATCACCCTTTAACCCTCAGATCTCAGGGACCAATGAAGAAAGGGGGGATGGAAAGACTGTAGGAGCCAGAGGCCAAGGAGACAAGAGGAAAACAGTGTCTTCTGGACATAAGAATATAGCATGATTGCCACAAGCTACAGGCAGCTGTGGCTGCCTGCCTAAGACATGCACAATGTCAAGCCAGTCAATCAAAAATCTAACACAGGGTGAGAAAGGGTTCATGAGTCCCTCCCCATAACTGAGGAGCTACTGATAACCAATGGCTTCTGTGAAAAGGATACTCAATTTTCTTTAACGGTGTGGCTCCTTGTAGGCAATCATACTCCAGTGGATAGTCCCACCTTCAGAAGAACAAAGACTGTGCAAAAGACTTTATATGAAATTCTTAAAGAATTAATTAAAAAGTTTTAAAAACCAAAACTGTTTTAAAAGAAAGAAAGAAAGAAACATGGTTACTTAAATGGAAAATTTTAAAAATCTATTCACAATGGCACCATGATAAGAATATTTGTACTTATTTAAAATAACATAGATGGAGCATTATGGCATGCAAACCTAGTTCTCGGGAGGTTGAGGAGGGGGATCATAAGTTTGAAGCTAGCCAGAGCTCTGTGGCAAAACCCTGTCTCAGAATAAATCAAGAACAAAACGATATTATAATACGTAGTATACCATTTTCTCTCATCTTGATACAAGAAGAAATACATCATCAATGCTTGTATTACATCTCAATAGCCATAAAGGATTAAACCATGCTATACTTCTGTACCCCTAAACTTTCCTGGGCCAAGACACCAAATAAAAATCATCTAATGCAATATTTTGGTTTAGTAGCTAGCCTTTTTACTTTCTGATACTATTGTTTTCACTTCCTAACTAGGAAGATAAAAAATTAAAAAAGAAAACCACCTTAACCTACATTAAGTGATGTCTTGCCTTTTTTAATATTGATGCTTTATAAAGTAACAGTATATGAAGCAGCACATTATAGCCATCATAAACACATCAATAGAAAAGAGTAGAAAAAATATTAAACTAATTCAAGATAGAAGTTTCATACATTAAAAAGATGACATTTGAAACCAGGTGAGAAAGGATAAATGGATAAATTAGTTAATAATGGCTAAGAATATCTAACTATTCATTTTAAGAAAAATAAGTTAGAACTCTCCTTATTCTATAATTAGAATGACATTTATTATAATAAAATAATATGGCATATTTGTAAAATATTGTATATTAGTATTTTTTACTTTTTTATAATTTGTGCAATACTATAAATTACAGATATAATAAAGAATTAAATATAAATAAAAGACTACAAAAATATTTGAAATTTAGATACTATTTATACATAATGTGAAAAAGTCTGACTGTAATATCAAAACAGACAAAAAATTAGCTAATTGTCACTAAAAAATATTTCAAATATCAACCAAAAAGAGACTATGTTACAAAGTGAAAAGTAAAAAAATATATATTGTTAACAAAATACAAAATAAATGATTATAAGACAACTGTGGTACATTTTTATGTGCCATGAGATTTTTTTCATGTTACTTATTTTACTCACTCTTCTAAATATTTTAACTTATTTCCCCTTATTAATCTTTCAGAAAAATAATTTTTGTGATCAATTTTAAAATCATTTTAACAGTTGCTAATTTTTGTTTAATTAGAACCTATAGAATCCTTATTTAGTTTCCAATATAACACATTCTTTCAAGAATATTTAATGGCTGAAGATTTTAAGCTGATTTCTAAACAGGGGGTCAAAAGCAAATTTTAAAAAATTAGAAAATGGGAAGAGTACTGAGCTGAGGTCCCATTGAATAAATGAAGTCCCACAGTCCTCACAACACGCTGCTGCCATTTCTGTGTAGCAGGAGACAACACACACAGAGAACAGTAAAGCATACTGTATTACAACATATCATGTAAGTTTTCTTTGATTGGATGTGTTTATTTTTTAGTGGTATGTGATATTCTATGTTTTTTGCTTTTAGATTTCCATTTTCATTCTATGAATAAATGTCAATGAACAGGTTTCAGCAAGCAGAACCCACCCAAATTGGAAGTTACTTTATCCTCCTTAATAAAGAAAAAACTGAAGTCAACTGGGAAGTTATCATTAGTAGAAAAATGAATAAAATCGAGAGTGGAAAATTTACCGAGTGCATTCTTAGATTCAAAACTATCCAAACTCACTAAAAACCAAAAAAAAAAAAAAAAGAAAAGAAAAAGTAAATCACGAAACACTATTTTTCCCTAATGAATTGGAGAAGATGTTAAATAACAACTTACATTTCTCTCAGGGCCTATGCAGTTATTTTCATTTAGTATCTACATGATGAGAGCATAAATTGGTCTAAACACGTCTATGGGGTAATTTGATAACACTTACTTTTAAATAATTTAACACAGATCATTTGACTAAGTAATTTTTAATTTATTTTAGGAAAATAATTAAAGATGGGCACAAATGGGCTTTATGAGGCTTACTCGGTATTGTGCCACCTTGACCAATAAATGGTATGAAAATATAAATAATCCAGCCTAAAATTTACATTGCTTAGTTACAAAGTAATACTATATAGACATTATAAAGTTATGATACAGAAATATGTTTGTTGCCATAGAAATATGTTGATAACCAAAAGTTAAATTAAAAAATGACAAAACACAGCATGATCTCAGTTTTAGAAATGATTATTCTATCTAAATCTGGAAGGCATTAATAATTTTACATAATTGTGTGGATTAAGGGACATTCATAATTGCTTATTTGTATTTCTGGCATTTTCACATTTGTCGACTTACAAATGTTAATATAAAAAATATATATTGTTGAATAAGAATTAAAGAAGCATCACTAACATGCAAACCTTGCTTAAATCAGAATCCCGAGCCACCCACCACTTCCCACCCAACATATCCCCCCCTCCCTCCTGGCAGTCCTTTTTACCTCTGCTAACTTCTGCTTTACTTCAAGGCCAGCAATGTGAACCTAAAATGGCATTGGCCTCTAAGTGTTCTTGTTGATTTAAAGTCTTTACCCTATATCACTCAGGAGAGAATCTGCATAAAAATATTCTTGGACAAGGTTCCAGGAGCCCTTCTCTGCTCTGGTATCCAGTGGATTTCCACAAAAAAGAAAATGAACACAGGTTACATAGTGGCCTGAAGGAAGCCACCTGTCATTGGCCTAAGAATGAGGATGGAGCTAAAGAAATGGGGGATAAAGAAAATAATTAAGTCTGGTGTACAAGGCTGCACAGAAGCAGACTCATGCTGAGGAGCCCACAAGTATGCCAGCCACATGGGAGTACTCCTATAAGGGAAAGTGATAACCATGGCAATGAAAACTCCAGAGGCAACTTTTATGTGATTTTGAATTTGAACTTTGTTTGATCTTTATTATAAGCAATGAGTCCAAAGTTGTAGGAAAGTTCACAAAAAGTAAAAGCAAACTAAATATCACAAATAAAATTACATTAACTTTTAATATAAAAACAATGCTTTTGACTATATTAAAGAAATTTTATGTAACAAAACATCCTTCTTAATGGAGCAGGGAAGGGGGGAGCAATTTGCTTCCATAGATTGATCTCCCTTTATTGTCTATATAAGCACTACCTGCGTTGATGAGCCTATCTTTAAATACATTCTCTCTTTTCATTCTCTCTGACTTTCTTATTATTTCTTCTTTCCTAAAGGTTCTTTTCATATTTTCCCAGAAGGCAAAAATCTTTTTTGTTCTTTCATCTCTGACTCAAATGGCAACTTCTCTGTGCAATACATCCTTGATCCTCTGAGCAAAAATAATAATTCGGTTCTCATGCCTTCTACAATCTTCCCTCTCAATAATCACAGGACTTGACATTTTATTATTGTTACTGTGAATTTGTGCATCACTCCACTTACATCAATAGCAAGTGAGTACTCAGGATAATTTCTTATCCCTATCTATATCCCAGAATCTAAGAACAAAGTAAACATTGTGTAAATGTTTGTCAGATGCATATCTGTAAGTCAGAGGGATAAATATACTAATAAAGCAAAACTGAAATAGAGGAAAGGTACATTGGAAAATAAAAGTCTGAAGAATAAACACCTTTCCTTTGGGAAAGTTAATAAAAGTAAATCAATACTTTAACATCTTAATTGTGATAACTTTTTTCCCATAATTTTCTACTAACTTCTTTGTGGCCAAAATGGACAATATTCATAATTATTTAATTATTTCAACTATAGTTCTTTTAATTAAAAATTCTCTTCAAAGTCCTTGTTTTGTATAACATTAAGCTAAACCCAATCTTCATAAATCAGTTAAGTCCTTAGTGTAGTTAAGGCATTAGCTTTATTTTTCATATTAAAGCAATGCTACTAAAATTAATCCAAGTTGATGATATAATACTTCTACTCTATCAAAGTATAAAAAGATAGGGTTAGAAAAACTAACAAAACTATTTCACTATCTCCAATTTGCCTTACACCATACAAAGCAGAATACAAACCAAGATCTCTAGGGAGACAACAGGAAGGACACATGTGACATCAAGTAGCTATTAAAATCTAAGAATCAAGTCCATGAAAATAATATGGCAATGGATATAGAGTATTGATCGGTATGCTAGGATCAGTTTCCCTTTGATTATTTACTGCTATTGTGGTTACTTAAGGAAACTAGCTCAAAAGTTCTATGATCTAGTATACTCCCTAACAGAATGGTTCAAGTCTGACTTCTGCTGTGCCAAGTTACCACCTACTTTGTATATTAATACCACCAGTTAGTAAGGGTCACTAACTGACAGTAACAAGCAGAGAAAAAGAATAATGAGCAAGGCTTGATTCATACCAAAACAACCACAGCTTTACATGACTATGTTTATTCTAATCCCCTAGAAACACTGTCTCTCTCTAGCTATTATTCATGATTCTGTATCCCATACCTAAAATTATCTATGATCATCCCTCAACAAATTATACATGAAAAACACAATGTTATAGTCCTTATGAATGACTGTAGGTGAATTTTAGTCTGGTGGAAAGAGTCATGAACTGAGTGGTAGTAAACTTGAGCAATATACAAGAAACTCTCCTCCAGGTGGAGCAGGGGCCAAGAATAAGGAGGGCAGTGGGAATATGATGGTTTGTGCAGAGAAGCATAACACTTTAGTTATTAATCTTTGAGTAAAATATTGTAATCAGAAGGAAAGCATGCTCAGCTACTTCAGCAATGCATGACTACCTATTACAAGGAGCAACAGATATTACAGTACAGAGACTAAATATAGCAACAGAGCTCTAAAACATAAAAGACCTTTTGCAGAAACATGACTTTTTATTATTCTCTCATATATTACATCTAAACTAGTCTTCCCTTCCTCTTCTCCTTCCCAGTCTGCTCCCCTGCTTCCCCTCTCCCCCAGTTCTACCTCCCCACAGAAAAGGGCAGGCCTCCCAGGGACATCAACCAAACACACCATAACAAGCTACAGTAACACCAGGCACATACCATCACAAGGCTGGACAAAGGAATCCAGTAGGAGGAACAGGGTCCCACAAGCAGACAAAGAGTCAAAGGTAGCCCCAGTTAACACCAAGCTACTCAGTCATAACATATATACAGAGGACCTAGGTGAGTCTCCAACAGGCTACCTGATCTCTGTGAGGCCCCATGAGTCCCAGTCAATTGATTCTTTGGGCCATGTTCTCATAGTGTCCCTGACCCTCTGGTTCCTCCAATCCTTCCTCCACCTCCTCTACAGGACTCCAGAGCTCTACCTAATGTTTGACTTTGCATCTGCTCCCACCAGTTGTTGGATGGAGCCACTCCAGGCTCTCCGATGATGATTATGCAAGGCTTCAGTCCCAGAACACTCTGTGTGAAGGCAGGACAAACTGTAGGTTTTGTGGCTAGCTTGATGATGTCCCAGTCCAGAGGGAGAAGTGGAGACTTGAAATATTGCCTGATTGTAGAATATTGGCAATTTAGGCTCTGTGTCCCCTATTACCAGGAGTCTTTGCTAGAGTTACTTTCATAGATTCCAATGCAATAGGTTTCTACCTCGTCCTCCACCCCACAGACCAGTTGTTTCTCACAATAATTTCTCCTCTCCCCCACCTGATCTTTCCTTATCCCAAGCCTCCTGCCCCCAATCCACCAACTAAATCTATTCTATTTCCCCTACCTAGGGAATATATTCTATTTCCCCTTTCCAGGGAGATCCTTGTGTTCTCCCAATCTCTCCTTGTTACTCTCTGCTCCATAGACTGTAGCATGATTATACTTTACAGCTAATATCCACTTATTAAATGAGTACCTACAAGGTTTGTCTTTCTGGGTCTGGGTTACGTCAATCGGGATGGATTTTGCCTAGCTCTACTTGCCTGTATATTTCATGATTTTTTGCCATCTGAATAATAAAACTCCAATGAGTAAATGTACAATTTCCTTATCCATTATTTGGATGAGAGACGTCTAAGTTGTTTCTGGTTATTATGAATAAAGCTGCTATGACTACATTTGAGAAAGTGTTCTACCTCAAGAACCAGCTATACCACTCCTGGGCATATACCCAAACAGTGAACCATACTACCATATGATCTTGACCTTAACCAGGGCAGAGGCAAGATGAAACAGCTAGTTAAGATGTAACAGGTGATAAGACTTCTGACTGTCTTCAAGATGTCAGGTGTGTAGACTACTTGACCTAGGAATTGCCTCCATTTCCTCCTTAAATGTGATTACTGATTTGCTAGTGCTCTGGCAGATTCTTGAGAAGTTATTCACATTGGATGAATAACTACATTCTTTTCTTTTGACTTTCTTTTAAAAGATTTATTTACCTTTATTTTTCTCCATATTTATGTTAATCTACAAGATTGTTTTACATGTCAATCCCAGTTCCTTCTCCCATCCCTACTCCCCTGCCAACCACTAACACCCTACCTATCCCACATGATTTCTGCTTCACAGGGAGGGTGAGGCCTTCCATGGTGGGTCTTCAGAGTTTGTCATATCCTTTAAGTTAGGGCCTAGGCCCATCCCGGTGTGTCTAAGTTAAGGGGGTAACCCTCTATGTGAAATGGGCTCCTAAAATCCATTCCTATGATATGGATAAGAACTGATCTCCTATAAGAGGCCCGATAGATTTCCCAGGCCTCCTCACTGACACCCACATTCATGGAGTCTGGATCAGTTCCATCCAGTTCCAATGATCAGCCTGGGAACCAAGAGAACCCCTTATTGAGGTCAGCTGTTTCTGTGGGTTTCATGAGCCTGGTCTTGACCCCTTTGCTCATCACTCCTCCTTCTCTGCAACTGTTTTCCAGTTCAGTCCAGTGTTTAGCTTGTGGGTCTCTGCTTCTACTTCCATCAGCTGCTGGATAAAGGCTCTAGAATGGCATATAAGTTAATCATCAATATCATTATCAGGGAAGGGCATTTAAGGTAGCCTCCCCACTGTTGCTTAGATGGTTAGTTTGTGTCATTCTTATAGATATCTGGACATATCCCTAGTGGCTGATTTCTCTTTAAACCTATAATGGCTCCCTCTCTTATGGTATCTCTTATTTTGCTCTCCTCTATGCTTCCCCTACACAAATTTCCTGTTCACTTTTGTCCTACTCATCCCTCCTCTTCTCTCCTTCTCATTCTCCTAGCTCCCTCTCCCCTCCCCCTATGCTCCAAATTTGCTCAGAAGAACTTGTCCCTTTCACCTTCTCTGGCGACCATGTATGTCTCTCTTAGAGTCCTCCTTGTTTACTAGCTTCTTTGGGGGTGTGGATTGTGGGCTGGTAATCCTTTGTATCCCCTTTACAATAGCCACAAACAACATAAAATATCTTGGGGTAACACTAACCAAACAAGTGAAAGACCTGTATAGCAAGAACTTTGAGTCTTTAAAGAAAGAAATTAAAGAGGATACCAGAAAATGCAAAGATCTCCCATGCTCTTGGATAGGTAGGATCAACATAGTAAAAATGGCAATCTTGCCAAAAGCAATCTACAGATGCAATGCAATCCCCATCAAAATCCCAGCACAATTCTTCACAGACCTTGAAAGAACAATTCTCAACTTTATATGGAAAAACAAAAGGCCCAGAATAGCCAAAACAACCCTGTACAATAGAGGAACCTCTGGAGGCATCACCATCCCTGACTTCAAGAACTATTACAGAGCTATAGTCCTGAAAACAGCTTGGTATTGGCACAAAAATAGGTTGACCAGTGGAATCAAATTGAAAACCCTGATATTAACCCACATACCTATGAACACCTGATTTTTGACAAAGCAGCTAAAGCTATACAATGGAATAAAGAAAGAATCTTTAACAAATGGTGCTGGCATAACTGGATGCTAGCATGTAGAAGGCTGTGGATAGATGCATGTCTATCACCATGCACAAAACTTAAGTCCAAATGGATGAAAGACCTCAACATAAATCCAGCCACACTGAACCTCTTAGAAGAGAAAGTGGGAAGTACCCTTGAATGAATTGGTACAGGAGACAGCTTCCTGAACATTACACCTGTAGCACAGACATTGAGATCAACAATTAAAAAATAGGACCTCCTGAAAATGAGAAGCTTCTGTAAGGCAAAGGACACAGTCAGTAAGATAAACTGGCAGCCCACAGAATGGGAAAAGATATTCACCAACCCCATATCCGACAGAGGGCTGATCTCCAAAATTTACAAAGAACTCAAGAAATCTAGTTTCCAAAGCACCAAATAATCCAATTTAAAAGTGGGGTACAGAGCCGGGCATTGGTGGCACACACCTTTAATCCCAGGGCTCGGGTGGCAGAGGCAGGCAGATCTCTGTGAGTTCTTGGCCAGCCTGGTCTCCAGAGCGAGTGCCAGGATAGGCTCCAAAGCTACACAGAGAAACCCTGTCTCGAAAATCAAAAAAAAAAAAGTGGGGTACAGAACTAAATAGAGAATTCTCAACAGAGGAATCTAAAATGGCTGAAAGACACATAAGAAAGTGTTCAACATCCTTAGACATCAGGAAAATGCAAATCAAAACAACTCTGAGATACATCTTATTCCCCTCAGAATTTCTAAAATCAAAAATACCAATGATAACTTATGCTAGAGAGGATTGGAGAAAGGGGAACACTCCTCCACTGCTGGTGGGAGTGCCAACTCCAACAGCCACTTTGGATATCAGTATGGGGATTCCTCAGGAAAATGGCAGTCAGTCTACCTCAAGATCCAGCAATTCCACTCTTAGGCATATACCCAAAAGAAGCACATTCCTATAACAAGGACATCTGTTCAAATATGTTCATAGCAGCATTATTTATAATAGCCAGAACCTGGAAGCAACCTAGATGCTCCTCAACTGACGAATGGATAGAGAAAATGTGGTACATTTACACAATGGAGTATTACTCAGTGGGAAAAACAAAAAACAATGGAATCTTGAAATTCTCAGGCAAATGGATGGAACTAGAAGAAACAATTCTGAGTGAGGTAACCAATCAAAAAAAGATAAACATAGTATGTACTCACTCATATTTGGATTTTAGACATAGAGCAAAAGATTATTTACCTTTATTTTATATGTATGTTTGTTTTATCTGCTAGTGTGTACACAGAAGTGGCCATGGATACCATGAAATGGAAGTTAACAGATGGTGACTAGTTTTGATTGATTGATTGATTGATTGATTGATTGATTGTGCGTGCGTGCGTGCGTGCGTGCGTGCGTGCGTGTGTGTGTGTGTGTGTGCGTGTGTGTGTGTGTGTGTGTGTGTGTGTGTGCTGGAAACAGAACCCAGCAATCTTTCCTACAACCACTTTCAGTTTTCTCATTTGTGAATAAGTAAAAGGAAAGTTCTAACATTAGGAAGGTAGAGATAGAAAGACATTTTAGCTACTATTTTTAAATACTTCTTAGTTTTCATTGATACCACATTCTATTTGCAATTTATAGATAAGGAACAAGACAAGTTTAATGTGTATACCTGATTTTGGAGTTCTTATTTCACCAGCTTCAAAGCTAGCAGTCATAAATCTATAAAAGTTCTGCATATAACCTAATTTAATTCCCTTTTTCAAAAGTAGAGCAATCAAAACTCAGAGGAGAAAAGAGTTTGTCAAAAACATACATCTTATTATTTATCTAACCACTGATTTTGAACACATAGTATTTGCCAAGCCTATGAAAAATACCGAGACTAAATAAAGCTTATCTAAATCCCACCCACCCTTAATTCTTCCCACCCTTAATTCTTATGAATTCCACATGAAATTCCATGAAGGAAAATACTATAGTAGATGGCTCAAACACATTTTAGAGTGGTTGAGTGAACATGTTGAGTTCCTACACTGATGGCAAACCTGAGTCTATAACCCATGGCTCCTCATTCCTGAAGGAAAAAGATGAATCCTGGAACTCCTCCTATTTTATAAAATTATTGGTTGCTAACTGTCTATTTCATACATCACAATTACTTATGCAATATTCCATACAAACACTTTCATGATTACCTAAGTTTATGCTAATGGATTCCTTGCTAGGAATCTGTAAGCATGTTAAATAGTTGGACATTTTATACATCCTCCTGCTATCAAAAGTTTTTACAAATTAATAGCATGGTTTCCATTCACAAGTAGTATACTAACATACAAAAGTCTCTTTACAAAAAGATCTCAGGTGGTAAGTTCAGTAAATACTTTTTAAGCATTAGTGTCAGACACTAAACTGGTGCTAACAAAACAGTCCAGACCTTATAGCATAAGAAGGTGCTATATTGACTGAGATTTCCTATCAAGGAGATGGCAATAGAATCAGCAAATGATAATACAACAAGATGTGGTAGTAAAATATCATACACATGTATATGTGGTGATATATTATTTATGATTTATTAAAGCTTGCCTGAGGGTTAAGAAAGAAAAGCCAGCCACAAGCTATAGAGGTCAGGCAGTGGTGGCACACACCTTTAATGCCAAGACTCAGGAGACAGGCAGATGAATCTTTCTGAGTTCAAGGCAACCCTGGCCTACACAAGAGTGAAAAGTAACAGAGCTCTCACCTTTGATCACAACACTTGGGATCACATGCCTTTAATCCCAGAACTAGGGAGGTGGAGGCAGGAGTGATAAAGCTGAGCAGAGAGAGGAATATAAGGAGGAGGCGACAGCAGGATCTGAGAGCTTTTGCCTCTGAGGATTCATAGAAACAGGGTTGCCATTTCAGCTTGGTATAGGTAAAAGCTAGTGGCTGGATGTTTTTCTTTTCTGACCTTCAGTCTGAAGCTTGAACCCCAATATCTGTCCCTGGGTCTTTTTATTTCTCATATTGCATGTATGTATGATTGGCCTACTTTTAGTTATTCAAAATTTTATCATTTAACATATTTAAAAGAATAATGACCCAGAGATAATTTTACCATCAACAATATATTTCAAAACATTTTCTGAACACATTTTCAATGTGACACAATATTCATTTGAATTGATCAAAATATCAATAAAAGTTTCATTAATCATAGTATGTTTCCTGACCACCATCCTAGTGCATGAAGAAGAACCAGTGTAGTATCATATATAATTACAGTGTGCAAACAAAGAGGGAGCGGAATATGAAGATGTTCTAGTCCAGATTTTGTTTCATTAAACACACATACAAACAAATGTTCACACACACACACACACACACACACACACACACACACACACACACACATTATTTATTGGTGTTGTCTTTAAAATTGAACAGTAGACTAGATCATAAATCTGATCATAGACAAAAATGAGTGATAACTTATTAACTAGACAAAAGTTTATTACAAGTAATATTTGCAAGCACTCAAAGACAAATAATAAAAGGCCTCAATGTCCTTGTCTTTAGGGTGTTTTCTTTTTTTTACTTCCTATACAATACAATGTGCATCAGTACAGAAAGTCTATAAGAACATAAAGGAAGAAAAATGATAGCTTTGACTTGCAGAAGGGCATATAATGGTTTTGAGTTTCTACTCCACTACCAATAATTTCTAGCATGTCTGGGGTGTCCTCTTCTCACCCTTTAGCACCCTATTAATAGCATGAATAGATAAACATAGCCAAGAATTTTATGTTGGTGAAAAGACTCACAATACTGAAAAAGTCATTGCTGCTAATTCATCCCTGTCTGTTGCAAAAAGAATAGCATGCTACATATAAAACTTTTCACCTTTAATTTGAAAAAAAGCTTAGTTGTGCACACAGTTATTTTCTGAAGGGAAAGATTTGTTCATTTGCAACTATGGTCTTTAACATGAAATGTTAATTTTTCTCTCACACATTTTGGATGAAATGCCAAAAGGTAACTGAAAATTGAAAAGGAAAAATTGCTACAGATCACACACAATTATATCCGTACCTAGTTTATAGCTTTTGAGTTGTGTGCCACTAAATCCATAAATCTTTCCTGTGTTCATTGTGTTCAGATGGTATTTTTAAATCCCAATGTAGAGAATTAAATTCAAAACAGAATCTTTTTAGAAGTGAATTTGTCTCTAACTGGAAGCACAGGAACAATTTACCTCAACATGTTCCCAGGTCTCAAGGACCGTGCAAGGGTGATAGAAACCAAAAAGTCTAGGCCCTGCCAACAAAGGTCTCACAGATCTTCAAAGGAGTTGCATGTGGGTAAAATGAGTGAATGTGTGAGGATAATTACAACATAACACAATATGGAAAATACAAAATCAGAAGGAAGCAGAGAAACTGGAGAAAACACCCAGGAAACCTCAGACCAAGATTGAAGTCCTCCTAGAGGAGGTAAATTCTCAACTCCTGTGTCTTGTTTGTTTATTTATTTATTTATTTATTTATTTATTTAGTGTGTGTGTGTGTGTGTGTGTGTGTGTGTGTGTGTGTGTGTGTGTGGTGTGTGTGTGTGTGTGTGTGTGTGTTTGTACACGTGTGTATTTCAGCATGTGAGTGAAATTTGTACCTGCCAAAGATGCATGTGTGGAGGTCAGAGGACAACCTCTGGCACTGCTGGTTACCTTTCACCTTACTGGAGCAAGGTTCCTTTGTTGTATTCTGCTGTGATCCCCAGGCTAGATGTCCCATGAGCATCTGGAGAGTCTTCTATTTCTGCCTTCCTTAGTTCCATGAAATACTGGGATCACAAATGCATAACAGTCCATTTTTATGTAGATTCTATGGATTTGAACCTGAGTCCTCACACTTATCCAGTATATACTTTTACCCACTGAGCCGTCTCTATAGCCTTTGCTTCATTTTCTCTACAAGTTATCCTAATTTCCTAATTGGCATCTGAAGAATGAAAAATAGCTGTCCAAGAATGAATGGAACAAAATAGAATATTCAAAGGAAATAGTAATTTGATCACAAGATAAAATTATAAATAGCATGGTATACTCTGGGAAACTTGGGTAGGAGAATAGTGATGGGCTAGTATTAGGATTGATAGGCAAGGTGGCCAGAGGAGTAGATGGAATCAAGATTATAAAAATCTTCTATAATTTGAAATAAATTTATGCTGCAGAATGTAGCTCAGTGGTATAACACTTGCCTGGCATGCATGAGAACCTGAGATCAATTCCAAGAAATGCAAAAATAATAAAAACCCAAATTATAGGATTAACCTACATCCTCAAAAGGTTGATACCTTTAATTTATTTATTCAAGACTAGGAGGAGCCTCCTATTAACAACTTGGAAGAAGAAGAGAGACTCCTACATAGCAGAAATGTAATTGCTTTAAATATATACTGAGCATTTGTATGTAATAGGCATTGGTGATAGAGATGAGGGTAAGCAGAATTAAAGTCTAGCCTTCAGGTTACTTTTCTAATGGAAATGCACAGAGAATAAAACAATAAGTGACTACAGATTCTGATAATAGCTCCACAAAACATAAAGTTGTGGGTAAAAGAGAAAGGACGCTAGGAACCACAGATGAACCAGGAAGTCTCTTTTGAGTAGACAGTGGAGTAGAAAACTAAATATTGAAGAAGCTACCACACATAGATCTCAAGAGAAAGCATTTCAAGAGGAGGCTGAGCAAGGGTAAGACCGAGACAGAAATGAGTACACAGACAAGATAATGTGGCCAAAGCACATTGCCTAAGAAGAAATAAAGTTATGAGGTGGGGGTAGCTGTAAAGCTCAACAGTAAAGCCTTGCAGAAGTTTAAAAAACACTCTAGCTGCATGCTAGTGAGGAACTAAATTATATTTTTAAATCATTGTAAATAATGCATAAACACGTGCTTATATGTATGCCAGAGTAGAATCAGACAGAGCATTCAGGAACCCAAAGAAGCAACAGAAATTAGGATCATAAATGACTAAACAATGACTGAAGTAGTCTAGGTGATGAAAAACAATATGTTTTCTTCTTCCTTCATGTGGGCTCAAGGTATCAAACTCAAATTTGTCAGGCTTGTCAGCAAGCGTCTCTACCCACTTAGCCATCTTATATACAATTTAATACATCCCATAACGCAATTTATGTAAGCATGATACTGATATTCCATTTTCCAAATATAAAACTAAGACTCAAAAATACCAGTATCTTTGTCCAAACTTACACAATTAGAAGAGGATATTCCTCAGCATAATATAGTTTCTAGTGTGCAACAATCAACAATCGTGAAGAGAGTGAATGAATGAGTGCATCTCTTATTCCAAGAGCAGTATTCTTCCCATTGCACACCTCACCATTTGATACCAGCTTTTATTCCTCCAGTGTTGTTTATACTATATAAAGTTTCTTTATGTAATACACATACATATATTTAATCATCTATAAATGCTTGTTTGAATTGAATTAAATTAAATTTCTCTATGTACAAAAGGCTTTGTTCTTTTCACAAATTATGAAGGGCACAAAGAACAAAAATCTGAATTGAACGCCTGGCACCATGTTGCTAAACAGCTCTTGGCAACACAACAGGTATTTAATGAAAAATGCAAACAACATATTTTAAAATATTAGACCCCACAAGAGGAACTTATTGTTTGCAAATCTCAGCCCTGTCAGAGCTTACTTCTGTTACAGCCTCTAGGTTCATTATTCTGCAAGGTACTGGGTTTGTTGTTGTTGTTGTTGTTGTTGTTGTTCTGTTTCTCTTTTGTTCTTCCCTCATTTTTCTTTATATCTCTTTCCTTATTGTTATTCTTCTTCCTTTCTCTCTTTTATACAATAATACAGCAAAACTTGTAAGGCTCTTAAATTTCTCAGTGCAAGAATAAAATAAGACCACATTTCAGACCATAATTCCAGAGCACAGGAGGCTGAAGTACTAGCCAAACAGGACTACATATTAAGACTCTAAAAAAAAAAAAAAAGTCAAGACATCTTGAATTTAACTGGTTTCAGCTACACCCCTGCCAGAAAATAATAATGTACTGTTGGCCTTTAGACATCTTGGCCTCAAATACAAACAAGGTTAGAGTATGGTAGAAATTCAGTTTGGTAAAGTAGGCAATTGCAGACAACACTTGTGTAGAGTAAGTAAACCAACATTTCTAGGTAAGTCTGGGGAATGCTGAAATACAGCCATCAGAAAAGCAAAATCCACTTTAAGCAACTGTTAGAAAGGAGGCTATCCTCAGAAAAGCAGCAATATCAGAAGTAAAATCCAAGACAAGTCCTCTCCCTGTGTGTAGGTGCTGGCAACTGAGATAACAGTACCAATATTTAATAATCAAAATACTCTGCTGCTGTGATAGTCATGTAGCTGAGATGCTTTGAGAACCATTGGAAATTCAGACCAAGAAATATGAGACAGGACACTGAAAGCTGACAGCTACAGTACTGCAAGACTGCGGAAAAGGTCTGCACAGTGTTCACCAAGATGAAAAACTAAAGTGTTACACTCAATGTTTCACACACAGGTCGATAGAGGGAAATGCACTCTAACTGAATTCAATGCTTGCTCTGAAGATGGGAATTCACATCAGACACTGTAAACTTGGTCAAAAGCCTATAAGTTGGGTAATACAGACATAAAGCTATCAAGAGTCCCCTAGTGCTAGCCATGCAATTGAGGAAACAGAGACAAGGAAAGTTATAAGTGTGGCAAAATTATTTTAATTTGATAATGGATGGGTATATCTCACACTTTTGTTAGTTTAGTAAGTTATTTTTTTTGTTACTAGCTGCTTTAATAAGTTTTTGCCATGATATCAATCTACTTTAAAGGCCATTAAATTGTACAGGTTTAGTGGGTTAGCTCTATTGTGTATAGTATATACTTTGATAAAGCTTTGGTTAAGACATTAAATTGCAACCAACTGAAATTTTATTTTAAGTGGTTTGACATTCACACACATAAGTAATTGGTACAAGCAGTGGCAGTACTGAGTAGGGACCATTATAGGAGTCATCCATGTCAGGAAGAAATACTTTGTCACTAACATTGTTCAGAAATGCCAGTTTAGTCTAACAATAAAAGTTACTTTTAGCCTAGTTTCAATTTATCTCACAATTATCTTTAGAAAGTCACCATAGTACCTGAATCAAGGAGACTACCTCCAAAAGATTCCATCTTGGTTTACTACTTGATATGAGCTTAGATAATGATTAGGTTAAAGGCTATAATTAATATTCCCTCATTTATAATTTATAAAAACCAAAATTTAACCATGCCAAGCCAATTTACCCTATAAAATGCAATTGTACAGCAAATATAAAAATATACCTATTGCCTGGCGTTGGTGTCGCATGCCTTTAATCCCAGCACCGGGGAGGCAGAGGCAGGC
Source organism: Cricetulus griseus (assembly GCF_003668045.3). NCBI lineage: Eukaryota > Metazoa > Chordata > Mammalia > Rodentia > Cricetidae > Cricetulus > Cricetulus griseus. The sequence continues at coordinate 39,224,954 of NC_048595.1, forward strand.
AGATCTCTGTGAGTTCAAGGCCAGCCTCGTCTCCAGAGTGAGTGCCAGGATAGGCTCCAAAGCTCCATAGAGAAAACCTGTCTCAAAAAAACAAAAAGTATATATATAACTATTATTTAATACAGGGATTCTATTTCTAAGAATTTGTGCTATGAATGCACTTGTTGGTGTGTAAAATCATTTTAGTGAAGAAATATTAAACACTGAGCCTTTTATAATATGAAAAACTAAATACAACTATCTACACCTGTAAGACAAAAACTATATAAGGAAAACTGGCTAAGTTAAAATATAAAAAGAAAATTAAAAATTAAATATAAACGTATCTTTATGTAACCATGGATGGGTTTAGTAGATTGGGAAGAGGTTCTCTGCAAGCTGAGTGATACTTTTTGAGCCCAATTCTATCAATTACACTGTGACATAGGGCCAGTTCAGAACCTCCCTACTTCTAATTTTTCCCTTTGTAAAATGAGGAAAATTAAGATCTATCCCACATAGTTACAACACTTTACAAATAAAGTACATAAAACGGTGGTTCCCAACTTTCCTAATGCTGCGACATTTTAATACAGTTCCTCATATTGTGGTGACCTCTAGCCATAAAATTATTTCATTGCTACTATATTGCTATAATTTTGCTACTGTTCCTATTGTTATGAATTGTAATGTAAATATCTGACATGCAGGATATCTGATGTGGGACCACAAAGGGTGTCCCACCACAGCCTGAGAACCACTACTATGTAAGAATGTGCTGCCATAGAAGCATACAAAAATTTCACTATTATTAATCTTTACAAAATGCTTACTTGGTGAAAAAGAGGAAGAGGGCAAACAAAATATGAAGTAAAGTGTTGGAAAAATATACAGATGTGACTATTCGTACATGAATATATTTAGGATATATAAGACATAAATGTGCAAATGTGACCACTTGTACATGAATATATTTACAGAATATATAATATCACTGCTTTCTCTAGGAAAAAGAAATGGATAGCAGGAGAGAAAAGAAATTTATTTTTCTTCATATACTATTTTTTTTAATCTTCTGAGTGTGGTTTAATACTACTAAGAGTAGAGTAGTCCATGGAATGATGTGAGAGGTCCTTCTGTATTCTGTGAATATATGCTTCTCTTATTGGTTGATGAATAAAGCTGTTTCCGCCATGGACAGGCAGGATTTAGCCAGGTGAGAAATCTAAACAGGGAAAGAGGAAAGCGGTTGGTGGAATCAGGAGACACCATTGTAGCTGCCGAAAAAGCAAGAGGTCCGGGATTACCAGGCAAGCCAAGACCACATGGAGATACACAGATTAATAGAAATAGGTTAATAATTAAGAAGGAACTAGCCAAATAAGAAGCCTGAGCTATTAGCCAAACAGTTTATAATTAATATAAGCCTCTGTGTGTTTGTTTGGGACTAAACGGATGTGGGACTGGGTGGAACATAAACTTCCATCCACAATTGAACTTTGTTTAAAGTTGAATTTCTCCAATGTGTTTCTCTATGAGACACTCTTTGTTTTTCAGGGAATACCTAAAAAGCATGTGATATGCCAAAGATAGTCATTTTTAAATATTCTTGTAAGCTGTAGAGAGCAGCTGAAATTGCAACACAGAATGGCATATTCATAACACACACTTGGAACTGTTCTGTTATTTTCAGGTGATAGATGACTGACTTCCTGTACTGAATAACCAAGAATAGGATGCAACTATTTTGTATCATGAAGGAGCAAGAGGGGGAAATGGTATGGCTTGACAATAAAAACTAAAGCCACAAATGTAGCTCTTGCCCACAACAAGGTACCTGTGGTGGCAGAGCCTGGACAGAATCACGTAGTCATGTTCTCCTTCTCAACGTCCAACTCTCTTTCCCTGAGATTGGAAAGTCAGAGCATGAGTCTCCCCTCCCACACATACAGACCCTTGGTGGAAGCTTTCCCAGTAAGCCCACTCCCTCTTCACCTACTAACAGCCACTTCAGCCCTGATCCTCATCATCCAAAAGAGGCAACTGCCAAACAATAAAGAAAGGGAAATTGAGGAAAAGCTCACAAATAACAAGTGACATGGCCAAAATTATCTCCAGAAATTCTGCCTTGAAGAGCCTGGGACTTTGACAATTACAGTATACTCCAAAAGAAAATAATGATGTCTCCCTTCTGCATATGCCTAGCAGTAACATTATACATCTGCTTGATGATCTCCAAAGATTTACCTTTTATTGTGTGTGTTCCCTAAAAAATATTTGTTATTTTACTTAATCATTCATGGACTTAATCCTTAATCTTCCCACAGTTGGTGCCCAATATGGGGCTCAAAACCAAGACCCTACATTAAGAATCTCATGCTCTATTGACTGAGCTAACACTGGGTTAAACAACATAGTTAATTTCCATTACTGACAGACTTCTCAAAACTTTGAAAATGTTTGTGTTCATTGTGATTCTCACAGAGGGAAATGGAGCAAAGCCTTTCCACAAATGTTAGTAACTTTCACAGTAATGCTGTACAGCAAGCAGGATGGGAAATAAAACCCTAATGAGACCAGAAGAGCTTTGAGTGATGAGAAAGCAAGAAGGTACATTAAAGTTTATGTACTCTAGCTTTTCTCTGTAACTCATATTTAGGTCACTATGTTTTGAGTATTTGTTAGGTACACATTACTACACTAGGAATCTAATGGCCCACCACCCAAGGTATATATAACACCTCTTTCATATGCCATCAAATTTTCAATTAGCTTGAATAATAAAGCTCAAAGATCTAAGAAACCCTTAGAGAACTTTTAACGTCAACTCAGGCATCATACTTGGCATTTAAAGCCCCAGATAGCTCACAGCCATACAATACATTTAAGTATTAAATGAACACTTTTGATTAATTAAATGATTATGAAGGTTAAAATACTGCAAAGCACATGATACAATTGAAACATAAAAATGGATACTAATATTGTTTGGAGATCAAAAAACGCTTTTCTGGTGAAAAGTTCAAGACAAACATTTGCTAAATTAGTTACCAAGAAGAGAAAGAACATCCTCAAGTAGACAGAATTATACCAAGACAGAAGGGCCCAGTGTAAAGAGAAAACATGGTGCATTCATCATATTGGACTAGGTCCACTATGGCTGAAGAACGTGCAAGGAAAGTCAAAGTGACGCCATATATAAATAACACTTGGCGTCTGGCTGTCTCTCCATAGGAAAACCATAGTAGCAGCTGCTGTAAGTATGGTGAAGATGAGAGTGGCATCACCCTTCTGTAAAGAAGCTCAAGAGGCAACTGTAAAAGAAACACACAAAATGATGTTTACTAAGGGTCCAATCTTGTCCTAGCAAATATACTAAGGAACTTAGTTATTATAGGGATTCTGTGTGGTAAGAATCACCATTCTATTTTTAAAGGAAGAAAAAGAGGATCAAAGAGATTAAGATGACTGTTCCGAGATTATGTAGCCAGTCAGTATCAGAGACAGTATGTGACTCCAGATGAGCTTTTAAACTCTGCTTTAACAGACAATTCCTGAAAGAAAGGGAAAGGGAAAAGGAAACAGACTAGGACACAGTGAGAGAGAAAAGGAGGGAAGAGGTAAAAGCTGCAGAGAACTGTTCATGGATATATCTGCATGGACTAAAAAACCTGTCCTAAAAGAAACAAATAGCAATAGCCTGGAGAGCACTTCAAGGCCTCTGGGAGGAAAGCCATTCAAAATGGTCATCATTACCATGATGTGAAACCAGACATTAGCCGAGACATTCCTGTCTGTTACACATCAACTCATCAACATTGTACCTGTGCACTGCCTCTGGTTTCAGACTATGTGAATGCATGTACCTCTTCTCTGAACTCTAGAGGACTAGAATCCTTAACATGCCCTGGCATTTCAAAGGCTGTGTCAGTACAGGGTGCCTCTATCTAGTCTTCATGTCTCAGAATGTGGCCTCTTTAACACTCTTTTCCCTCACACATGCACAAACACATCTGACTCTTGAGAAACATTTGCCAGGAAGTTTTGAGGAAGGAGTATGTCAGACAGTGTGTAGCCTTCCTCCATGTTATCAAGCTGTTCTCTCCCCCACTGCACTGTTTACTCATATTCTCCTTTATTTTCTGAAGAGAAGAGGCAAATTTGGCACCTTTTATCAGGAATAATACTTCACTCTTCGAGTTTCACTCTTCATGTCCTGAAAGCTAACAAACTCAAACACATACACCAATCTGCCTGAATAAAATATCCTCTCATTCCTCCTAATTTTTTAATTGCTAGTGTTATTATTGCAACAAACACAGTGGCACATTTATTAAGCACAGATCTATGTAAGGTGTTGCTGGCATGCTTTATTAACATTGTTTGTTTGATCTATGAATTAAGGTATTTTTTACCTCTTTATCGCCTGTTAGAGATAAAGTTCAAACAAATGAATGACTTGCTCAAGGTCATGAATCTAGACATCAGTAGAGGCCATAAGTTATTCCAGAACACACCAGCAATGCTTTTTCCATCAGAGCACCCTGCTTCAGACACTAATGGGAAAAACCAAATGAGGAGAGAATGCTCAAGGGCAAAGAAGGAGATACTAATATTCCACAAAAGTAAGGGGCAGCTGAATTGTGACACAGGACAGTTTTCCAGAAGCCTTCTGTTGAGGTTTTAGACTGGGATGATTGATCTCCCATGTGACAGTTTCCTAAATTGCATGTCACCCAGGGAAATGTATAGTTTGATGGGACCATGGGAAAAAAATGTGCTGAAGGGAAAGGGAGGAGAAAAAACATTCAAAGAAGCACAAAATTTAATTAAGGAAAACATTAGCTCAATTAAGAATAAATGGTAGTATAAAACATTAAGGTAAAACACGTATTAGTATGACATTTGCATTTTTATGAAGTATGAATCACAAAGAAATAATATATGCAGCTAAATTTCAGTTAACTCCCTTTTAAAAGTCTTGTTACCATGGCAATGCCAAGAATGAGCTTTCACAGGATGTAAGATATGGATTTTTTTGATTTCTTAAAAGCAGTTTAAATAAAAACTACCAACAGCACGCCCTCTCTTCATTTCTCCTATATGACCAGGGGCCACTAAAGTAAGATCCACCTAGAAATCTATTCCAAAAGTTATACGCAAGAAAAAATATAACCAGATGAGCAGGATTTCCCTCTTGGATTTGTTTTTATTTTTCTTAGCCTCTGATATAGTTTTATAGGTTCACTTAGAAAGTTATACCTAGGAAAACATAATTACCAAGAAAAAGGAGACTACTGTCTTCCTGGCATTCTCTATAATCATATCTCTGCTGGTTCAATTAGGAAAATTTTTAGTAACAGCTACTCTCATTATTGAGATCAGTTAAAAATATGCTCTAAAGGCTATCTTTGACACCAGCAGCAAAATGGTTTGCCTTCTGAATTCCAGATCTAAGAAAAGTTCCCCTAGTCTCTAATGAGTAATAGGGGATTGAGGTTTCTAGGCTACAAAAATCCTGTTGTGGTGAAAAGGCAGAAACCTAACTCCGAAATCAATACTATATTACTCTCTCGGCAGGCGAGAGCTGCTGGGTCAGGGGAATCATGAAAAATTCATAGCGGAGGTGGCCAAGTCATCCATAAGATAGAGAAAATGATGCTATATCTAAAGATCCCATGAGCAATCGAAAGCACTTTATAGATTTCGCCGTGGATAAGTGCTGGTGTGTTTCATCTGGGTACCTTAATGCTGCTACAATCTTATTTTTGACAGTCAATGAGGATGTTCTGATCTATATTTACAGGATTCTGTTTATGTGAGTTCTTAGCCTCTTTGCAGTGCTTGATGGCACTGGTCACAGGGATGTAGACTGAAGCTGATCTTTCTTAAAATCCCTGTTACTAGACTTGGCTGATTCAGTCTTTGTTCCCCACACTGTTCAACGTAACAAGGCTTTGAGTATTAGATTATTTACAAACAAATGTATTTAATTCTCATAACAGCTCTCTTAATTAAGCATTTTCAAAATTATGTATCAGGAAATTATGTTCAGGGAGGTGAAATGATAGAGCCAAGATCACACTGAAAACAAGAACATGAATCAAGATTCTGATCCAGGTATTTATTTCTTAATCCACAGACACCAAGAACTTGAGATTGAACTAGACCTATCCAATTCTCTACATTTTGGCACCATAGTAGACAAAGTTCTGTGTTGGCCTACGCCATGCTCTGTAGCCCTTTCAATCCACAGCGTAGTCCGTGACTGTCCTTTCCCACCGAATACCTGCATGTTAAAAACAAAATTCTTGGAACTGAGGTCTTACTTGTGTTCCAAAATTCAATTTAAGCTCCATTTTCTCTATAGTCGAAGAAAACATAAAAATTAAGGTAACTACTAATGGCCCTAACACACCAACTGTTCATGTGCTCTTAGTAGCCATTATGCTGAAGAGTTGAAACATTCCTGCTTACCTGGCTGGACTACCTTCTTCCAAACAACACCAAGCCCAAGATCCAGATATACTGTGATAAGCTACTAGTCAATCTCTCAAATGCTGCTATTTAGAATAAATCAAACTCTTCAGACTGAATTCAGAAATCAATGTCCCTTTATAGTTGTATTTTTAAAAAATGACTGCTTTCCTGAATGAGTCATTTATTCAAAATAGATAGATCATCACAAGTGGACACACACATCAGCTTTCCTTCACTTGATCCTTATCTTCACCATCTTTCTCTGCCCATGATCTCCTCTGTATTGTTTAAAGACTTCTTGGAACCTAACCCCTTATAAGAGACATTCTCAGGCCTATCTGGTTCTAGTAATCACTTCCTTTTTTTCAAGTCCACTGCATCTATTTCAGACCTTAATTCAGTGCAGCATTTGCCTACAGCAGGACTACAGTCTCCTTAAGGGCACAATCAATGGGGTCCCCTTTGTCTGTTACTGCTATGCAGAGCATTGTGTCAGGAAAACATTCAGATTTCATTTGGCTGGACTTCTTCAGCCATGAAAATATTTCTCATTATCTAGACTCTCAAGTATGCCAAAAATATAGTTTTATGTTTTATTTCTTTTATTTTTGCATTCAACAAAAAATAAATGTAAACAACTTTATAGAAAAAAACATTTTGGAAATCAGTGGACATTGGATTTGCACAACATTGGAGAAGCAAGGCTATCTCCAAGCAAGGCTATCTCCAAATGTAAGACATCTGGGTTGAAGTTATTCATTTGACAAATACCTTTAATGTGCCAGGCTCAGTGTCAACTGGGCAGATAAAGAGATGAGACAGATAGCCTTGCCCCTCCAGGGTTCATAGTCTCATGAGAAAACCTTCAAAACAGATACTAAAATGGGTTCTTGAAAGTGCAGCAGGCATGTGATAGGTGGAGAGGGGAAGGAATCACCATGAATTAAGTTCCAGAGTTGGAGTGGGTACAACTATTTTCATGCATTGCCTGCATTGATTAAGCCATGTAATTTAGTAAAATATTCATCCTCCAACATGTATTTTTTCATTCTATTCTGAATTTTTGTTTTACTTTCATAAAAAATGAAGTAGAAAAGCTAAGTACCAAAAGTTTCTCATCTATAGCAAGCTTTTAGCGTTGAATAGTCTTCACCAAGAGAACCTAGAGAGCCTAGAGAGATTGTTAGGTAAGGCTCAGCCTCTATGGGAGAAAGATTGGGCTGTTGCTAGACCCAATCAGACCTCAACCTGATTAACTATACAAATTGCCTTAAAATATGCAGCTAACGTTATCATCAAAGCAGATGTTGTGGATCAGAAATGAGATTAGTGAAAGAACAAAGGGAAATTTTCATATCAGGGATGCTACTAGACATTGTGCCAGTTGACATCTGTTTGGCAACTGCCTAATCGGACTCCAAATCCATGGTTATCTGGTTCTTCCCGAACTGTACATAGTGACCTGAATAATAACTCATGACCCATAATTCTTTTGCATCCTTTCTAATGACAATAATAGTACATACAGCTTTTAAATTATTATTTATTAAAATATTTAGTTACATGCTCTATTTATATATGCTATTATATATAGTTATCCAAAGGAGTCAAGAAAGTAGGTGTTCACAACACCGAATCTCACCATCTTAGTTAATAAGGCTTTACTGTTATGAGGGAACAACCATGACCACAGCAAGCCTTATAAAGGAAAACATTTAATTGTGAGGCTTAGAGTTTCAGAAACATAGTCCATGATCATCATGGTAGGAAGCATGGCAGCACACAGGCAGACATGGTGCCGGAGTGTTAGCTGAGAGTTCTACATCTGGATCCACAGGCAGCAGGAAGTTACTGTGACACACTGGCTAGGCTTGAGCTTCTAAAACCTCAAATCTCACCCCCTAGTGAAACACTAACTCCAACAAAGCCAAACCTAATAGTGACACCCCCTATGGGCTTATGGGGGCCATTTGTATTACAACCACCACATTCTCCCACCACCATTATCACTTCCATTTTATAAAAAAAAAAAAGGAATATGAATTTAGTTTTTAAAGGGTCTCACTATGTAGCCTCAGGCTGGCCTGCAAGTGGCTACATAGATGAAGCTTGAATTCACAGATATCCACTAGCTTTTGCTTCTCAAGTGCAAAAATAAAGGCTTATACCATCATACCAGGCAAAGTAACTGGAATATTGATTGGGAAAGTTTAACTTGTCCATGGTCATGCAGTAAATAAATGGTTAATTCAGAATTCCTAGACCTACTAGAAATAATGCCATTGTCATTTCTGCTACTTGTATTGCACTGCCATTCATTAAATATTTCTATATTCCTTAAGTTGGGAAAAGTCTTCACATAGTGACAGAACTCTGAATGTAAAGACAACAGCAAATTACATTAGTAAAGGAAAATATAGACCACTTCCAATGACTGCAAATCAAGATGTTTCTTTTCTAAGTTTCTCAGTTATAAGAACTTTTTAAAAATGTATCATCGTGTTCTGTTTTAAAAACAGGCATTTAATGAGAAGAGATAAACATTCCACATATAAGGCTGGGAGATAATTCAGTGATTTAAGTGAGGAACTGAGCTTGCTCTCCAGCACCCACTTAAAAAGTCAGGTATGACAGCACACAACTGTACTTCCAGAACCAGGAAGTCAGAGACAGGTCTAAGGTCCCTTCAAGAGATGTCTCTAAACACAAGGTGGACTGCTCTTAAGTAAGGACATCTGAAATTGACCAGACACACACACACACACACACACACACACACAGAGAGAGAGAGAGAGAGAGAGAGAGAGAGACAGAGACAGAGACAGAGACAGAGAGACAGAGACAGAGACAGAGGCATGCACACACACAAGCACACACACACTAAAAAATCGAGACTAGGAAGAAAAATAATGATCAATTTAACAAAATTAGGTTAGAGAAAAATATAGAAAATGATAAAGTAACAAGAAGTTAGCAAATGTTAATCAAAAAGGCAGTCAAGATGCCAAAAAAACAATATTATTATTGTATTAGACAAAAACAAAGGTTTTAAATTTGGGTCCAGAGTCTGGGTCATGTTTTGCCACCATTTAGCTCTTTTTCTGAATTTCTTATTTTTACTTTTATCCTTAATCCTTACACCTACACAAAATTTCATTTATCATTTCTCTCATATAGTTTTTCCATAACCACAAGGATTATTAATAAAATTAAAAATAAATAAATACTATATAGGCTCTATGAACACAGACAATTTTCCAAATTATTCTTACTGTTTCTTTGTAATCTACTGACCTAAGAAATTCAGATAAAATGAAACAACAATTGCCAGTGGAATCCTGAGCAAAAAGAACAATGCTGGAGGATATCCACACCAGTGTGCAAGCTATATTACAGAACTATAATAATAAAAGCAGTGTGGTACTGGCACAAAGCAGACATGCAACTCAATTGAACAAAATAGGAGACACAGATTTCTGAAAGCATAGTCACTGTGCAAAGGCAAGCCAAGTTGTTGCTGTTGTTTGCTATTATCCCTGTACATAATAACTTAATTGGATAGGAAAAGCCCTTGGGTTTACTTCTCTTCTTACTTTCACTGTATTTACTACTTAATAAAGCATAATACATGCTATGAATCTATGGGTTTGTTGTAAATAAAAATGGAAATTCTTAAAGTTATAGGATTGAGCAGTAGAAAACATTAGTACTCTTTTAGAGGCTTGCTACCTGCATTCATGGGTTTTTTTTCATCTATAATACATTTCTTTGCCATGATCCTCACTATCTCTTACTCATGCTAGTAAAAGTTTATAAAAAATATAGAAAAAATTAGAAAACTACACAAGTTATAAAGCATATCTTAATACTTTCAGAAGCCCAGTAACCTGCAGATATAAGCCCAATTATAAAGGTACAGAATGTAAAAGGCACTCTGAAAGTCTCTTTCCATGAATATCCTCCATCCAGAATTTTAACATGACAGATGGGTTTGTCTGCCTTTAACTTTATGTGAAAAAAGTTTTGTGTGTACAACTTTTAGCCCCTTGTCCAGGCTACTGTTGTGAGATTCTTCTATGTTGTGGCATGTAATTGAAATTCATTCACTCTCAAGGCTAATGTCCTTCTACCTAATGAGTTTGACAAAATGACAAAACATATACCACTTAACTTACAAAGTTTGTTTATAGAGCAATTTTAGGTAATTTTATTAAAATTTTTGATTATAGTTTTAGATATAAAAAACTTGTGTTCAAGATCAAAGGTCATGCATACAATTGCTTTTCTGACTGTACTTTTACAATGAATTTCCAAAATTCAAGTAGTTGTGAGAGGTGTCAAAAAAGTACTTATACCAATTTTCAGTTCCACCAATAGTATGTAAAAGGAGTTCTAGCATAATCAATATTAAATATTTGATTTAGGATTAATTTCTCTTGGAAGGATTATTACCTAGTCCACCTGTGCCACTACACTGTAATCTTTCTACTTTTACTGCTTATTTTACATAACTTGTTTGTGATTTATGTCTACAGTGTTCAAGTTCCTTATCAGTAGAAAGCATATCTTGTTCATGTTAGCACACTTACTAGGAACTGAACAAACAAAACCAGAAATTGAGATAATATTTGTAGAATGAATAAGTAGATTATAATATTTAATCTTACTCCATTGCTTTTGATCTGAGAAAATTTAGAATAAAAAGAAGTAGCTATCCTGGGAGAAGCCAACAACACATCAGAAGCACAGTGGCATAGATGAGGCTAGAGTCAGGTCTCTGCCTTCTATGCCATTGCTTTTCCTGCTTCCCTTAAACAACAAGTCTACCTGGAATCTTTGCTATATTTTTCTCTTTCAAAGGAAAATGCAAATATGCAGTATAAATCCTCTGATAGATTGATGATAAGGCCATGATACCAATGGGTATGCTGAGCCAGAAAACCCAACTAGCAGAGACACTATGCTTCGGGACGGACAAGTATTCAAGGGACGAAATAATCAGGTATTTGTGTCCTCTGGGGAAGATCTTAAGAGTTAAGAGGTTTTGTATGCGCACCTCCAAAATTTGTTGAAAGTTGAAGAGATTGCCTCAGTTTATGAAGTGCATAAAATGTTCTAAGTTATTGGATGTTATAGTATCTGATTTTAGACATGAAGAGATAGTTGCCAGATATGCCCTGACAGTTTGTAGTTACATCCTGATTTTAGAGAATTCTGCCAGATAATTTTCTCATACACAGATTTGTATTTAATTTTATAAAGCACTAAGGCAAATACACTGAGAAAGAAATAAATGGGTAAAATAAATTCTGACTATTAACACAGTTCAAAGTGAAAGGGCTCTTAGATTATTTCATTTCCCTCAAAAATAAGCAGGACCTTTTATAAATTACTTAAATTATTTAGACACAAATCATTTTAATGAATAAATCTTCTTTGGAACTGCCTGTGTGCGTGAAGATTACAAGGAAACATGACAGTTTTTACCAGAACAATTTCTTGATCTCAATTCTTCAATGAATATCTGTTGTATACAAAATAAAAGCCCTCAATTTGTGTTAGGATTCCAATAAATCAGGTACAGGCTATTCTCTTTAATTTTCATATTCTATTAACTTTATGCACAGCATCATTCCTGTATATACCCTATCAATGTCCTATTTCGTTACATTTGTTCTGTGGTTGAAGATGGGAAAAGAGATGGGAGGGAGGGATAAAATAACATACATGTGTGTGCCAGGCATTAAGTCAAAAGTATCAGATCAATCATATAATTTAATCTTTATGTTACTTCTCTTAAACGTATATCAAGTCATGTCTTTGGCCACACATTGTTGCACTGAAGCTGTCTTTTGCCAGTATCTTCAATGTCCTTAGAATGTTAAACTCTAAACTCAATCACTATCCCTAAACATACTCAATCTAATAGTAGCATTTGGCACAGAAAACCCTCTCACTATTAAATGGTTTCTTCACCTGGCTGAGTATACTGATTAACTATAATAAGTACACTCATTCTGCCTTAGCTGGTTGCTCCCTCTCAAAAGGAAGATTCTCCTCATAGCCTTGACTACTAAATATCCCTCCTAGTTCAGTTGTTGTAGCTTTCCTTTTCCTCTTTTGAAAATACAAACATTCCCCTTGTAAATGTCTCAAATCATTAATAAGTTCCAAGTATCAGTAGCCCTCCATTCTACAACAACTCAGACATTTACTTGAACCCAAGATACATTTAACCAACTACTTTGTTCCATATATCTACCTGGCCTGAATATCTAACAAGCCTCTCAAACTAAACATAACCCCAAAACTAGCCTCCTTAGCTTTCCTTTAGGCTAGCTTCTTTGAGAGTCTACCATTTCATTAGTAGCAATTTCTTGTTGGTATCTCATCAGAAGCCCCTGCGTTTCTAGAGACAGCATATTTGCTAATCCCCAAAGCCTACAACTGCCCACAGGTGTGATGCACACAGGCTAACAGATTGGATACAAAAACAGGATCCATTCTTCTTCTGCATACAAGAAACACACCTCAACTTCAAAGACAGACACTACCTCAGAGTAAAGGATTGAAAAAAAAAAGATTTTCCAATCAAATGGTCTCAAGAAGCAAGCCAGTGTAGCTATCCTAATATCTAACAAAACAGAGTTCAAACTAAAGTTCATCAAAAGAGATGGAGAAGGACATTTCATATTCATCAAAGGAAAAATCCATCAAGATGAAGTCTCAATTCTGAACATCTATGCACAAAATACAAGGGCACTCACATTTGTAAAAGAAACATTGCTAAAGCTTCAGTTACACATCAAATCCCACACATTAATAGTGGGAGACTTCAACACCCCACTATCACCAAGAGACATGACTGCCAGACAGAAACTTAACAAACAAGGGAACTAACAGAGGTTATGATTCAAATGGACTTAATAGACATCTACAGAACATTTCATCCAAACACAAAAGAATATAGCTTCTTCTCTGCACCTCACAGAACCTTCTCTACAACTGGCCACATCTCTGTCATAAAGCAAATATCAACAAATACAAAAAACTATAATAAACTCTTGAGAAGGAAATGTCAAGTTTCACTCCTACAAGTGATATCATAATTTTAGTTGTCTCTATTTTGGTGGTTATGTATTTTCTAAATATTCTTGACATACTAGTCTACAATATAACCAAGCTAATTGTGCATAACAAAAATTACAATTGTTGAAATAAAAAGACTGGCTATACATTTATTATCTATAAAAGTATTTCACAAAATTATTTTTGTTTCATTTCCTAGTTTGTGATAGGGTTAATAAAGCTTATCTTGTAGGGTTTTCATATTGCAGATTACAGTTGAACTAACACAGGAAACACTTCCAAATGAAAATAATTGCCACCATTACTGTTACCTTCAATAGGCAAGGTTACTTTGTTTCACTTCCTTTATCAGGCTTTTCTCTTTGCTTCCATTACTCCCCTACTGAAGTATTCTTTACCATCATGACATATTTCAAATGGAATCACTGTTTTGTTTTATAAACTTCCTCATCCTCAACACTTCCAAGCAAGTGATATATTTGCAGGAAATGATCAAACACATTCTCTCTAAAAATCGGGGTATTTGTTGATTTATTGACATAATAATTTGTTACTGGTTAATCCTTCAGAGATACTGGAACTTAGTCTAAGAAGAGAGGCCCTATGGGATGACACCAAGAGATGCATCATATCTTTCTCATCTCTTTTCTTCTCTCCTTTGTCCCCTAAGGAACCATTCCTGTGTTAGTAACAGCTTCATAATGGGTAGTCCTTGTTAATTCCCATGTCTCTGCCCTTTTTATACTCATTGCATTGCAATTTTGGAAGACTTACACACACACACACACACACACACACACACACACACACACACACACACACACACACACACGTAAGCACTTCCACTACCAAGGAAACATGCAAACATCAAGACCCGGTAGTTCTAGAACTAGACTCAGCTTCACCAAGCTCAGAGAACTTTCAATAGATCTGTATCCTCTGTGTCACGGGAGTCTGTTTCCCCAGGACTTTGCCTCATCTTCCAGCTGTTCTCTTAACTGTTATCTCACTAAGAGTAGCAAGTTATGGTTTGAATGATCATAGAATAGAATCAAAGTTTCACACGAACAATGCCCTTTTTATTATTGAAAATAAAATTATTCTCTCACATAATACATCCCAAACATATTTTCCCTTTCTCTACTCCTCCCAGCTCCTCCCCACCTCCCTTCTCTCCCAGACCTACAACCCGCTGCCTGCCCACCATTTCCCTTCTTACAATGCCCTTTTACTTGAGTGGTTTTGCTACAAAGTTTAGTTCAAGAACCAAAGCCATAAATCCATTTTCCTTGAACACTCCTGTTAAATTCTATGGTCTCGTTGCAACCTGACAATCCTAAAATATAGCCCTGTGAAGTGACAGTGCAGTTGTTTATATGGTTTATATGATATATGGAACAACAGGCTGGACTATGAGTTGTTCAAGGATGAAGACTAAAGTTATCACTTTTAAATTCTCTCTGTGGTTTGGGGATGGCCTACACAATAGAAGAGGTAACTCTTATACTGTGTTGCTTTGGTATGTACTAGGGTAAGTATGAGGATGCAGTAGGGGTGTACAGGGTCTTAAAAGCCCCCACCACAGCAAAAACTATATCAGAAGTCTTCAGTAAGCATGAGAAGATTAACATTATCTTCATCATTACTCACAATTTTTAACACTGAGTAATAAATATCAAATGTTCCTTCTTCAGAGCAAAGTGATATCATTGTGTGTGGTTCCTATATCAATTTAAAACTCTTTGAAATAATCACACCGTTCATGGCATATCATAAGTACTTAAATATTACTTAGCATTAATAATCCTAAAATGGCTGAGACTTCTATATTAGGGACAACCAGTAACTTTCTATTATTCCTTAGTTAACAGAAACCTGAATCTGTGGAAGGGAACACTGTGCCCAGCTGAAATATTAAACAATTCAGCCCACCAGATAACAATAGCCAATCAAATATAAGGGCAGCCACTGGCTATGTTTTCTAGGTAAAATCTCAAAACAGTTGATTTTCTTCAGCAATATATTCTTTATTTTCCTCCTTCTTGTTGCTTTTAAATGTAGAGCTGGTGTTCTTTTCTTTAAACCATAAAGTGTTCCTAAGTATATACCCAAGAACAATATATAATAGAGCATAAAAATGGAAGCTGGATATCTGATAACATCACATCTGACCATCAGAACCCTTTGCTCACATGTTTTTGGTTTTTGTTTTATTTTGTTTTGGTTGTTGCTGTTAGAGTAAAAGAAACCCTAATATTGTTGAGAAGACATTACTTTGGTTTCTGTTATATATAGTGAAGCTCAACCTCAATTCACATGCCTACTGTCTTCTGTCTGGCACCATCACAAATGAGAATTTTCCCCTTTATTAGTTTATAGACAACATAAGGCAACTTCATAATAACCTTGGTGCTGTGTCCATTCCCTGTGCTTACAGATAAGAAGAACCCAATGAGCTTTTGTTTGTTTGTTTGTTATTTTTATAGTCAAACTTTATTCCTGTATGTTTATTTCCTTAGGCCAATGTTAGTAATATCATCACATCCATGTTCTATCATTTCATCATCTATTTATTTCCCTTTCTTAACTGCTACAACCTGTACCCTAAGGCACCTTTTGGTTTTTAAAAAGCATATTTGTTTTTTAATATACAGTATGTGTGTGCACGTGCATGCATGTGTGTCCAGGCATACATGTGTGTTCTTGTATTCATGTGTGCCATGGAGCATATACGGAAGCCTGAGAACAAGTTGAGGTACTCCAGTTCTCTCCCTCTACCATTCAAGCCCCGGGGGTTGAAGTTGGGTATCAGGCTTGGAGGCAAGTACTTATATCTGCTAAGCCATCTCACTGCTCCTCCAAGCCACAATTTCAATGTTACATTTTATATTATTTTCTGTTCTTCTCTAGTTCTCTCTTATGTTCGCCTTAATCTCAAGGAAGTCTTAACTTCTGTTGAGTGTAGGGATTCTAATACACCTGGCTGTAGATATACTAGCTCTCTATCTTCTATCCAAATCCATAAACTGACATAATGCCTCTCTGCAAGGCATATGTTGAAGTTATATAACGCATACTTCACATGAAACACCTAGCACTGACTGACTTTATAACATCAGCCTTTTCCTCCTCTGTCATCCCTTCTCTCCCACTTTATTTTGAACCCTGAATTTCACAGGAGAATTCCTTGAAAGGCATCATGTCTCTGTTCTCCTCTTTGGCTGCTTAGGCTAAAGACACAGTTCACCTTATCAAGCAACTGTTAGCAGGTATCCATCTCCCCATTGGCTGATGGAGGGTGGTGCACTGCATGAGGCCTTAGGTCAGCACCCACAGGAGACTGCTGAAATTTCCTTACTACACTCAAGTATTAGAGTTTCATTACTAGACCCAAAGGAGGGCAAATCATATCATATTCAAAGAATTAGTAATGCCAACAGTTCATAATGAACATGGCTCTGGAGAGTTGAACTATCTGAAGAAAGAAGCTATGCCTTCTAACACTGGAAAACTAATACATAATGCCCATAATGCCTATTTGGCATGTATGGCTGGCTGGGGCAATGCAGCAGGATCTAGGGGATATGTTTAGGTATTTATTTGAAATAGCAACAGAGATCATCTAGACAGGATAAAGACTGTCAGGAGAGATTGGGAACACAAAGTATTCTCCTCTTCTCAAAGTGTTCACCCATAACACAACAAAATTAGAAGCCAGTGACAACGTGGATTTATAAATGCTAGAACAAAGATTGTGGTTCATTGAGCATTTGCTATGATCCAGATCCCAATGAGGCATCATATGTACGTATTTTATCAGTCCACATTAAAAACCCACATAATCAATATGATTGCATTTTGTAGTTCAAACCAAAGAGACACATTGTCATGTTGCAGGTCACACTGTTAAAGCATAGAAGATAAATTATTAGAATCATACTAGTCTGTGTTTATCTTACCACGATGTGCTCTTTTCAAAAATACCAGAGTAGCCATTATAGGTTTAAAGAGAAATTTGGCACTACAGAAATGTCCAGAGATCTACAAGGATGACCTTAACCAAGAATCTAAGCAATAGTGGAGAGGCTACCTTAAATGCCCTTCCCCTATAATGAGATTGATGACTACCTTATAGCCATCCTAGAGCCTTCATCCAGTAGCTGATGGAAGCAGAAGCATACACCCACAGCTTGACACTGAGAAATCTTGGAATCCAGTTGCAGAGAGGGAGGAGTGATGAGCAAAGGGGTCAAGACCAGGCTGGAGAAACCCACAGAAACAGCTGACCTGAACAAGGGGGAACTCATGGACTCCAGACAAACAGCTGGGAAACCAGCATAGGACCAACCTAGGCCCCCTGAATGTGGGCATCATTTAGGAGGCTTGGGCACTCTATGGGGCCTCTGGTAGTAGAATAGTATTTATCCCTAGTGTACAAATGGACTTTGGGAGTCCATTCCACATAAAGGGATGCTCTCTTAGCCTAGACACAAGGGGGAGGGCCTAAGACCTGCTCCAAATGATATGACAGAATTTTAAGATCCCCATGGAAGGCCTCACCCTCCCTGGGGAGCAGAAAGGGAACGGGATGGGGGGATCTGTAGGGAGGATGAGAGGGTGGGTGGGAGCGGGAACTGGGATTGATACTTAAAACAAGATTGTTTCTAGTTTAATTTAAAAAAGAGAGAGAAAATAAACAAAAATACCAGGTGAAAAAAATAAATCATATATGCTCTCCCTCCTGTCTAAATGAAGATATTTACTCCTAAAAATCCTTAGGTGGTTTAATGATTCAAATAAAACTTGAAGTAGCAAATAAAATCATATGTCCTATAATGTCAACATTAAGCACATATTCATGAACATTTACAGTAACCTATTTATTTATTTTACTTCAAAGCTCATAAGTATACAGAAAGATTGAGTTAGTTGTTTCATTATATAAAAAATTTACTGATACACCTATAATGATTAAAGGGGAAGAATAAGATGTGGGTAAGGAACTACTTCAGATTTGAGAGCGGGAGAGAGAGACAGAGAAAGAGAGGGACAGAGAGAGCGAGGCAGTAATCTGTAGGAAGAGTTGTTTCAGGCCACAGCACAAATATGAGAGAAATAGGACTTACACCCTCCCTGTGCTCTGTCGCTGGAGGCATTATAGTTAATTTCAGGAAGCATAACTGAATTAATGAATATACCTTAGGAATTGAGAAAGCATTGTTCCTAGGTATATCTTTCTAGAGGGCTATGTCTGCGGACTGATGGAGAATACTTTCTCCTTAGCATGGGCAGACACCATCCAACCGGAGGGTCCAAGTAGAACAAACAGCTGAGGAAAAGTGGATATTCTCTTCTTGGGAGCAGGTGTCCTACATCTCCTCTTTTGGATTTAGAACTATACATTCAGGTGTGTAGACTTTGGTACTTATGCCATTGACCTTCTGGGTGTCTCAAGTTTTCATCCTTGAGCAAAGGGAGTTAATATCTCTGGTTCTGAAGTGTTCAGTCTTAAACTTAATAGCTTCCTAGGATCTCTCTGCAATTTACATAAGCTATTGTAAGTTTTCTTAGCCTCCATAATTATATGAATCAATTCTTCTAATAAATCAATCTGCCTCTTCATTACAAAATCTGTATAAAACACCAAGTAACATAGATGTTAACAGCCTGGGGAAAATATGTCAATAGTGTGAACTGAGGAGAACCAAAAGGTTCCCTCGGGTGAATACAGAGGGCAGGAGTTGAAAAAAATCAGTTAAAATTTGTACAGTAGAAAACATGGACAGACATTCCCAGGTTGTCAGAATTCAACACTGAGCTTTACCAGAACAATTTCTCTATAGGTGTAGGAATCTGTTTCTTCATTGTCCTGCGGACTTCCTCAGCAGAAGCTTCGAAAATGAATGTTGGTTGGACAAACTAAGCTTTCCCTATATTACTGTAGCTCATCTTGAGGCTTTAATAATTATCCATTAATTTCTCTAGGAACCATTCTAAATTCCACGTCCATGACTTCAGTATATTATATAACATTATCTAGCACTAACAGCCCAAACTTCCATTCCAACACGCTATTAGTTCCTTTTAATCACATCTATCTCCTGCAAGTTTTGCTGCACATAAAGTTACAGACACAAATGTTCAAGAGATTGCTGAGAAGTGGTCATGTGGCTTCTTCACACATTGTCTTCTCTGTCACCACAGAGTAAAACATTTCCTAAGCCATCATGCTAATCAAGATCAATTATCCTTCTAATAGGGTGATTCCTCTCAGCCTGCTGAACCCTAGACATAGAAGTACAAAGTTCTAACACTTTGTACTTAGCATAGGCTGATTCCCTGAAAAGTAACACTTCTATGTAGCCACTTTCGTGCCTTGCCCAACATTAGGCTATGTTACATAACACACTAGTTTCTGGTAAGCTTGATTGTTAAGGAAGAATCTCTATGTACCACAAAGCCAGAACTAATAAGCATGTGTACTTAGAGATTGCCTTTTAAGGATGGTTAATTATTAGGATGGATGGTAAGCCTGGATATGTATGAACCATTTGACTTAGGTGTACTTCCTTAAAGCATAAGTTTTCAACATGCTTGTAGTCACTCCAGAGTAATGGATACAAATAGTACTAAACTAGTTTCTGGAGCTAATTGGGTCATCTTCATGCCCTATAGAGTAATCTAAGAAATGAAGAGAAAAGAAAAGAAAACTACCACACATAAAACAAAAAACAGAAATGTAGAAATGATGCACCAAACACTGGTCTACACTAGTCCAGAGAAAGAACATATCAGCCAAAGGCCTAGACTAGTTTTTCTTAAAGTATAATCCCAGGAATATCAATAGCATCATAGTATTTATACCATCCACACTTATTTTTTAATATCTGTCTCATTCATTAACCTGAACAAGACACAAAACAGGAATTATGTCTAAACAACCGAGCAAAAACCAATGCATAGAAAGGGCTCAATAAATACTTGATTCTAAGATAGTAATAGCATCAAGTCCTTCCAGAAAGATTCAAATTAGTTATATAATAATAAAGGATACAGTATCTTCAAGTAGTCACATAATCAATGGAAAAAATGAAAGTAAAAATGAATACACTAGATAAAAATTTCATTATAAAAGAAGTTGTGCCTTTATTATCAAACCATAAATTAAAGTCAAAGAAGAACATGTTTCCATATGTATATTTACTGTAAATAAATTATAAACCACAGAAAATTATAGTCATGAATCACTATTACTTAATAACTGGGAATATTCTAAGCAATGCATTGTCAAGTAATTTTTCGCATTGTTTCAACATTTAGAATCTACCTACACAAAACTAGATGATAGAAAATTAACACAAATGCTTTATTTTACATTGTATTGCTCCTGTATATTAGCTACCGGTACCATGTATTACTATAGAGAATTCAGTAGGCAACTGTAAATGCTAAATATTTTGTATCTCTAAATTAAGTTAAACAAAGAAGGTACAATAAAAAATAGATTGTTTAGCTTCATTATAATTTTATGGGATTACCATCATAACCATATTCCACATCTGATCAAAATGCTCTACAGTATATGAGTATATCACATAAATAAATCACATAACGCATTTGTTACATAATACTGGTGTGAATATAGCATGTAATATTCCATATATTTTATATAATCCAAAAAATCCTATAGTTATCTTGTATTCTAAGGCAAATATAATAGGTCAAACAAGCATAGTATTCCCAATACAAATGCAAAAGAAAGGCAAATTCTGTAAGCAATATGTTTTAGTCAATAGAATTGAAAAGTGGTAAGAATGTGATGATACAAAATTCCAAAGAGGAGGTAAATTTTCTGAGGTGAACTTAAAATTGTCAACCCCTTTGAGAATATTTTCTGATTCTGGATACAGGCTGAGGATGAGTGTTGGCCCAAGCAGAAAGCTCCTCAAAGAAAACCAATAAAGTCTGAACTGCAATCAAGGGCTTCAATGATAAAATGGAACTTGTAAGTCCTCAAAAATAAAGCTTAATTCTACCACATATTTGTGACTGCTAGTGTTGGTTCATCTTTAAAGTAATTTCATATCATTTACAAAAGTCAATTTCAAATAGATTGTAAACATAAATGTAAGTAAAACCAGTGAGATCATAGAAAAATAATGCACAAACATTCTCACGACCTTGGAATAAGCATACATTTTAAAAGCAGGACTAAGGCCATAACTTTCAAAAAAATAATTGATTACCTGTACTACAATCTATACATGAACTAATATGTTTGCGATTCACATTTATGACTTATATTCAGAAAATTAAGAGATTCTCAAATATGAGAAGGCAACAGACCAACTGAAGGACAACTCAAAAGAGATTTGAAAAATCATTTCATAGAAAAGGCTTACCCAGAATAGAACCAAACATGACTGCAAAAAAAGGGTCAATAAAATGATTCATAATGACATTCTGCTATACTCAGATTGGTGCCTAGCCCAATTGTCATCAGAGAGGCTTCCTCCAGGAGCTGATGAGAGCAGAGCTTGAGGAACCACAGCAGAAGATGGGGGAAAGGATTGTAGGGGCCAGAGGAGTAGAGAACACTAGGATAACATGGCCCCCAGACTCAACTAAGCAGGCCTCTTAAGGGCTCAAGACACTGAAATAGCAATCACCAAGCCTACACAGGTCTGTGATAGGTCCACTGCAAACATACTATGGTTGTTTAGATGGGGATTCGTTGGACTCCAAACAGTAGGAGTAGGGTTGTCTCTGACTCTTTTGCCTACTTTTTGAACTCCTTCCTACTGGGTTGCCTTGTCCAGTCTTGATATGATGGTTTGTACCTAGTCTTATTGCATCATGTTATGCTATGCTTGGTTGATATCACTGAAAAGACTGCTCTTTTCTGAAGGGAAACGGAGGAGCAGTGGATCTAGGGTAGAGGCGAGGTGGGGAGACTTGGAGAAATGAAAGAAGGGTTTATTGTATGGGAGAAGAATAAATAAAAGGTAAAGAGAAATAAAGAAAAGAAAGAAAAGGTTGTGGAAAGAATCATATAAACTACCTTTAAAAAAGTGATCAAAGTCTTTAATCATGAGGAAAATATCAGATAAAAACCACAGGGATACATTTCTTCATGCATATGAGTTCTACTGTGAAAATGGCCAAACAAGCAAAATGTCATGAGTGGGGGAAAATGAGTATATTAATATAACTATTTCAGCATATGAACAGCAAAATAGATAAACTGTGTTTGGGCTGGTATAACAAAATAACATCCAGTATGGCTTAAACAACAAACAGTTTTTAATAACTCTAGATACTGGTAGATCTGGTGTCTAATGAAGAACATTTTCTGATCACAGATTTCTTTTATTCTGCATCGTCACATGGTGGAAAGTACAGAGATACAAACTCTCTTACATCACTTCATATTCAGGCTGTAATTCTGCTCATACCAACCACTCTCAGAAGCTAAAGCCAAGTATCACATTTGGGACAGTATTTAAAATATGAGGTTAAGCCTCACAGGCAAAACCTGGGGTCTAAGTTAAATAAGATCTAGGGGTCTAGCATGCAAAACATCTTAATAATATACTATATCTATTAAGATCTAATATATATATATATACATATAGATAGATAGATAGATAGATAGATAGATAGATAGATAGATAGATAGATAGATAGATTTATATCTAGATCTAGAAATAAACCTAGCCACATAGGCTAGATCAAGGGTACACCAGAAGTATACTTGCATTCACTTCGGTTTCAGACTTGAATCTCATCACTAAGAAGAAACCCTAGTACCTTGCAAGCCACCAGAACACAGCCAGAAACCAGTTAACATCAAACGTATGACCAATAACATAATTGAGCCCAGCAGAAGTAGCCACACTAAAAGTTTTCTGAAAGATGCCCTACTATCAGAATGGGAAGATAATATACTTGAAAAAGAAAACAAATTAGTTTAGGAAAAATGATGATAGTAAACAGTAAATGATGATGAAAGTGTGCTCCTTCTTACACACACACACACACACACACACACACACACACACACACACCTGAAATATATTGAGTCCTTATAACAGTATGATAAGGGCAATATTTTAGTATCTTATTTAAAAACAAGGAATATAAAACTTGAGGATTTGCCCAAGGCCATACAGCTAGTAAGTAGAAGAACATGAATTCAAATGAAGGAAGTCTGAGTTTTGCTCCAGGAAGTTCTGTTTATTCATTTATTCAATAGTTGTTAGTAGGTATATATCAAATGTCAGGCATTCAGATACAGACTGCAAACAAACATGAATTAAAGAGAACCCAACTTCACAAAGTAACAGAACCAGGAAGCAGATTTATAAAGAAAGTGCCAGAAGAGAGGTACTAGGTAACTACTATCCAAATATATGAACATCTTTTTCCTGTGGAAGATCAAGATGGAAATTTTAAATGGGTTTTGAAAAGTAAATAGAATAAAAGCAATCCCAAAAGAATAGGAAATGCATTTCAAATATGGAAGACTGTGTGTATAAAACATACCATGTAATGATTACAGTTTTACATACATGAGAGAAAAGTATGCAGAAAGAAGAAAGGCAGTCAGTCACCCGTTTTCCTGAAACAACATTATAGGCATCTCCATTGAAAGAACATACAGAGCCCAGGTCACCTAAGGTTTCATGGGAACAAACATGAAAATTTAGTTATTTGTTAAAAGCTTCAACAAAATTACATTTTTAGCAAAAAAAAAAAAAAAGGAGAACTGAAGCTTTGCTCATTAGGCAACTTACTTTAAGGTAGCTTTTAGAAAGATTCAGGTGTTGTTCTTGTAATAGAACACTGTTGCCAAGGTGATAGAGACTTAAACAATTAAATAAATATAATTGTAACAAATATGTTCTCAGACGAGACAACTCTGCAAAAAGAACTCAGAGCATTTGAAATACCAAGACCTCTCTCATCACAGCACAGAGAGGAGAGTAAGATAGTCAGAGCACTGTGCTTCAGGGTGTTGCTCGCCTTGAAAGAATGCTTACATTTTACAGCACAAGTCTTACAGGCTCTGTCTCTAAACCTCCTTACTACCCACATTCTTCTTTTATGTAGGTTGAAACAATTTTGATTCCAATATGAAAAACATTCTTTCCTATGCTTTATCTCACCACATTGCCTGCTTCAATTAATTTACTTCAGGACTCAGTACTCAAAGGTGATCCCATATTCTTGGGAATGGTATATTTTATTTATATATGATTATTCATGGTCACCACTTACATGTGACTTTTTTCTAAAAAAAAAAAAAAAAAAAAACTTCCTTCCAGTTTTTGAAAGAATTATACATAACCTGGTATATAATTGTTGTGTATAATCCAACACATGACCCACTGCATAATAACAGCACTGTTTCCATGTACTTGTGGTGTTTTAGATTGTATCAAACTTTTACATACTCTCTCATGTAATCTTAATAAAATTTTTCATCATTTTCTATGAACACTACTTTGTCTATAACAATGAAGAAAGGGTTCATGGAAGGCTGGTTTCACCCAGGGCCACAAACATGGTTTCATGCAGAACAAAGCCTTGAACTCTAGGTTGAATGACTACAAACGTAACATTCTCTATACTAACCTAAAGCCTTTACTAAACATGACACAATGTTTAATAAAACCTAGTGAAAATAATTTGAATTTTATTAGTCCTACTAAGGTTACACGGCTTTGTCCAAGTCACAAACAACACATCACTTTTTTCAAAAGGAAAAAGGCATAATGACAATATGCTGTTAAATTGCAAACCTGTCCCAAATACCACTCCACTATACACACAATAGAAGGAATGCATGTGCAGATTTTAGGATTACATCTGGAAGCACACAGCCTTGCTTTATATTACATCAAATGACTTCTTCAACCTTATGACATGTCATAAAGTTATTGACTATGGTTAATATTAAAATATAACAAAAAAACTTGTAATAATATATTCTGGTTCTGGTTTCAATTCTGATTCTAATTTCCTTAAGTTGTATGGTAACTCCTCTAAATTGCTCCCTTGTTTAACAAATACATTTGTGCAAGAATTAAATAATAGAGCATGATATATAAAGCTTTTAAAACAATCATGAAGGTGCTGCTCAATAAATGGCAGTCACTTTAGATTTCGCAGTTGTTGGTATTGCTACTATTACTCAATAATTTCCTTTTTACTACCAGTTAGTATCTCTGTAGAGATTGAGTAAAGCACTAGAAAATGGAAAGATCTCCCATGTCCATGGATCATTAGAATCAACATTGTGAAAATTACCATCTTACCAAAAACAACTTACAGAGTCAATACAATCCCAATAAAAAATGCCCACAACACTCTTTATATAAATAAAACCATAAAATTCATATGGAACCAAAGCAAGAAAAAGACCCCAGAGAGTCAAAGCAATGCTGAGCAAAAAGAATACCAGAGGGATTGCTATTCCAGACTTCAAGATATATCATAGAGCTATAGTAATAAAAACAATGTGGTACTAGCACAAAAGCTTATATAGATCAATGTAATGAAATACAAGCCCAAATATTAACACTTGCCCACCTGGTGAATGAGGACTCCTGGGTGCTGACTGTACTGTAAGCCCAATGATCAGCTGAGAGAAGGTGAATTAGCCTCTAGCAGGGATTAGCCCCCTTATTGGATGCCTAATGCATACTGACCAGTCCTAAAATCAAATTCAAACAACAAAACAGACTAAACACATTGTATTTCTATATATTTGCATACAGATTTGTATACAGTGTACACATATTTATGTATGTAACAAAAATAATCAAAGGAAAACTATTAACTTGAGAGTAGAGGCAGCATGTGAGGGCTTGAAGGGAGAAGGGGACCTGAGAGGGGTTGCAGGAAAAAGGGATGGAGGAAAGTGATGTAACTGAATTTCAATTAAAGCCTTTTCTTCTAGAGAGTTAATATTTTCAACTTTTATTTCCTACTTTTAGAAAGTAATTTGTGTGCAGACTATTAAAATTGCTTTGGACCACAATGAATCCATATTGTTAAATAATTCACAGGCTTATGTGAATCACCATAAAATAAAATAATCTTGTCTGTAAATTTGAGGATGCCAAAATTAGAAAGCAAAACTCTACTTCATGAGCCTGAAGCATTACTTTCTCATAACACTCTCAACAGTAATGGAACTTGAATGTGTAATGGTACTTTTTCTGTTTTCCTGGGAGAGACTTTCAATGATATACAAGGCCGGCACCAATCATTTTTTCTTGCTTATTTTATCTTAGAGGCATTTATTATTTAACAATAATTATATTTCATATGAGTGGTAGTTAAATTCCCTGATTTAAAATGTGTTGCCTCTTACCCACCCACTGCCTTAGTAACCACATGACATGTAACTTTCTAACAGTGTTAATCTTTGTTGTTGCTGATGGCTTCATTATTGCTGCTGAAACTACTATTCCTTTTTAAAAATTATATCCTATGTGCCAGAGTATTTTTGATCATTAATTTAACAATACTGTGTGTCCTGAACAATGAATACTACCACCACAGCTTTGAGAGGAAACTTTTCCAAAATATTCATGATGGTATACTGAAGACAGACTGAATTTCCATATTTCAAGGTTTTGAAGTATCACCTGTTATATTTATAGACTTACTAGTGAATTACTAGGAAGTTACCCCAAGTGGCATGAAGAGTCAACATAGTCTGGCATAATAGGTTGGGGCAGGGCCAGGTCCTCTCCCATGCAATAAGACTGAGCATGGCATCACACCATAGGGAATGGGCTCCAACAAGATAGGTCATGCACTGGGATTATCCCATGTTCCTACTGCTACTGAGCATGGCACCCCACCCTAAGGAATGAACTCCAATAAGCTAGCTCATATACCAGGTTTATATTGTGCTATATTGTGGTCCTACTGCCAGGGGCCCCTGAGCTAGTCCAAGCTTTACAACTGTCTGCCACATGCAGAAGACCTAGTTCAGTCCCCTGCAGTCTCCATAGTTGTAGGTCTAGAGTTCATGAGTTTCCATGAGCTTGGTTCACTGTATCTGTAGATGTATCCAAAATGATCTTGACCTCCCTTGCTCATATATTCCCTCCTCCCTTTCTTCAAATGAATTCCCAGAGCTTGGCCTGGTTCTTGGTTGTGGATCTCTGCACCTGGTTCCATCAATTACTGGATGAGGGCTCTCTGAGGATACAGTATTCATCAATCTGATTATAGGGGTAGATCAGTTCAGGCAACCTCTCTACTATTGCTAGGAATGTTAGCTGGGGTTCTCCTTGTGGGTTCTTGGGAGTTACCTTAGCACCAGGTTTTTCCCTAAGCCCATAGTGACTGTCTCTTAAATAAACCTTTTTAAATAGAAAAATAGATTAAGATTTATTTTATACTATGGTTCTTAAAAATATTAAGCCTGTTGGTGGTGAAATGTGACTATTTCTTGGACAAACATGTCAGAATTTAAGTGTGGAAGGCATCTAGGAAGAGTGAAAAAGGGGGGTAGATTCAATATGCAAATCAAGAGTTTTAAAGGTATTGAAAGTTGGATAGCAAAGACAATGGTCCTACAGGATAATAACTGCTGTCAGGAACCCTGAGATGGAACTACCTCCTTCCTGAAGTCCCCAGGCTCAAGAATGAAGAAGAGATAAGGAGACTATCCTCAACAGAGACAACATAGCCAATAAGGAGAAAAGAGATAGACAGAAAAGAAAGCTGTGACTGCCAGAAGATGGTTTCCCTGAGTATGCACATATGTTTATGGAAATGATCTTCTTGAGGAAATACTAAATTATTATAGAAGAGACAAATTGTGCTCTAATATGTCAGTATCAATTCCCAACACCATGACCTGGCAAGAACAATTTAAGAGAAGAGTTGGTTATTTTAGATGACAATCAGAGTTGATGAAGGGTTAGGTAGGTGGGCAAGAGGACAGGAACTCCCAGCTATGGTGCAGGAATGTAAAATTACTTGATCATATCTAAATAGACAAAGAACCAGAGAGCAGACTATATGAGCTACAAACACCAAAGCCTCCTAGGATATACTTCCAGCTAGGACCTACTGCCCAAAGGTTCCAAACCTCCCAAAAGAGTGACACCATATCAGAAAAGCCAGAAACAATTCCTTTCCTCAGCAAACAAACAAACAAACAATAAAACACTCAGTATTTGAGGTGCTTGGTGTACTCAGAGGAGATTTGCCTGGATAAAGAAAAAACTGCTAGCAATATCCATCAAGGCTGTAAGCAAGATCTGAATCAATGGAACATTAGTTTCTTCATAGTATAACTATATCCCCAAACAAAACTCAAAATATTATGTAAATGCAAAAATATTCAGGACATAACAAGGCAAAATTTACATTGTTTGAAATCTAATAAAAACTACTGAGTATACAAGCAAGTAGAGCACATCATAATAAGGAAAAAACTTAGATGACTGAAACTTATTTAGGGATCATGCAAATGATCAAATTGGTAAATAAAGATACCATTTTAGCAAAAGAAGAAAAATTATAGTAGTATCTATATAGAAAGATAAAGAGTTTGTCTAAATCAGCACTTGTGTCTGAACTCTGAAAAACTATAAATAAAAAATCAAATTACACAGAGATTTTTGTACAGGACATCTACAAAACATGTAGATCTAAACTAGAATTTATTATGGAAATAAAGAATTTTCCCCTTTGCAAAAAATGATTAGGCTGTACTTCTATTCAGTATATGAGGTTCTAGCAATGAAATAAATCAAAGTAAAAAGACTAGAGATATGAAGTAAATAATAAAAATAAGGAAATCAATTTCCTTCTTTTCAAATGACATGACTGGCTATACAGAAAATCCCATGCTTCTTATACTGATAAGCATTTGGGAGACTACAGGACATAGGATCAAAATGAACCCATGTATTTGAAACTTAAAACACAATGTCTACCAAAAATCATCAGATATAACAGAAAAAGTCTGACAAGAAATGTGAATGAATTCCTAAGATGAAAATTATAAAATATCCTTCAGAAAAATTCAACAGAATTAATAAAAATATTGTATTCACTGCAAAGAAGACTCTATATTAATTAAATCTTATTTCTATCTAAATTGACCCATAGATTCAATATTAACACTCTTTTGTGTAAAAACAGATAAACTTATTTTAAAACTCCCAGAGAACTGAAAGAATCTAAAATTACCATACATCTTAGAAATGAAGTACAAAATCCAGGAACTTGACAATATTACATTTTAAGACTTTAAAAGCTACAATAAATGATACCTCAAATTGACAATGAAAATTTATATAGAAAACTAAATGCAAGTTGACAATGAGAAGGATCAAAGGCATTTCACATATAATGGCTACTGGTACTAATGAATGTGTATAAACATTTCTTTGTTCCATAGAAAACTATCAAATTGAAGCTAGTGAAAGACAGTGACAATTAGTGGGGAAATGACTGGAAAAAAATCATGAGGGATTATATTCACTAAAGTTATTTACTTTATTCACTAAAGAATGGAAAGCAACACATATTTGTAATCTGTCCAAAGACTATAAGAAAAATGGTATGAATAGTGTTGTGAAATCCATAATCTCAGTGCTCAGGTGCCTGATGCAGGTGGATCATAAGTTGAAGACAGTCTGGACAGAAAGAACCTATCTCAAACACAGAGACACAAACCTGCATATGTGCATACACAAATAAAAAGGACATGAGAAGACAGGTAGTGAGCTCTCTACAAAATACGTTTTCTTTCCATAGAATCAAAATGTTACTTCACTGATTTTCCAACGCTCCAGTATCATGGTATGACTGCACCACATTTTCAGGAAAGGAATCTGAGTAGACATTATGTATGTTTCTTTAGGCTGGAATTTTCAGAAACTGGGTCAGAGTTCCATGCTTTCTATTCTCCTTCCATTCAATGGAGGTAGAGTGGGTCAAGGCCCTTTTGTGACATAGCAAAACCACACATGGATGATAGCCTTCAGGCAAACAGAAACCTTCACGAGGTTAGCATTTGAATGAGAAATAGAATGCCACTGAGTCCAGTAACTAAGATAGTAAAGCTGATTTGTAAGAACCATTGGTTGTACCTTAATTAGAACGCAAGGTCATAGGAACAAAATGTCACTGAGATAAAGTAACCTAATGAGGAATAATAACAGTATGAATCATAGCAACAAAATGGGGGATAGATTTTCAAAAGAATTGATTTTAAGGTGTAAATAAAATGGGAAAATACTCTTTAAAGAAAGAAACAGGTGGGGATTTAAAAAAAAAGAAAAGAAAGGAGAGAAGATAAAAAAAGGAGAGGCAATAATGTTTATATAATCAATAAAATGGAGTTGAAATTTTAGAGCAGGCTTTCTTAATGTATAAAAGCATAAAAATAATGATTGAATGAAGCAGTGAGAGATAATATAATTCTGAGGGCACAGATGAAAACAGAAGAAAGCCACAAGGATAACATTTGTGTAGCGCTAGGTTCAAACCCAGGGCCTTGCACACAAGAGTTCTATGACTATTCAGTATTTCAGCTCTGTGACTTCTTTCTTATAGACCCAATGGATGAACCTACCTAAAAACATGTTTTTGGAATGTTTTTCACTACAGTACTGCAAGGGATAGCTTAACAGATATCCAGGAAGGAAACACAAAACAGATTATCTACAAAAGAGCAAACACAATGTGGGGCTTATTTTTCTCCCTTTTGATGTGATAATCAGAAAATAAATTACCAAGATACAGGGACTAGTGATAGTGCTCAATGGACAATCACTTGCCACACAAGGGAGACAACCTTAGCACAAGCCCCAGGACCCATATAAAGGTGGCAGAAGAGAACTAACTCCAAAAGTTGTCTTCTGGCCTTCATGTGGTACACCATGGCATACACATGCCAACAAACTTGAGGATAAATATTTGTTTTTAAGAAGAAATAATATTATTAGAAAAGTATATCACCTGTAGTCATCACAGCAGAGGTATGTGTTCTGCAAAGGCCAACACATGCAAAACATTTTCAATTTAGTGTGATAAGGCTAAAACCATATTTTCATGAAATGCTTTCTATGTGTTAATGATATTCTAACTGCAAAAGTTAGACTTTAAGAGAAAAGATGATCCCTTATTGCTACTAATAACACATTAGCAACTCCCTGGATGCCAGTGCTTTATCAGTTCGAGGGAATATGTTAATAACAGAATCCTGGCAGCACAGAATAACACTTCCCTTCAAAAGCTCTTTGTCAGATTGATATTTTTGGCACATGGCCCCACATTTCTGACAGATTACTATAGGTTAAATGCAGCTTTTAGTTAACAATATTACCCATTGATATGTATTAGCAAATTTGATACCAATATAATATGAAGCAATTATCATTCATTATATTGGGACACTGTAATTAAATAAAGAGTTTCAAAAATAAATGGGCAGCACTAGGCTAGTTTTCTGTCAACTTGACCCAAGGTAGAATTCTTTTAGAAGAAGGAACCTCAGTTGAGAAAATGTCCCCACCAGACTGGCCTGGGGCAAGTTCAGTGGGGTTGGTACCACCCCTGGGCTGGTGGTCCTTGCTACAAGAAAGCAGGCTGAGCAAGTCAGTAAGCAGCATTCCTCCAGGACTTCTACTTGAGTTCCCACCTTGAGTTCCTGTCCTTACTTCCCTCTGTGGTGTACTGTGATCTGACAGCTGAAGAGATGAAATACACCCTTTCTTTCTCTAGTTGCTTTTCATGATGGTGTTTCTCACAGAAAGAGAAAGCTAACTAAGTTAGAGTACTAAATGTTGAATCTAACGATAATGTAATTCAGAAGCATCTCTTTCATGCCAAGTTAAATGTTTTGACAAT
This sequence comes from Cricetulus griseus, assembly GCF_003668045.3. Taxonomy (NCBI): domain Eukaryota; kingdom Metazoa; phylum Chordata; class Mammalia; order Rodentia; family Cricetidae; genus Cricetulus; species Cricetulus griseus. The sequence goes on from NC_048595.1 coordinate 39,257,396, forward strand.
ATGATACTTGCATAATTTATACATATCAGTATTTATGACACTTTTCAATGAAGGTCACCAGTTTTGCGTTATTTGGTTTTTGTTTTTGTTTTTTAGAAATTATTTGGTCAACTGTTTTAAGTACCTTGTCCATTTCAAGAAAAGTGCCAAAAACTTACCCACTTGTTACATTGTTCAAGATTCTTTACAGAAATCTACCACACACAACCTAATAATTTCCAATAGTCATCTTTATCCCTTTGTATAAATTTTGGAAACAGATATTCTTGGACTTGAAGTATAGTTCTACAAATCTTACATAGGTAGGAAAGTTAATGTGCCTTTATTTATGACCCATCATCTCTTTAATGAAAATAATACTATTTAACTCATAGTGCTTACTAATATTTATAATTTCCATGGGACACCTAGTATTATGTGGGGCACATAGTAAAAGATAAATTTATAGACATCAATAGCATACATGTTATCATTACAAATACTCTCTTTTCTGAATTTTTCTAAAAAGGCAGCAAGGAAACACTAAGAATGGGGGAAAGGATAAGTGTACATATTACAAGGAAATAACAGTATTTTGGAACATACTTTTATAGTCAGAGAAGAAAACGGTATCTATAAAAAAGAAGTAAGAATATATTTTTAAATATCTGTGCAAGCCAATAGAAAACAGCACACACTAACTTTTTGAAAATAGTTTGAACTAGAAATAAATGTAATTGTGTCAGAGCTGGAAAGCTGTTTCAGCAATAAGGAGCACTGACTGCTCTCGCAGGACAGGAGTGCAGATCCCAGCACCCACTCCAAGAAGCTCACAACCATCTCTTACTCCAGCTTCAAGGCATCTAATGCCCCTTCCAGGTCTTCATAGGCATACATACATACATACATACATACATACATACATACATACATACACACACTCCCGCACACACATACACATAAATTAATATAATTCCTCATTAAAATGTTATTAAATTTGTATGCATAAAAGCTCTCTCAAATCCCTTATGTCAGTACTATCAATCTGTAAGATAAAATGGTAATATGAGATTTTAAAAATCAGGAAAGAAAAACACAGACTTGGATTCTGTCTCTACCTCTTAATCTAAGTGGCCTTGAGCAGGATATTTCTGAATATCAGTTTCCTTAAGTATGAAGCGAGAAAATACTAGTAATTAATGCACTATGAAAGCACACTAACATAAAAAATGTTACATACATGTTAGAGATTCAGTGATTCTAGTGTTATTATCATCATTAGTTTATACACTTGAACAAACTGAAGTCCCAAATAGATCATAATGGTTTAAGTTTCTAACATATATATCTAAGAAAGAAGGCCAGAATTAATAACCTTTAAATCTTATCCTAGTATTTTTATATTTCATCAAAATAATGTCACTTTGTGTTCTGTCTTCACCAGAGAAACCTTAAAACACTCATTCCCACTTATAAAATGGTTGAGTTTGATCTTATATGAAATATTCTTAATTTACACATGCTGTTATTTACTAAAATATGTCCAAACAAGTTGATTTCATATTGAAATGTCCACCTCAAAAATATACAGGCAGCAGAAATAGATATAATTGTCAAGTCAATCACTGGTTCCTTATTATTACAGAAATAAATTGAGCTCTGTTATAGCTTTCTGACATGTAATTCTGAAACTAATAGGTTCACATCCATTTCTCTTTTCTCTACCTGCTAAAAGGCAGCATTCTGTAATGGTATGTCAGAAATCTCCCAGTAGCTGACTGGTGCTTCCCTCAAACAGAAAGTGACTGCAATCTCATCATTGTCTGTCCACAGCTTACCATAATGAAGCAGAACGCTGAAATGGCTCAGCTGTGAAAAGCAGTTGGCTTCACCTGCAATCCAATGTCCATGTTGTCTAAAAGCACAGTTATCTGTGTTCATACTATGGGAATGCAGAAATCAACCTCAAACGTGTTATGCTAGAAACTGACATACTGTTTTCCTTCCTCTGCTAGCAGTGAAAGTATAAGACAGCATCTCTTCTGCTAGAGTTTTTGTCTAAATTAATGAAAAATGGATTTAGGCTTTAGGAAATCATTGTGTCTTAACTCCAGGGTGTGGTAATACAGCTACACCATTTCTCATCTTTTTATATGTGCTAGAAATTTATGATTAAGGAATTAGACACATGGTAATTAATATTAAAAAGCCCTTTGTCCATACGTAGGTCTCTGTCTAATAGAAAATACAGATAAACAATAATATTTACAATATGTGTACCGTGAAGATATGTATATAGATGGACAACAAATAGAAAATGATCAAATGAGTAGGATGAAATCTTTGAATAATAACTAATTCTTCTCTGAACAAATGCAATGTAGGAAAGGATGAGCCCGCCTGATATACTCAAAGGAGTATATCAATATAACATATACAAAGGAGTGTTACAATATAACTAAAACCTAGAGGGGCAGGGACAACAGAGGACCCAAATTTATTTATTGAGAATCTTGCATATTGATCAACATTGCAGGTTAATCAATATTGACATGCCCCTCAATCTCAAATTACCAAGGGTATTGTTGCATTTCTACATTAACATTCATTAAAAAGAGATGATCTTTCTGTTACTTCTCTGACTAGTAGAACAGCAACATTCTGCGAACTGTAAGTGGCATTACATTGAATCACGTGTGTCAGAAATTGCAATGATAAACTGGGAAAGAACACTATCCTGCTTTTATTTCTATTGCTATGATAAACACCATGACCAAAAACAATTTGAAGAAAAATATGTTTATTGGGCTTACATTCCAATGACAGACAGTCCATTATTGAGACAACTCAGGGCAAGAACTGAAGCAAAAGGTATGCCCCACAAATGTGCCTACAGACAACCTGATGGAGGCAATCCTTTGATTAAGGTTGCTCTTTATAGATGACTCTAATTCGTGTCAAGTAGACAAAAAAAATTAACCAGCAGGGACTGGTAACTATGGCTGATTACCTAGTATGCCAAATATTATATTAGGTACACAAAATATGTTATCATTTTATTTCACCAGTTAGGCATATTTTACTACATCAACTTTACAAATAATTAAACTAAGATCTAGAGAATTATGGTGCCCATATATACGGAGATATTGTTAAAATCTATGCTACGGGCTGTCCATTTCTAAAGCTGGAGGCAACTGAGCACAGTGACACACAAATCATTGTCAGACCACAGGGCAATGCATGCACAACAGCTGACTTACAGAAAACCAAGCTCAAAAAATTAAAAGTAATGTAGGTAACTCAGCTCTTAAGTTTAAACTTACAGCTTAATTGAAAAGAAAATTTAAAATAAAAAACTGAAGCTTCTACTTCAAAAATCTAGAAAATAACAAATCAAATCCAAATGAATTAGAAGAAAAGAAGTAATAAAGTCCAGGTTGGAAAAATAAAATATAAACATAGAAACAGTAGAAAAGTCATGAAACTAAAATTTGGATCTTTGAAAAGAGAATGAATGAAATATAGAGGATCATATATATTTTCAAATAAGTAATGACACATAAATCCCTATAAAAACCCAAGAGTATTTGCTACAGTTCATGTGTTTGGTTTAACATCTGTACGTTTTTTTGTTTCCAAATGGCTTCTGAGTTTTAAAGTATCATCTTCCCAAACATTATTTAAGAGTAAGAGTATCACAATTGAAAAGCTAGCTTACATGAAATGTCTATCTTCAAATATAACACTATTTATGAATTATATCCAGTTGTGTTTTAAATGGTCTCTGTTAGTTGTATTTATGTATTTGTGTACATATGTAATCAGGAAAAATATCAATGTGAGAAGGAATTAGGTAGCATAGGAAGAATTTGAGAGAGTAACATTGAGAGATTGGAGGGAGGCAATAAAAAGGGAATTATGTAACTATATTTTAATTAAAACATTTATGTGTTTTTCTCAGAAATTGTTCTTTATTTTCCAAAGAATGTTCTATGATAGTCACTTTTTCTATTTGGAATGAGTGAGTTTATTAAGTATAAACAAACAAAATAAAATAATAAAAAGCAACCTATGGTAGATATATAGGCAAATAAATACATCAAAATATCAGGAGTATATAACATCCAGTGGAGATGACTGTGTTAGCTTGGTGATGACAGCCAACAAAGGTAACACCATACACCAAGTCTACGAACATCCACCAGAAATCAACTGGAGAAGTTGAGGCAGTCAGCTGGAATTCTGGATTAAGTGCTCTGTGAATGAACTTCCTGTATCTTGAACATCTGATCCACTATTCCTAATACAGGCTTTTTTAAATCATGGGATAAATATGAATAATGTCTGTTTGAAATGGTCTATTGCTTCCAAGAACACTTGGGTTGTTTGACTGATCTCTTCCTTCTCTGTCATGAGGAGGGGGGCAGTCCAACTTGTCAAGGAATCTTGGAGGCTACTTTGAGACAAACATAAATGGGTCTGCAGTAGAAAAACCATTTCTACTTTTAGAGCCAGCTTCTCAGTGAGCACCTAACAATTTGCCAATATAATAAAAATTACAGAAGTCAATAAATTTCAACATCTCTTTAGTGAATATTTACTAAGTACCTGTCTCACTATCATGAAAAGCCTTAGGTTATTAAACATCTTCAGTGCCTATAGGTCTCTTAAACATCTGTTGGTCTTTAAAGCATTTGAAGACATCTATCTAAATATATGTTTAACCTTGAAAACAAACCTAATCTGACTACAAGTTTGATTATTATAGATGACTAACTACTTACTACACTTCTTAATTGTATAACTTAAAATGAGACGCATAAGCAAAATACCCCAAACAAGAGTAGAAACATATATACAGTATAACAAAAATAAATTTTATCAATATACAAAACTCCAAACCAATGTAAATTTGAGATGAATAGTTATCTTTTTATCCTGTATTCCTATATCCTCACTAAATGATGACAAATATCTATAACCCACTGAATTACCAAAAACCACCCACCCCACCTCTTAGCAATGTGGGTTTTATATTCTCTAGACTGCTTTCTGTTGTCTGGGGGTGACAGCATCTTTAGGGAACCCTGAGAAAACTGAGATAATGGTCAAGTGTTGGGACCCAGCCCCCAGGGGGTCTCTGTGAGTTGTTTTCCAGAATAACCACAGGTACCTCCTGTTTTTCTAAGCCCCGCCCACTAACAACCTGTTATGAACCTTTCTTGTTTTGAAACATTATGCCTTGCCCCCATCCCCTTCTTGTTTCGTTGGCCGTGGCAGGGGTTGTGGTTTCCTTGTTTATGATAGGGCATGGGAGTGCGTTCTGCTAGCAGGTTATGTTTTCCCACCTCCCCTTTTATATAAGCTGCTGGCTGCAATAAACCCATGGCTTTCCCTTCTACCGAAAAACCCAATTTGTGTCCTTCTTAATCCGAAGACTCTCGCCTGGTTCAATTCTTCCATTGCTGGTGCTGGTGCCAGTGACAGTCAAGTCCTGAAAAAACTAGTTGTAACATTTGTTGTTATACATCACCTGTTCCTGTAGTTTTTTTTTTTTTAATCTTGGTTTATTTATTTATGTCTATAGTCAAGATTTTCAGGGGATTTCCCTCAATTAAACTTTCTATTAACTTTGAAGAAATACACAGCCTTTCATTTCCTGTGTAAACAAAAGTATAACCTCTTCCCCAGCACAACACATTTTTTGAATTCCATTTTAAAGTTAAGACATCGCTAAAATGTCTAGACTGGTTTAATTCAGCAGTCCCTTTTACAATCTAATGTCTTCCAGTAGCTGCCATTCACTCAGTAGCATTCAAAAAATTCAAAGTCAACAAAACACCATAGAGGATCTAGATTCCCTGTATATTTCCCACCTTTGCATCACTGTTTTTTCCTTTGTATTATTTTACTTTCAATTTAAAGACTTTATAATTTTTATTTTAAACTATTTTTTCCTATGACTATCTATTCCCATTTTTTTAAGCACCTATGCATGTTTTTGAGCACACTCTTACCTGATTTTTTGAGGCGGAGGGGGGTTTGGAGCTGCTTTACTGTGCACTCATAGCATTCTCTGACCATGTGAGCCAAAACTGAAACTCACTGCATGGCTTTGCACTGGTGGCTAGCTCCACGCCACTTGGGCCCATGAGAGCCAGTCTTTATGCCCCCAAAGTCCTGGCTGAGAGATCCACATTTAACCTAAAGCTGCATTTAACCACCCCAACTCAAAGATGTTTGTGCCCACATTGGGGCAAACATTTTTCTTTAGCTTATTGTTTCTACTTAACATGCTGCCTGCACAAGTGCTTTCTGTATATCACAGCCACACCTCTGTATGCTTTGAGCACTGGGCTACTAGGAAGGCATGTAAATTTTAATTTTTTCCAGCTTTCTCATACTCTAGAAAGAGATCTGTGCCCCATGTTTGGTGCCAAATGTAACAGGCTTCCATGGGTGCTGGCAAGGAGAAAGGTTTAACTGGTTGTGACCCAGCCTCTTTGAGCTAACAAGTTTTCACCCCCGGCCTTTGAATCACAAGTCTTATTCATAATTAGAACAATAGAAATTTTGTTAAAGCTACCTTTAGCAGTAGCAACAGGGCCAGTGCCTGTGGGAGCAGAATTCTCACTAGGTTGTGGCCTGAGCATCCAGACCACTGCTAGAGAAGTTGCAGTTGAGTGTGGAGTTGCAATTGCTGGGTGAGATAGCAGTATATTAAGGCAGAACAACTGTGCTGAAGTTAAAACAACATTCCTCACTCAAAACCAAGGCTGTTAGTTCAGTGGAAAGAACATGTGCAACACACACACGCGCACACACACACACACACACACACACACACACACAGGATCCTCTGTGTTAGAATCTATAAAATATTGTGTGTGTGTGTGTGTGTGTGTGTGTGTGTGTGTGTGGCTGTGTAGGGTGTGTGTGTGTGTGTGTGTGTGTGTGTGTGTGTGTGTGTGTGTGTGTGTGTCCTTCTTATGAATGGGCTCCAAATGGTGGTATCTTGAGACATCCCCTGACTCTGAACTGTAATCAATGGTTGCCTGAATGATCACTTGAGAAAGGATAGAAAAGTACTTCAGAGTGAGAAATAAAAAAAACTATGAAGAAGAAATCCTGAGTATTTATAACAAAAAAACTAATTCTACTCAATATTGAAAAGAAATCTAATAGACTATAAGCAAGCCTACTGAAATATAAGTATTCATAATATTGGAAGGTTATTTTCTCTCTAGGATTCCATTTGAAATCTCATAGCATCCCCAGGCTAATGTTATACAACTTTTATCTAACTCTTTTGCATGTGTGTGGCTAAACAGGGGCTATGAAACTTAAGGCCATTCAGTCATCCCCACATTTACTGATTATATCCTTTAAAGCCTGGACTTTAGCATGGATCCTTCATGACCTCTTCTTCCCCACCAAGAGTCAAATACAAAATCAGATCCTCAGTTCAACTTTCCCAACTACCCAACCCATACCTTCCATTTCTGTTCTACAAAATAGCGTGGCCTAGAGAAAAAATGTGAAAACAGGGAAAAAATGTTTTTATCCACCTGAGTTTGATGTTTTCTTAGGTTTACAAAATAAAAAGAAGAAACTCATTACTTGCTAAGAAATTATCCTATATAGCTACAAATTCACACTTAAATAGTATCTTTGAAAGATGGTGAGCAATCACCATAAGATTTGATTAATCACAACTTGGTAGAAGAAAATGTGTCAAACAGGAACCAGACATAATGTCAAGTCACAAACAGTGTTGCATATGCTGTTAATATCATGATTTTTCTCACTCAAAATTGATTTTGTTTATGACATTTATGATGAGTTTTTGACATTTGAGTGATAGCTACATTGAGATAAGAAATTAGAGCACCTTGGTATTAGCTTTGCTAAACTAATACACATTGGTGAAACTGGGATTCCAAATTATTGTCCACTAAAATGCTTTTAAATGTCTCTGCAATCTTCAGCTCCAGGTCTGAGATTTGGAGGGTGAAAGTCTCTATGGTTCATCTAGCTCAGTGATTGTCATTCTGTTTTCCATTCAAGGAACAAAATACCCTCATGTCAGTCACTCATGGAAGGATGTTGACTGAAATAGAGCCAAGATATCTGAAGAAGGAAAAAGTCCACGCCATTGTCATCTTCCAGGAGCTGTTTGGCATAATCATTGAAAACACATTTAAATAAAATATTAGAGATTCCAAAATTTAACATTAAGTCTCCACTGTTAGTCTCTGCATCACTCTAAGCTGTAGGCTCAGAAACAGCATTTTACTTGTACAAGTAAACAATGAGGCTTAATCTTCAACTATACTCTTTACAGGGAAGAAGAACATGAGATTTGAAAAAAAAAATCCTCCAGGGGATACCCACTTTTCTACTGCTTTCTAATTTCATAGATTAAAGAAACTAAGATATTCTAAGAGGAAAGAAAAGAAAAGAATATTCAAACACACAAATTCCTACCACATCAGCAGAACTAGCTAATAACTCAAGTTTATTTTCTTTTCTTTCTTGCTTCTTTGTTTGCTTTACTGATAGTTAGGCATGAAAGTTGACAGAAAAATTAATAATGCACAACTATAGCAATGGCTCATTTACAAACTGTTTCTGTGTTCTCCATCTCATTTATGAACATAAGACTCCTAAGGGTGAGCATGCTAAGGACTATTATTCCTGTTTATAGATAAAGAAATAGATTCCACAGATTAAATGGTTTTCCCAAGATCACATGGATGATTTGCCAAAGGGAAACATGTCAATGTTTCTGAAACTTAATCATTTGTCAGCTAATGTACTAATTCATCTGGGCTCAATACTTGTTTTCATTAAAATAATGTTATCTTCATTCATAAGTCAATGAGAAGTTCTCAATTTATGACCCAATTTGTTTTCATAACTCTTTAGTGGATAACCCAGGCCTTATAGGCAAAATAATTTTATAAAGGCATATATGATCTTAAATTTTATATAAAAATAATCTTGATATTGATATAAATGTATGTCATATGGCATCAAAGGGGCTTCTACTTAAGGAAGATATATAAAGGTCTCATTTGATTTAAAACTAACGATAATCTTTAGTCTTTGAATGGTCAAATTTATGTTATCCTTTCTGCACTTGAAAAACCATAGTTTGCTAACATCTCTCTGAAAATTCACCTGCACAATGAGGTATGTTTTGCAGAACTGCTTTATGTTTACCTTAAGTTATTACTTCAAATTATTTTTCACTAAGAATGAAAATAGTTTGAAAACACATTTTAAGAAGTATTGCATGTGAAACACTGACTATGTGTAAAAAAACAGATATAAGTATTTGTATGTACTATCTTATTTATGACATCTCTAGGTAAATCCTATATACAGTCACTTTTTATAACTACAAATGTTAAACTAAAATTGTTGTGATAAATTTGAAATTCTATGTCAAGCCTGACTAGCTGTAGTTAGTACTCATGTTCACTCCACTATGTAATAATTATTTTTCTTTTTAATAGTAACAGCAAAAGTATTTATGCCAAGAAATTAGGTGATAACCAAAACTAAATGATACCTAAGTATAGTGGCACCATACCTGTGATTATGATTCCCAGGCAGAGAGAAGGGATAAATGGCATATTGAGTGACTGTATATTATATTCTGATTCTTGTTGCTGGTCTTTTGATTTTCTATCTCCTTACAATATCACTTCCTTTTCCTATGACTTAAATACAGGATATTCTTATCAAGATTCATATTGAAGCTTGTCAGTGTAGCAGTGTGGAGAAAAGAGAATAGTAGGAATTGTCCAGGTCATGAGGGCCACAGTCCTACTAGGTTGATTAATAACTTTCTCCCATGTATTTCTCACTGCACTCTCAAGGTAGGTTTGTTACAATGAGCTCAGGTTATGAACAAGGCATGTACCTTGTTTATTTTGTTTTTGCATGCACCACCTGATCACCCTTCCACTGTCTGCCATTCTGAAATCCTTAAAGGATATGACCAGTTGATTTTAATGTTCAGGTCTCTAGAAACATGAGCCAAAATAAAGCCATTTTTATTATAGCAACAGAAAACAGACTTAAGCATCTATTACTCATCCTTCTGGACAAAGTTCAATAATCAAAGTTTAAGAACCATTTCCTGACATTTCCAAAAAGTAACTGCTGTGGTCATGTACCCTCTCCCTTTCCCCCCTCTCGTATGCCCCTCTCTCTCTTGCATGTGCATTTGCCATAGTCAAATTATTCTCTATCTAGTCTTTCTTTTATGTACAACTAATCTTAATACTTTAAAGTAAAAATAACATCGTTTTAGCACAGTAACTCAAATATTTAAATCCAGTATCTAACCTAGGCAGGGCATACTATATCTCTGTTCCCATCCTCATGATTTATTACTCATAGACAATGAATTCATTTTTAATCTGTTTATTTGATGGATTACTTTAATTTTCAAATACTGAACCAGGTTTGCATCAATGCAACAAGGCCCAATTATTTCTTGATGTATAAGTCTTTTTACATTTTGCTGAGTTTTCTTTGACAATGTTTTGAAATAATTTTGAGATCATAATTGTATTTCTCTATATTTTCACTGCAATCTTGATTGTACTCCATTCATTCCCATTTTTGTTTCATGATAACACTGAGTTAATAATGAAATAGAAAATGTTTCCTTCTTATCATTTTCTAGAAGAGATACAGCTAGTATATTGGTTTTTCATCATGAGACAAAATGTCTGAGATAATCAAATTGTAAGAAGAAAAGATTGATTCATGATTTCAGGAGTTTCTGTTCATGGTTGTTTGATTGGTCCATGCTGATGGTGAAATACAACATCAAAGCAAGAAATACATTGTAGCATAAAGCTACTCATTCATAGTAGCTTGGAAACAAAGAGAAGATGATTGGCAAGGACCTTTCAATGGTGTGAGCATAATGAACTTTGTACTAGGTCTTACTTATAAGAATTCCAAATAATTCCATCAGCTGTGGATCAACCCTGCAACACATCAGTGTTTATCATATTTTCTCAATCAAACATGGCATCTACTGGCTGAATTATTCTCTTTACCCATCACCTGCAAATTAACATGTAAAAGCCTTAATTAACCCCTATGTAATGGTATTTGAATATGAGACCTTTGGAAGGTGTGTTAACCAGATAATAACCTTATAATTGGAGAAGGTTCTTTTTACATCAAAACCTTTAGAGATTTTAGTCCATGGTCAAGTGACTTAGTTGCTGTGTTGACACATCATGTAGAGTCGTGAGAAAAAATAAAACTATTCACCTCAACTCAACAAGGAAAAGGAAGGAGAGAAGCAAAATGGAACTAGATTTAGTGGACTATATCCCCACTAGCCCAATAAAGGAACACCCATATTGCATTAAAAGCCTTCCATTAAGCCATACATTTTAAAGGTTCTAATAGTCCCAAAAGTCACCAAGCTGAGGATTGAGTCTCTAATCCATAGGAAGATGGGAGAGACCCATGATCCAAACAAGAGCAGAAGATCATTAGAAGTTAAGGAGATTTTATCAGTACAGGACTCCCTCTCTGAGCATGAAGATCTGAGTTTGAACTCCAGAACCCATATTGTGTTTTAGTGGCACATTAAGTTGGAAGTGAAGACAGGTGGATCCCTGGGGATCTCTGACAAGCCAATATAGACAAATTAATGAGTCCAAAGTCAATGACTGACTGTCTCAGAGGAAGGAAATGACATTCTTAAAATTGACATGGAGGTTGTCTTTTGGCCTCCATAGGCACAAACACACAAAAAATCTTTCTCTGTCTCTGTCTGTCTCTGTCTGTCTCTCTGTCTCTCTGTCTCTCTCTGTCTCTGTCTGTCTGTCTGTCTGTCTCTCTCTCTCTCTCTCTCTGTCTCTCTCTCTCTCTCTCTCTCTCTCTCTCTCTCTCTCTCTCTCTCTCTCTCTCACACACACACACACACACACACACACACACACACTCTTTCATACATATATGAGACAGAGAGGAAGGGAGAGAGAGTTGTAAGAGTGGAGGCTTCATGTTGGAATTAGGACAATTAAAAAAGCATACACCTGAAAGCCTGATATGTCTTTTCTACATGTGATAACACAACAAGAAGACAGCTAAGGGGGATGCTCATCAGAATACATGCTTTCTACTATCCTGCACTCAGACTAGCAGCTTGCATAACAGTGTTTCAACTATCCAGCCTATGGCATTTTGTTATGTTAGAAAAAATGCATGTTAAATTGTTTTGAAAGCTTTGATAGATTTCTCCAGTAAAAGAATTGGGGTCTGAGGGTTTCCTTTTAATGAAATTTTTATTTCTTTTACAAGTGCTATTTCTTAATAATTATAAATGTAGTTTCATTGTATGTCATGTTCAGTGACATACTTTTCAAGGACTTAACTATTTCAATTAAGCTGACAAATTATCATTTCATACCTTTGCTGTCTTCTTAATATCTTCAGGGTCTATGATGGGATGGTCTACTTCATCTCAGATATTAATATTGTCTGGCCTTTCCCTTTGTGTCATTATATCTTCAGAAAATACTGAGTTGACCCTTTTAGATCAATGGTACTGCTGGATTTTTATTTCATAACTTTTCAGTTTTAAATTTTATATATGGTTCCTCTTTATATAATCTGTATTTAATGGAATTTTCTATTTTCAGTATGTCTATAATAACTTATTAAAATATTTTATAACAGCTGTTTTTAAATCCATATCAAATAATTCTAATATGTGCCATCTACTGATTCTTTTACTTTTTCAAGATTGGATATTTCTGGGGCTGGGGAGATGGCACAGTTCATAAAGCTTTTGATGTGTAAGCATGAAGACCTGGATTTGGGAACCTCAGCACTGCACACACCTGTAATCCCAGTACTGGGAAGGCAGAAACAGGAGAATCACTGCAGCTTGCTGAACAGACTGATTAGCCAAATTAACAGGTTCAGTGAGAGACCCTGCCTTAACCAATAAGAAGGTTCCTAGATTATTTACTTTTTTGCCTTTTAGAGTCTATTGTTTTTAGATAGGGTCTCACTATGTATACCCGAATGGCCTAGATCTCACTGTGTATAACATCAAAATCATAAGGATGTACCTGCCTTGACTCCAGAGTGCTGAGATCAAGGCATGTGATACCACACCTGCCTCCTTTAAGAGTCTTATCTTTGTTTTACACTTGGTTGTTATGATTTTATTTGTATATAATGGAAGAAAGAAAGAAAATATGCTTACTACATTGTGGGGAGGTAGTCTATCATTTTTTCTTTAACAATAGAAAGACATAGGGAAACATTTTACATATTGAAAATTACACAGACACGTGACAGAATGATCTCTGGAGCTTGCTGCATACCAGTGTAGCTTCAGGTTCTCTGAGACAACTTGTCTCAATGATGGAAAGTGATAAAATAAGACACCTAATGTGTTCTACTCTGGCCTCTCTACAGTCACCCATACCTACACACACAAATTAGGATACAAACATATTTCTCTCTCTCTCTCTCTTCATCCCTTTCTCCCCCCTCTAAAATCTTTACCTGCTGTTTGTTTTAGATTGCTACTAATCGCCATCTTCTTTATTCTATTAAAAAAAAAACTCACCTTTGCAACTACCAAAGCAACAATAACAAAAACATACTTCAGTACTTCTAGGGACTTAATGTGTATTTCAATTGGAAAAGGAGAAATAATCTAGGCAGGTGGCACATGTCTGAAAATCAAAGATATGTAAAAAGAGGCATCATAATCAGAACTGCAAGGTCAGTCTGGGAGAAACACCAATTCCAAGCCAGCCATGGGATATATGCTAAGATCTTGTCTCAAGGAAAGAAAAAAAAAACATAAAGTTCACAGCTAAGCTTTGGAGATCAGGTTAAAGAATTCGATCAGCTTGGACAGAACATCTGGTTATCCCCCCAAAATTAGGTCTGAAAAGAATAAGTCTCATGGACTCACTGAAAAGATAATAAATAATAATAGCTATGGTCATATGTGTATATAATACAACAGAACTAGTTCATTCAATCCTCCCAGTAAACTTCATTCTATAGAAACTTAAATAAGAAGTCATTCAATTCAGGGAGTAACAATAACCCAGCAATTACAACAGCATGTGGTATCCATGCTAAGTTAGCATTATCAGTGGCACAGCATGAAGTCAGGAGAAATTGCCCAGAAAAGAAGAAACTTTACTCCCATCAAAAAGGATCTGTGAGAAATATGGGGAGCAGAATAAGCCCTGAGTGAGTATTGCTATTGTCATGGGCACAACCACGTCCAGGACTCCAAGGCCTTGGACCCATGTGAAAATGGCAAAGTTTTCCTCAGGAGTCTGAGCCTGAGTGATTGTGAATGACTGACCAGTATGTGCAAAGAGTAGCAACTGCAGCTTCCGCCTCTAGGATGCTGGCAGCCTGAGAATGCTTCCCTACAGAGACCCAGGAAGACTAAACTAACCCTTTGGTGCTGTACCAGAATCCAAATCACTGGTGCATTAGCAGAATCCCACCTAGCCCAGATTTATTGTATGCGTATCCATGTGTCTAACTTTTCTTTATTCTTTTGCTGTCCCTAGTCAGGGTTCTAGGACCCAGGGGTAGGGGGTGGAGGACATGGCACAGAAGCAAAGAGAGAAACACAGAAGGACTTTCCACACAGGAGAAGGCAAGAAAAGATAATTAATGAATCAACAAAGACAACCCCCAAATTTCCAGTCTGCGTGGTTAAATGGAGAGTGAATGGTGTGTTAAAGGCTGAAACAAGATGGTACAAACTAGAGCAAAAGGTTCTGTTCAGTATTGATATCAAAGTTTAAGGAAGGCAATTATGAGGATGGATTGTAGTAAAACTTGTTTAAGTCATCAGCATTTAGTTCTGTCATCCACAGAATACTGTGAGAAAGCTAGCTGAAATACAAAGATTCCACAAAATAGGACAGAGCCCAAGTGCCTTGAGCTGTTCTAGATCACAGGAGAACAGAGGAGCTCTGACAGTGAATCTGCTTAGACCCATGGCTTTCCCCATATACATAGCAAATCAAAGCCCAAAAAAGTTTCAGTATCTGTTCTTATGATTTTGTTGCTTTGTTCTGCCAAAGCAAGCCTTATACTACCCAAGAAATTCTGCATAAAATTTAAATATCAATCTCTCATTCTTTTGGCAGTAGATCAGCCAAAAACCCATAGCTTAAGATTCCTCTAGCCTAAGATGTTCTGTTTCTAGTACCCACAGTTTCATTTACATAACTATCTTTTTTCACTTTCTACATCTGTGTTTTATTTATATTGCAACAGAAATATTTAGAAGTTTATGTCACAATAAGTTTCTAATTTAAATTTAGTTTTTTTTTCAATTGTTCAGCAGTTTAAAACCACACAGAGAGCAAAATTTCCAGCAAGGAATTCCTCATTTTGACGCTCATCTTGATTTTCATCATAAATTAGCAATTATTATTATATAATATACTTTAGTATTAATTTTGAAACACAATGGAGGGTGAAATATCACTTCTAAGGTTAAGTTTACAATCTTAATGAAGATACAAAGCTATATTTGTTAGACAAAATTGGTACCATCACACGGGTTTGTTTGTTATTTTATTCTTTACCTTACTATTGAGGAATTAGACTACCATAAAAGGCTTGTGATATTTGACTATCATGATTTGTCCCTCATCAAGAATAGTTTTGCATTCCAAGTCAACTAATGAGTTCCTTCTGAAACCCTTCACTCCAACTAAATATATGGAACTTTAACAATATTTTAGCTGCATTTTGAGTAAACTTATCATTTTATATTGCACTATAATATTCCACATACTTGGTTCCTCCTCACTGATAGAATGTATGTTTCCTAAATGTTAAAAATGTATCTAACACCTTTATACCTATAAAATAAAGGAAACTATTTCTCTAGCTATGATACATTTTTCAACAGTATACAATTACTTATTTGTTATTTACTTAATAAACATGTAAAAATGTTCTCTCCTGGTTAAAAATCAGTTGAAACTGACTGCACCTGCAAGATATGAATAATATTTCTTACCTTCTTTACATCATAATTATGACTATCATTTAGTGACATAGTCCGCTTACCTTATACAATTTAGGGTTAAGTGAAATTAATATAATGTTTCTTCATTTGTTTATTCTTCTGTTTTCCCATCAAACTATAAGCACTATGAAGCATAGAAATATCTTTCAGGGCCTTATTTGTATTAGGGGGGTCTCATTACTACTTCTTTAATCCATACATTAATCCAGGCAAATATCACATTTCCCCTTCATATGCAAATTCCAGTTTTTATTTTACTATGTATATATTTATATGCATATGGATCATGAAACTTAAAAGGTGGCCATGAAAATACAAAAGGAGGTTTAAAGGGGAAGAGTTGAGAACAGTAAATGGAAAGGGGACCACTGAGGGAAACCGGGAACAAGTGTGGAGTTAGGGGAATGGGGGAGGAGAAAATAAGAGAACCAATCAAAAGTAAGATACATATGAATTGCCATGATGAAAAACTATTATTCTCTATGCTAACTAAAAAGCAAATGGTATTGAACATGGTGGGATACCCCTTTAATCCCAGACTCAGGAGGCAGAAATAAATCAATCCCTTAGTTCAAGGTCAGTCTGATCCATATAGTGAGTTCCAGATAGACAGGGCTATGCAGAGAGATCCTGTCTCAAAAACCAAACAAATAAACAAGAAAAAAGCAAATAAAAGTAATTATTAAAGAGCTTAGAAGTAAAAATTTAACACTTCCTCTCAAATTGATGCACGTTTTCTAAAAGTACTCAACAGACAAAAAATGTCACCACATGATCAGCATTTAATTTGAAACTGAAGAACAGACTTACTCTATCACCCTTAACTTGATGCTGCCGAAGCCATCAGTACCTGTAGCTAAATTCCACAAAAGAAAAGCACAGCTTCCTTGCTTTCCTTTGGTAACTGAGGCAATCAATTAGCAACACTCAATTAAGAGAAAGTTTAAATATGAAACAAATACAAATCACACACAGTAGTAAGCTAAATGCCCTGAGCTAAACATAGCCATCCGTTATCAAGACATACCTTTAAAACAGGACATAATAAATAAATGTTGTTGGATTATCAAGTAAGTATTCCTTCTTACAGATTAAACATTTTAAATTGATCAAAAAGGGAAAAATGAAAAGGAAGCAAAAATGTTTTCATGCTTGGTTTTCAGTTGGCCTGTACATTCATACACTAATATCCTCAATTACATACTGCCAACATGTAATGTTTGTGTATGTTAAAGAGGAATTTCATCAAATCAGATTTTTTATTCTAAGTAGTCTAAAATAAAATTACATTAGAATAATACCTTATTTTGCAAATCATAAAAACAACTTAGAAAATGTTATCATTATTCCAATGATATGCAATAGGCTATCAAGTGTAATTATTCTACAAGTTCTATCTTGTTATGAAATTGAGTGTGAAACGAAAATAATTTGTCAAAAATCTGCACATGGGACACAAGAGATAAGAAAGAGCAGAATTCCAAATATTTATGAAATGTTAAACAAAAGAAATACAGCAAATATGTAAATCGGAGCATAATTTATCAGAAGGCCAGAAGACTGGCATGGGAGTCAAGGTCGGATCTGCCATATATGTCATGGAGTATTTATCACTAATGAACCTCAGGTATTCCATCAGAAGAGATCTAAATTTATCACCCTGAAGCATGTGAAGGTACTGGGAAACATGGAGAGAATAACTAGACTAACCGGCTACATGTGAATGAAGCACTGGAAGAACACTTGTCATAGTTCCTGGCTCCTGGCTTTTAGCTCACTACTTAGTCTTTATGAGACTCCTTTTTCTTATCCAATAGTAATATTTACGTCACAGTATTATTGTTTAGATTAATGACTTAATTAAATAAATGAGAATGTTGTTTCCCAGCTATCACTCTGGGGACCATGAGCTGCCCCTTGTTCCGGTCAGCTGCTTCTGTAAGTTTCACCAGCCTGGTCTGGACCCCTTTGCTCATCACTGCCCCCTCTCTGCAACTGGATTCCAGTTCAATTCAGTGTTTAGCTGTGGGTGTCTGCTTCTACATCCATCAGCTGCTGAATGAAGGTTCTAGGATGGCATATAAGTTAGTCATCAATCTCATTATCAGGGGAGGGCATTTAGGGTAGCCTCTTCACTGTTGCTTAGATTTTGAGTTGGTGTCATCCTTGTAGATCTCTGGACATTTCCCTAGTGCCTGATTTCTCTTTAAAGCTATAATGGCTCGCTCTATTATGGTATCTGTTATCTTACTCTCCTCTATGAATGTGGGTGTCAGTGAGGAGGCCTCAAAAATCCATGGGGCCTCTTGCAGTAGATCAGTACTTATCCCTAGCATAGGAATGGACTTTGGGAGCCCATTCCACATAGAGGGATACTCCCTCAGCCTGGACACATGGGATAGGGACTAGGCCCTCTATCCTAGGCCTAGTCCCTAGAATATGTCTGTCAAAGAATATGACAGACTCTGAAGATTCCTCCATGGAAGGCCTCACAACACCGCCTGGGGAGCAGAAAGGCATGGGATAGGTAGGGTGATAGTGGGGGGCAGGGGAGGGAAGGGGAACTAAGATTGACATGTAAAACAATCTTGTTTCTAATTTAAATAAAAATGGAGGAAAAGAAGAGCATTTTGTACAGTCAACATGTATAACACCAGTGATTGAAAACACTAAACAATTTCACTTAAAACACTGATAAAATCTTTGATCAGATATTCAGCACAGCAAATAAGCAAATAATTATTAGTCACCAGGGAAATGCAAAGTAATTGCATGGTAATATACAGTTAAAGTTTCAAAATAGCAGAGGTTGAAAAATACTAACAGTGACAAGGTTGTGCAACAATTGGACTCAACTGCTGAAGGAAAATCAAAATGATAATAACCATACTGAAAACATAGTTTGAAAATACTAATAAAGTCCAACAGTCACTTACCATATGACAAGAAATCTTGTTCCCAAGTATTTAGCTTAGTGAAATAAACTTTATATTCATGAACACAACCATACAGTACACAAATATTTGTAGCACATCAACTCATAACTGTTGAAAAGAAACATCTGTGGCAAGACTTAATTAAGTAAACTCTAGAATTTTCTACTTTATAAAAAATACCTTCATTTTTACTTGTTATAACTTATTGTTTATCCTGATAATACAACATAAGTTGTCACAGAACAAAAAGACCTTCTCTGTTCTATTTCATGCTGGTTTCTGATCACCTACCACGTACTATAAATATTTGGTGATAACAAATGATATAAAAGTAACATTTTAGAAGTATTTCTCTGACTGTAAAAACAGGAGAAATTGCAATCACTATGTACATACAAAGATCCCTGGTTTGTGAATATTCTCAATCAGCTGTTTGACAAATCAAATAAACAACAACAACAAAACTGCTGTGTATTCTGTTGCTAAAGTGCAATATTCATATGGCAGGAGAGATATTAAATGCACTTTCACCTTAAGATATTTTCAACTTAGATTGAAAGTGGAACAGAGCCTCATCATAAGTCAAGGAGCATTCACAGTATGTAGGGGAGACATAAAACCAAAAAACATAAAGAGTATAACATATAGCATAATAGACTGAAAACAAGAGAAAAGAAATAATGGCTTTTGGTATCATTTATATGCATAACAACAAAGGATTCACTATTGTTAAAATCAGTTTTTTGTTTTGTCTACTCAGAAAAATTAATTTCATTGTGCAACACACATGTGTACACATATACACACATGTGTAACATAATTTACTCAAGATAACACAGTAAATTATCTGAATACCAAATCTGAACATAGTCCAAATTAAAGAACGGTAAAAGTTCATTTAAGAAAGGGGAGAGAAAAATGCAGGAAGACATCAAACAACATGGTCTCTATAATGGACTATAACAAAGTCCAAAATGTACTTAAAGCAAGGCAGATTAGATGGCAACCAGACAAGTAAGAGTAGCATATGCCAAAAGAAACTTGACCTTTACCCCATAGGCAAGAACAAGCTATTTAAGACTTGCAGCAATTGAACAGTAGGGTCAGATTTGAACTTTACATAGAATACCTTATGTGTTGAAGGAGAGAATTAAATAGCAAGATTCTGGATAAAGCACCAGCTTAGAAGACAATTTCACAGTCTTGGCAACACAAGCTGGACTGCATTATTATAACAGTGACAAAATAGCACAAACAAATTCAAGAAAGAATCTATAATCTATCATAGATAGATTTCAATATCCAGATTATAATAGACAGTTTATGATCTATAAATGAAGATTTATAATATGATTTTATAACCTATAACTGAAATAAGATTTTCTCATCTAAATGGCATCTAATTATATAATTTATAGATGAAGATAAGGATAGAGATAACCTCTCAGAATTGTTGGAAAAACCTAATATGAGTGACTAAACACAGTGTTGCCATCGCATTTGTGATAAATGAATTATTAGGACAATTATTATATTTAGTACCTTTAGATATTGTTGTAGAATATTTTAACTAAGTAAAGATGTGCTACATTAGCTTAAGCTATGGAATATTACTTTAACTATGTGAAGCTATGTTAAATTCGTTTGTACTGCATTTGTTTAACTATGTAAAGATGTGTTGCATTTATCTCACCTTGCCTGCCTAAGACACCTGTGATAGGTCTAATAAAAAGCTGAATGGCCAATAGCTAGGCAAAAGATGGATAGGCAGGACTGCTGGGCAGAGAGAATAAACAGGAGGAGAAATCTAGGCTCAAGAAGAACAAGAGAGAAAAGAACAAGGGAGGGAGATGGAGAGATGCCCAGGACCAGCCAGGCATCAACCAGCCAGCAGACAGAGTAGAACATACAGAAAGGTAAAAAGCCTCAAGGCAAAACATAGATGAAGATTAAAATAAGAGCCAAGATAAGGCTGAGCATTCATAACTAACAAGTCTCTGTGTTATGGTTTGGGAACTGGTTGGTGCCCCCCCCCCAAAAAAAAGCCTGGTTCAAGATAAAGGCACATAGGAGGAATTTCAGAAAAGTGCCACATTTTTTAGTTTAAATGACTGTATAAACAGTAACAACACTCACTGGAATATAAAATAAAGATGTCATTTTACCCAGCAAGAAAAGGGTTTTTTTAAACAATTAGTGTGAGAGAGGCTGTTTAGTCCAGGAGAGTTTCAACTAGAGATAATGCTGGAAATATGGAAAAGAGATACAGTATGTACAGTGTGAAATACACATGATAGAATGAGAGGGGGGGCTTATGCAGAAGAACCAGAAGACATGAGATCAAAACTCCAAAGAAACAGTTTCTAACAGTGAAATAGCAACAATGTCAAGAGCAAGATAAATTAAGACAGTGGGGACAATATGTCCACTAAGATTAACAATGTCAAAATGATGTATGCAATAGTGAAAAGCCAAATAACAAATACTTCAAAGTTAAATACCAGAAGTTTACATAAGGCTTCCTCACTTTACATTATAATGATAGTATCTGTCTAAAATATCATGGGGAAGCATGTAAGTACTATAAGCACAGTAATTCATTTATATACATTTCATATACATATAGAGAAAATAATCCCAAGGATAGTTCCTAGATTTATTAACAATTCCAAAAATTAAAATTTGTAAAACAATGTAAGACAACTTGAAAGAATTAAAATATAGTCATGTACACAGTACTTATACTGAAACTAAAATGATATAGTTTATATTGAAAATGCAAAATTTATGTTATGCTATCTTAATTTGTCTATTTTTCTATACATTCCAAAATACCCTATCTTCTGAATGTCTCCTCAAACAAATATTTCTTGCTCCATGAAGCACAGTTTATAGTCTATCAAAAGCTTTAAGAAAAAAACAATAAAACCAACAAACAATTCCTACATAAGCTACCAAACCTATTTTTAAAAAGATCTATTTAAATTTAAGTTCATAAATGTGCCTTAGGAAAAGACTTACTGAATATAATACAGATAGCACAGCCACGAAGAACAATTAATAATTGGACCTCATGGTACTAAAAAGCTTCTGTATGACAGAGACACCATTATTTGGACAAAGTGACAGGTCACAGAATAGGAAAAGATTTTTACCAATTACAATAGATGGCTAATACCTCAAATATATAAAAATTACAAAAATACTGAACACTAAACAAATAATTCAATTTAAAAACTGGTTACAGATATAAACAAGAGAGTTCTCAAAAGATGAAACACAAAAATTGCTGAGAAACATGTAAAGAAACGTACAACATCAGTGAAATGGAAATCAAAATTACTTTGAAATTTCATCTTATACCAGCCAGAAAGGCCAAGATCAATAAAATAAATGGCAGCTCATTCTAGCAAGGATGTGGAGTAATAGAAATAATCATCCATTGCTGGTATGTGTGCAAACTTGTATAGCCACCATGGAAATCAGTGTAGAAGTTCATTTACCTCAAGATCCAGCTATAGCACTCTTTTTTTCCTCTATTTTTTAAAATTTAAATTAGAAACAAGATTGTTTTACATGTCAATCCCAGGTCCCTTTCCCTCCCTCCTCCCCTGCCCCCACTAACACCCTACCTATCCCATACCATTTCTGCTCCCCAGGGATAGTGAGGTCATCCATGGAGGGGTCTTCAGAGTCTGTCATATTTGGGATAGGGCCTAGGCCCTCCCCCGTGTGTCTAGGCTGAGGGAGTATCCCACTATGTGAAATGGGCTCCCAAAGTCCATTCTTATGCTCTTAGGTATATACTAAGAACTTTACATCTTACTACAGAGACACTTTCTCAACCATGTTAATCATTGCTCTATTCATAATAGACTGAAATTGAAAACAGTCCAAATTTCCATCAACATATGAATTGATGATGAAAATTTGATATATTTATGCAATGTAATATTACTCAACTGTTAAAAATCATGAAATTAATGGGAAAAAAATCAACCTGAGTGAGGTAACCCTGACCCAAAAAGACAAGTGTGGTATGTATTCACTTATATGTAGATCTTAGCTGTTATGTTTTCAATAAATAGGTTACAATTGGTATAAAAATGATGTTTAGGTATAGAGTGAAGGACTGGGCAGTGGATCTCTCTAGAAAGGATAAATAAAATAGACAGTTATGTATATGTGGGACAACTATAATGGGAGGACCAAAAGAGAGATGGAGGAAGGGTGAGTGAAAGGAGATACAGCAGTGGTTCTCAACATGTGGGCGGGGACCCCTTAGGGGTCATATATCTGAGGTTCTGAATACCAGATATGATGGGGAATGTACTGTGTATGTTTATCTTATTGATTATTGAATAAAAAACTGTTTGGCCAATGAGGCAACAAGTTAGGACTAGGAGTCAAAGAGGATTCTGGGAAATGTAGTAGATAAGTGGTGATCCAGGCAGGAAGGGACATATCAAGGAGACTCATATTTAAAGAAAGAGAAACAGGAAGCCTTCCTCTTTTCCCCTCTGCTCCTGCTCCAGCGGCACAAAGTGATCCACCGCAAGGAGGGACGCCAATAAGGCATCCGATAAGATAAATCTTATAAAATATATAGGTTTATGATAGTTAAGACTGAACTAACAGATGAGAATCCTAGTCATTGGCCAAGCAGCTTTGAACCTAATACAAGTTTCTGTGTATTCATTTGGGCCCTAACTTGGGGGTGGGGGGGCGGCTGGCATAAAGCTCACATGTGGCGGTGGGGCTCTGGTGGCTTATGGCGGAAAGATTTATCGTAACACAGGTATTTACATTACAATTCATAACAGTATCAAAATTACATTTATGAAGTAGCAACAAAAATAATTATATTGTTGAGGGTCACCACAACATAAAGAAACTGTATTAAAGGGTCTCAGCATTAGAAAGGTTCAGAACCACCGGAATACAGGGTGGGATAGCTAAAACTAAGGGCCATTTAAGGAGTCAATGGAAACCTAATACAAAGCTTTTGTGGCTATGTTAAATAATCTGAAACACAAAGCCCTCTAGACCTCTCTTACTACCAAGTGGAAACTCTAAGCGCTAGAAATAAGTTAAGTTGTTGATCAAAGAGACCTCACAGAAACTCCCAAACAACCGAGGCTATTTCCAAAGCTTCGTAGGTTGCTTTCCACAAACTGATGATAAGCCAGGCCTTATTGATGTTTTCACAGTTTTAAATTTTCAATTTGCTCTGATAGCTAAGTCTTTAATCCACTTATAAATGTTTTAAAGACATTAAAAGTAGTTTGCTATACATCCTATTTCTACTATTTATAAGACTATCATTGTCATAATATAACTCATGTAAATAACTTTGTTTCTGATTCCTCTACTGTTCATTTAGACTGCTTTTCTCTTCTTATACCATGTTATGGTTATTTTAAATTACAACTGCTATAAAAATTGAGTTGAAATACCAGTTCCATTAGCAAACATATATGAAATTCATGGTTTTCCCTTAAATTTGACTGAGAAATTCTTTGTATTTCATTTTATGCTTTAATTTTAGAATTAGTTTGTCAAATTCTATTAATAATTGGAAGAGGAAAATTCTTATTGGAAATGTTGAGAAATACATAAATTTTGTGAGGTCTTCGTACTGTTGAGACTACTTTTGTGAATACAGCTTTGCATCTCAATGCTTCAGATTGTTCCTCCATAGCCTTTCATTGTTGATGGTAACTCTCTTATCCTATTCCTCTTCATTTCTCAATAAATGTTGCTCAAATTTCATTATAATTTGGTAAGTATGTGTTTGGGTCATTTGCTCCAACAGGCTGAACACTGCACTCTTTCTCCTCAGGAAAGCTCTGCTTCATTTTACTCCAGATACAGATTCTCATGTACATACTTTAAACCTTGATATTAACAATTACTACAATAACTTGTATTTCTCTCAGCTTTACTCTATCCTGTTCTGACAAGCACCTTTTTACAATTTACTAAATTTATAATCTAACTCCACAACTCCTACAACTCTGTCACGGTCCTCAAAGTTACAATTTATGCTTGTTGCTTAGTAGTAATTACTGTAGTTTATTTTTAGTTTCAAAAACTGTCAATATTGGATGATGTGGTAATTTCAAATATCCAATATTCAATACCCTGATGGTGGATATCCATATATATGTTTATCTTATTGGCTAATGAATAAAACACTGTTGGCCAATAATGCAGGAAGATGGTAGACTAGGAGACAAGGAGAATTCTGGGAAAGGAAGGCACAAGGAGCCCTCCAAAACAGTTGTCATGTAATCGACAAAGGAGTAGAAAGTCCGGACATCCTTCAGTAAGCCAAGACCACGTGGAAATACATAGATTAATAGAAAGGGGTTAATAATTAAGGCAGGGCTAGCCAATAAGAAGCCCTAGCCATCAGCCAACAGTTTAATAACTAATATAGCATCCATGTGTTTATTTGGGGCTGAGAACAGCATCAGGATCTAGCAGGACAAGAGAAACCAACAACAACAATGCCCTTTCATATTGTATTTTCCAAACCCCTCACCTTCCACCCCTTTCTCCTTTAGAAATCTTGTATGTATCTTGAACTGCCTTCATCATCTTTGAACCTTGTGGTACATATTGCTAAAACTGAACCCATCATATACTCTCAGCCATAACAGAGTATCTGCTAGTAAATCTATCTTCCCCTTATATAATATCAATGAACACTAGTTTTTAGACACTGTCCACCAGCAACTCAAGACTGAAACCCAAGAGGAAAGAAAGAAGTACAGTAAGATCTATGATCTGTAAAATTTCCAATCAGAACATACATCCTAAACTATGATGGAAAAATAATGACTTTTCACAACACATGGCTGAAGAAACAGAGGTTAGAAGACTAAAGAATGAATTTAAGATTGTAGATCTAGAATTATAGAACAGAATATTAGAATAGAAACACTGGCAAGGAAAAATGTTCCATAAATCTGTAGAGAATTACACTGGGCCACTGGGCTGTGTGAAAAGCGGTATACACACATGGTGAGACTCCAAGACATGAACAAAAATAATTTACTAGAAAGTAACTTCAAAAAAATAACAAGTTCTGAAGTAGAGGCTATTACAGGCACATCTTCCAGCTCTCAAACGCCACCTTATGACTATGATGAAATAAATGCTCCCTTACCTACCCAGTTACAAAATCAATGATTTGACATCGAAAATAATATACAGCAAATTGGAAAATTGTTACCCCAAAGCTGGAGATCTCTACCAAAGAATCAGTGAATAACTTCACTCCTAGATGTGCCATGATTTTTAAAATCCATGGTTCAGAGATACTCAGGCTATAGCACTGATTATCTGAATCATTCAGTAGGTACTTGTAAACAGTCATGTCTTCGTAGCAGAGAAATTGCCATCACTATATTATGCTTTCTTTAACAAACCTTTAAAGTAAGCCTCAAAGAGCAATTAGCTCTACATGTATTAAAAACATCAACAATCTTTAATAAGAAAATAATTTTCTTTTGGGAGACAGGGTCTTTCTCTCTTACCCGTGGATGATACTAGATCTCATTATTCTTCTTTGTGTATCTAGAGAAAATCTATTGGCATGCCCAGATAAAACAGAATTGATGAATAGAGTAAATGGAACTAAATATAATAAATGAACTTGTTCTGTTGTATGATGTTACTAGAATCAATTAATTTTTTATGACTAGAGGCCTGGGGCACTCCATCATAGACTATTTATCTGTGTGAAGACTCAAAGTGAAGAAAATAAACAATTCACTCTGGATATGCGAATATCTGAGTAAAAAAATGACACTTCCAATAAAGAAATTCAAAGAAAGACACCTCATTCTATACGGATGCGAAAACAAAGTAGTGTAAACTTCAAACAGCATGCATTGGCTCTCTAAGTTGTGCACATCCTTTGTCCAACAGCTTCCTTCAAATTTCTCCTAAAGACAATATTGTAAAAGTATTTCCTGCATTAAGATGTTTCCAACAGTAATGTTTACAATAATATACAGTAGACAATGATCTTTATATTCAAGAATAATGAACCAGTCCTGTATATAGTAATCAGATATTTGTCATGCTTCAAGAATTAATAATATAAAATTAAATGTAATGATGTTTAGGTTCTTAAAAGAAAGACTTTAAAGCATATTTATAACACAAATTAACTATAAGCCAAAATAAATAAGCATAGAAAAATATCCCAATTTAGTATTATCTGCTTCAAACTAGGAAAAATAATAGGGGTGTGTGTGTATATATGTGGAAGTGGTGTGTGTGTGTGTGTGTGTGTGTGTGTGTGTGTGTGTGTGTGTGTATGTATTTCATTTTTCTGCTTTTAAGAATTATCTATATTCTGTGTTTATTACATTGAGCATTGGCTGCTTTTGTAATCAGAGCAAGATAAATGTAGGATATAAAAAATATGCATGAATGAAAACAGCTTAAATAGCCCAGGCATATCATTTTATTTTCTCTTATTGGCTAAAATTTTATCATAAGTATTTAAATAGAAAAATTTGCTTTTACCTCACACAAGTGTTCTGCTGCATCAATAATGCATTTCTACATCAGAATATTTAATATCAGTTTTTCAGAGAGAAAATTACTTTTTCATAAAGGTACCAGGACATTTAGTTTCCATCAACTATTGCAAATGTACTATTTAGCAACTACTTTTGGAGTGCTAATAAATCAGTCCTGTGATACAGCAGCGCATGTTCCAAGCTTTTATCTCTTCCTAAAAACATCAAGGAAAATAACCCCAAAGCTAGTCCTGCATGTACAGTACATTTGATCCTTTGATTTTTAACATTCATTTAATGGAGTCTGCCTGTGATGACTAATATTTTCTTGTCTGCTGGTACCAAGCACTAAATAAGGTTCTTTACGAGATTACATTTGCGAAGCTCCCATTTTAACGGAAATTGGAGAGATATGGGAAAAGATTACAGGAAAAGGCATTATAAAAGCAGATCTCACAAGTCAAACTTAATAGCAAAACCATTCTCTTTGTGTAGGCAACCATGAAAACAATATCCTGTGAGCTGGGGATATATACAGTATCTTCCTGGTCTATCTTTAAGCCTTCTTGAGACAGATTTCCATAACTTTATAAGGTGGGTAGAGTTGATGAAACAGTGGCCACAGAGAGGTGAAGAATAGAGCATAAGGTTCAGAAACATAAGACTTTGGGTTGTAACAAGCATAGTATTGCTTATGTAGTTAGACCCAGAGCGACAGATTAAGCGTCAGCTATGACAACTTCAAAAATAATTTATCATAAAACATAACCAATTCTCTTATTAAAAGACCCCCTTAGAATACATCCATGCTACTCAATTATTTAACTGCTAGAAAAGATTGCTACAAAGACTATATACTTTAAATATACAGCATAAAACTTAGAACACTGCTGTTATGAAATTTCAAACAATAAAACAGATATTCCTATAAGCAAACTAGAAGGGCAAACAAAAATATTTGCAATGCACAAGGAACTTTCCCAATAGTCTGTGTATAACTGAAGGAAGTAATTGCCTCCAAATCTCAAACCAGCACAGCTCCTACTTCTTTATTTGTTAACATAAGCTGTATAAAGACAATCTTCATGGAGGCTGAAGTGAATAAGAAACTAGGGCTAGTCCTAATGTGTCTCAAAATTTAAGAAATTTTAAAAATTAAGAAGTGAACTACTGTTCAGTCTCTATTTAACAACAAAATCAAAAACTAACCAGCCCCCTTTCTAGGAGTTAATTGCTTCTTAGATGCAATAAGCAAGTTGAAGGATATATAAGCTACATAAGAAAGAAAAGTGTGATCTTTTTATGAATGTGGAAATCCTGTCATATTTCTAATGCATTTAAGAAGGTGCTTTCTTCCTTTCATATAAATTGTCTGCAGAATAGCTGTTTGCTTTTCAGAGGACTATATATGTGACAAGCATAACTTACCAACAGAAGTCAGCAACAGAAGGAGGTGAGGGTACAGTGTGATATCAAGTGATCCTTGCTTGCAGAGAGCCCACATAAATCTTGGAAAGTATTTTGAAGATTACTGATTATTTTATGGAATAATCCTAGAGTCAGGTGAACCAGTGTACATGGCCATGAAGGAGAAAGAGTAAGGTATTGCTATAGAAAGAGTAAAAGAGATTTCACCATGTGAAATTGGCTAACAGCAAGCAGCAAGTCTAAGACTTAGGGATGGTGGGGGTGAGGGAACTCTGTGTGAGCTTCAGCTCTTTTGTCTCTTCCCCCATGTGCCAAAAACTTTGAGGTGTCATATTTATTAGTGTACAAATATCTTTCCTGTATTTAGTTTCCACAGTTAGCCTCTAAACTTCAATAAAGATGGCATGTTCCTCACTGCTGTGTCAGTGGGATTGTAGAGAAAACTTTAGTGGATGTCCCTCCCTTTTGTGCTGAAGCCAGTATGCCAGGAACAGCTGTGTCAAGGAAGAGCCCTGAACTCCCTGAAATCCAGACACCGCCAGATCCTGAAACGTGAATCAAATTGTAACTCAAATGAACAGAGAGATGCCACAGCATTGACTGACAGAGTAAAAACCAAACAAGCTCCTTTTATTTTCCCTGGTGTTGTAGATAAAGACAACCCAAGGGAAGACAGGGTGAAAATTTTCATGGCCAGGCTTCCAGATGCTAAAAGAACCATAAAATCACTATGTGTGCAGTTTGTGCAGTCTGTTTGTAGCTGCTGGAATGGAATGGAATAGCATGGCAATATTTCTCAAAATTAGACTTTGCTAATGCTTATTTCAAGCACATGTATGCTATTGCTCTATTTTCATCAATAGTCTTTCAGGAAATAAAAGTTTTCAAAAAGTATTGTAAATCATTGGCAGTTAGAAAGTAAAGCTAGAGAAATCAAGACTCAGCCAGATTAATACATTTGTAAAATTTAAACCTGACACAGAAAACACAGGTTTCATGGAATCTCTAGATAATGCTATAAAATGGACTGAGTTCCTAGGTACACAAACCTCAGGGAAGACACTCAGTTATAAAAATCATGCAAGCTTAATGAACATCCTGTTGAATAAGAGAAGCACTTTTTGAGATGGGGTCTATGAGAATGTCTTCCTGGGTCTTTGCATAGATAATGTAACAGCATATTAGATTCAGAGAGCAACAAGGTACTTGCAATGTTTTCTTATGGTATTCCATGAGGAAGCCTCACATACAAGGATATAATCAATAAACAACATGCTTTTTCTAGACACAAGTTTGCATTAATGAATTTCCAACAAGAATTCTTTACCTCTCCCTCACTATCTCTTGAAACGAAAGTCTATCCTTGCTATAGATATAGAGCAATATAATCTACTACAGTCAAGGTTTTAACACCTGTTAAAGAAAACGATATTCTTTTTCTAAGATCATACTAGATAGCCACCATTCCCCTCACCTGTGATTCTTTCACATTTTCAACAGTGAAGTTGAACCAGACCCGGAAGCGAGGATTACAAGTATCCGGTCTAATGAACAGATCATACTCAAACTCAGAGACTTGCTCAACCCGGCCAAGGTTACCTATGACAAAACATAAGAGAACTGTGTTTTAATAGAAGTTCATGCACCTCGATAATATTATGAGCTCTGATACTAGTACTATCTTCATTTGGCATTAGTAGGTGTAAACATTCACAGTCTTAATCTACCAACTCTGAGTACGGCCCAAAGTAAGGAAGAGTTTCAGCTAGTTCAGGCTGCAGTGCAAAATCTCTGCCTGGCCCTTACAATCTAGATCCTTTGTGCAACAACAAGATTGGGTTATGAAGACTATAGTATGTTCCAAAAACATTGAGGAATGAATCACAAACTACAGTTTCCTAGTTAGAAAAAAAATGAGGATAGAATATAAACTAATTCTAATAGGTTAAACATTCTTTACTTTTCACAACATGGCTATTTAGTTCGTGTGGTAAGTTGCTAAAAGAGATAACCACCTGCTAAAAATGAGTCAAGGTGACTACAACTGGCCTGAAAGCAACTGACTTAGACGTTGGTATTGTGTTGATCTTAAGGAAAATAGCAGTATCTAATTTAAAATGAGTACTAGAATGCCTGTCTCTAGACCAGTGGTTCTAACCTTTCTGATGCTGCAACCCTTTAAGACAGTTCCTCATATTATAGTGACCACCAACCATATGTTTATTTCATTGCTATTTTGCTATTGTTAGGAACTGTAGTGTAAATAACTTATAAGCAGGATATCTAGATGACATGCAACCCCTGTGAAAGTGTCGTTTGACCCTCAAAGGGATTTCAGCTCACAGCTTGAAAACTACTGCTCTGGAGGAATGCTTAGGAACAAACATTCAACTTACATGTGCCAAAGTTTTAATTACTTCTTTTCAAAATTCTGTTGACATGTCACTAATTTTTCTGCATATGAGTTGTACTATAATTGATGGAGTACTTGCCAGAGACCCAGAAACCTGGATTCTACTTCACTTGCTTCCAATAGTATGATGATAGATAAGCTATTTACATTCTCATAGTCTTATGAAAATGCTGAATTATATAACCCCAAGGTTCTTTCAGATATAACCTTCTTTAGTTGCCTATTTCTAGCAATGATTAGGCAGTGATCTAAGACAATAACTCCATAAATATAACAATTAACTTTTTTATTTTATCTGTTCTATTAAAATTTAATATGAGATAACACTTTACTTTCCCTTCTGGGATGTAACAGTACCTTTATTTTAGCATATTCACATTGAAATCTTACATTGATGAGGAAATATATATATGAACTAATTGATACCGAATACTTATCTCTTAATGTTTCTTTCAATTGTATTCATAATCCCCAAAGAGATTCCTTATATAAAATTAGTTCTTTGAATTATAATCATCAAAAATATTGACGGGTGTTGGTGGTGCACACGCACGCCTTCAATCCCAGCACTTGGGTGGCAGAGGCAGGCAGATCTCTGTGAGTTCAAGGCCAGCCTGGTCTCCAGAGCAAGTGCCAGGATAGGCTCCAAAGCTACACAGAGAAACCCTGTCTCAAAAAATCAAAAAATATTTATTAAGACATGATTTATGAAAGTCAGAGTATTTATTACACAATGAAACTAAATACTGGGTCAAATAATTTAGGTTAGTTTTTAATTTTCTGAGTGACCATGGAAAATTAATTTAAAAATTCCAACATATTTTTTATCATTATAAAGTAAAAAATATGAGACTGGATAGATGGCTCAGTGTGTAAGGGTACCAAGGCTGATTATGTCAGTAGGAGCCCCAGGGTACAAACAGTAACTAAAAGGAAAGCACCATCTCCTTCAGGTGGTTCTCTGACTTCCACAGGTGCACCTTGGTATGCATCTACCAATACACACATACACAAAATAAATAAATACAGTAATATAAGATAACATAAATTGAAATATAAGCATTTGTTCCTACATTAGAGAAAATATAAATTTTAATGACTATGCAATTAAGACAGAAATTAATTTTAGTATAAAATTAATAATTCTGATTTTAGATGTATGCTATAGACTGTACTGGAGGTTAACTGTGTAATCAATTTAATCCTCAGCACATGTTTCATAAGTGAGATACTGTTGCTGTCCCGTATCATACAAGAGAAACAAGGAACAATGAACTAAACTCCAAAGTTATGTAGCAAGTAAATAAGTAACATTCCTAAGTGATGTGAATACAAACAACACATCTTTAACCACCAGTGACAGTATACAGCTGTGTACCTGGGAGAATGGCACAGGGATCAGAGAGATATAAATGGAAGCAGATTTTAAATTATTGTGCCTGATACATACTCCATTATTAAAATAGTAAAAGCTTAAAAGGAGTCATTGCACACTTCAACTTTTCATATTCTAAAAATTATATATCAATGCTTGTTCTAATCTTCAAAAGAAAGCACATAGTTTGTTTTGATAGTTGGACAGTACATATGGTTTCAGCAAAAAGAAATCTTTAAAGTGTTACTATGTATGGAGTTTTTTATCAATAATAAAACATACATCTCTAGAACTATAAATTTTCAAAGTAATTTTACTCTTATATTATTACATCTTCACCTTGACCAAAAGATGATGAACCTGAAACATGTAAGCACTTAATGCCTATTTATATTTTTTTACATTTTCATTCTTTTTCCCCTTTTTCCTGGATTTTTTTAATTTAAATTAGAAACAATCTTATTTTATGTATCTGAAGACAAGTGGCATATTTTCTCTATTTGAGGATGCTAGCTTAATAATATACTCCATAGAGACTTATACAACCAAGTTCATTGCTGCCCTATTCACAGTAGCCAGAAAATGAAAACAATCGAAATGTCTTTCAAATGATGAATGGACAATGAAAATGTGGGAAATACATATTCAGTGTAATTCTAGGCATCTGTAAAGAAAACTGAAGCAATGAAATGTGGAACTATGGATGGAACTATGAAAGATCATATGCAGTGAGCTGAGATCCAGAAATCATCTCTCTCTCTCTCTCTCTCTCTCTCTCTCTCTCTCTCTCTCGCTCGCTCGCTCGCTCTCTCTCTCTCGCTCTCTCGCTCTCTCGCTCTCTCTTGCTCTCTCATTTCTCTCTCTCTCTCTCTCTCTCTCTCTCTCTCTCTCTCTCTCTCTCTCTCTCTCTCTCTCTCTCTCACACACACACACACACACACACACACATGCTTTGAATTGTAGTACCCATAGAAGTCAGGACACTAAAAAGGGACCATGGTGGGAGAGGCAGGGTGTTAAGGGAATAGTAAAGGAATGTAGATGTTATTATGAAGTGGAAAGGTAAATAGAGGGATAGGAAGGGTCAAATAAGGTGAGGGAGAAGAAGGCATGGGAGAACAGGGAGTGTGGGAAGGAAAAACACCGAGGAATTTTGAAAAGCAGCCATATGCAGACTTACTACTGTAGAAGCACAAGATCAAGCCAGTCAAACTCCCAGCCGGACAAAGGAGGTTCTCACGAAATCCCACTCCTCGTTAAGAAGTTATTAGCAACTGATGGCTTCTAGTGAAGGAGATTAAGTTTCCTTCAAGGAGGCCACCCTTCAGGGTTCACCCATGTCCCAGTACATATCCCTATACACATTCACATATAAACAACACTAAATGGACTCAATGGGTTCTTTAAAAGAGTAAATAAAATTAGAAGGGGAAAGTGGTGTGTGGAGGGTGATGGTAAAGAATTAGAAGGGATAAAATGGGATGGGGTAGATTTAATTAAAATACTAGTTTTATACATAAAATTTTCAAACAAATAATATGAAAGCTCCGTGAGAATAAAACCAAAATACTGACCCAATAATATATATCTCCAAGTACAGCAATGCCACATATATTTTATTCATATAATAAAAACATGCCATAGGGACATAGGAGCCAAGATATGTGAAAAGTATTACAGTGATATTGAACTGAATAAACTAAAGGCTTGCAGAGTTTAACGTAAGTGGGAAGTTAAACCTGAAGGGTGAGTATATCTTCTACATCTCTAGTATGAGAAGGCAGAAAGTTCATCCTAGCAAAGAAATCAGAATAGAGGGCCAAGAAGGGCGGGCTAAGGATTGTCAGTCACTTTGGTCAGGTTCCAGTAAAACAGGAGTGCTGCAAAATAAAGCTGAAGAAAATGGGGGTAAATAAATGTGGAGAGACCCCTGAACGTGGATGTCAATGAGGAGGCCTCAGCACTCTATGGGGCCCCTGGTAGTGAATCAGTATTTACCCCTGGCATAAGAAGGGACTTTGGGAGCCCATCCCACAAGGAGGAATGCTCTCTCAGCCTGGACACATGCGGGAGGGCCTAGGCCCTGCCCAGGATGATATGACAGACTATGGGGAACCCCCATGGAGGGCCTTACCCTCCCTGGGGAGCAGAGAGGGGATGATGTGAGGGGGGCTTGTGGGGGAGGGTTGGGAGGAAGGGAAGGAAAGGGAGAGGGGATTGATAATGTGAAGCAGCCTTGTTCCTAATTTGAACTAATAAAATAAATAATCTCTTGGGGGGAAAAAGAAATATGGAGAACCTACAATATTATTCTTATTTTTTTAATATGAAAACTTTAAAAGATTTTTGTAGTGGCAGTATAATATAAAATGAGAGAGCCATTATAGAAATAGCAATAATATATGTATTTTATTAACATATTGAAATATTTCAAACGACAACTAATAGAAACTTTTGTGAAGCAGTGACAGGAAAGAGTTAATTACAGGTTGAATCTGCAGGTATTTGAAAGGGAAAGCTTTTCTTCCCAATTGATAATTTCACTAAAATATTTGATTCACTTTCAGTGGGAAGAAAAGGTAAGCCAGCAGTCTGGTCCTCTGGCTCTTGTCTCCCCTTGTTTATGTTTTTCCCTTAAGTCTTAGTCTATGGGACTAGACAGCCATTTAAAATTATCAAAACAGAAACAGAATTTTTTTTTTAAATCCTTTTATAACTTGAAGGGTGAATGATTATTTGGCAGATTTAAACTACCAGAGATGTGTTTACTGATCATCAAATGAAATTTAAGCCTTATTAATTTTCACTTGCAAGGCCTGCAGGGGAGCTGAAGGCAGCAGTTATGGTAGATAGTTGGAAATCAAGGCTGTACTTTGAAACATTTCTGGTAAATAGCCTCAAGAGATTTCAGCAAGACAGTGAATAAAAATTCTAGGATAGAAATATTTAACAGGATCATTCCTATTCTGAAGAAGTTATGCATTCCTAATTTTCCACATTTCATAACTTTATGTAAACGTCACACAAAACCTAAAATAATTTCAGCCACAGACTTCCTTGGCATTGAGAAATGAAGAGAACTTATACTGTGTCTCCTAAAGCGAGTGCCTGTTTCTACTTCTACAGAAATTGATGCTATAAGTAAACTAACAAAGTGATTTCCTTGAAATACATACTGAGTGCTGTTAATCAATAAACACTGAATAAAGAATGAATAATTGATGTTCTAGCTCTAATTATGCAATGACTAAAAATAAAGGTTTGAAGGTTAAATGCCATTTTAAAGTCATTCTTCCTCAAAAAACAAAAATATCTCTGTCAAATATTTTTAAATGCATGCACTAATGATTATAATGGTCTGAACACCTGGTTATATTATTGATTATATTTATGACCTTGAGCCTAATTCTGTCTCTGAAAAATTATCATATCACTTCTGTCCCTTTTCAAATAATCTTCTCTTGCTGGCTCCATAACAAACATGAGAATGTTCCTCATGACTCAGTCCCAATATCATCATCCCCTTTGTTTTAGATTTTTCCAAATTGTAATCAACTGCCTTCTTGGTTTTTGCACCACCAAAAGCATAAAACGCCAAATCACCCTACAGAAATATAAAGTCTGCCTCTAACCTGTATAAATGTTTGTATCATTCAATTTTCTATTTTTATAGTTCTATTTATTGTTTCTTCAGACATTTATTGTTTTGGCATATTTACTCAAGAATTTTTCCACAGTAGGAGTCCTCTTAGGTGTTAAAGTCTGACCATTAAAGCCTTGTTCACTACTACCTCTTGCAAGATGACTTCCAGAATTAACTTCTCCATTATGCTCTCATATTACTTTTGCTACTCCTTGATTAATAATGGCCATAATATGACAAAGGGATTGAAGACTGCACCAATGAGTCAGAAAGCCTACTGGTAAGTCTTTGTGCTACTGCTCACCAAGCTGTGGAATTCTGAACAGGTTAATTAACTTCTAGGAAATTTAGCTTCCTTTTACTGAGAAAACCATGTGCACAATGTCATCTTTTCTATCCTTAGAAACCAGAAGAAACTCTGAAGCAGGTAATCCATTAAAGAAAGGTCAAGGACTCGGTCAACAATGCATATCAGAGAATCTCAGTGTTTGTTTGCAGGTAGGATAGGAATGAAAAGGTAAAGAAACACTGCCCAACAAAGAATAAGGCAGTATCCAGTTTCCCAATCAGCTTTTTTTAGTATTCTAAGTAACTCAAGAAATGAAAAATATTAAATGGTGCAATTTTGTTTTTACTTGTGTGGTGAATTATCCCAATCTCCACGGATGGAAACGATATGCAATTTTTAAAGTGTGTGTGTGTGTGTGTGTGTGTGTGTGTGTGTGTGTGTGTGTGTGTGTGTGTGTGTATCTGAGTACAAATGTGTGTACAGACATGTGCTATGGCAGGTGAAGATAAAATGACAGCCTCTGGTCTCAACCTTTCATTTCACTTTGTTTAAGACATGGTGTCTCTTTTGCTGCCACATACGCTGAGTTAGCTGGTCCATGAGCTTTCCAGGCATTTTCCAGTTTCTACTTTCTATCTTGCAGTTAGAGCACTGGTTTACAGATTTACACTGCCAAGCCTGGATTTCTGTGGGTTCTGAGTATATGAACTAAGGTCCTTGCACTTTTGTACCAATCAGGTCACCCACTGAGCCACTTCTCCAAACCCCTACAAGAAGCATTTACTTTGTTTTTAGTTATTTTTTTTAATTTTTTAATATCACAAATAAAATAGTTACATCATTTCACCCTCACTTTCTCCCCTCCAAACATTCCCATATACCCTTCCTTGCTGTCTTTGAATTTCGGGCCTCTTTTTTTCATAAATTATTGTTATATACCTATATGTATACATATACATATTCTTAAATAAATATATACACCCTGCTCACTCTATAAAATATTATTTGTGTGATTTCAAGGCTGACCATTTGTTAATAGATGATCAAGGGTTGAGTCCTCCCTGAGAAAGACTATATCTCTTACTGTCAACATTCATTAGTTGACTTTAGTTCTTTGTGTAGTGTTTAGACCCCATGAGCTTTCCCTCATCCACTTTAGCATTTCTGTTGTTATCCTTATTCAGATCCTGTTTAGGAGTCAGTCATGTTGATGATGCTTTATGCTTTATAACTGACATCCCTAATTTCACATAAAACACCTTTATCCTCTGGCTTTTCAAATATTTCCTCCCACACTTCTTGAATAATCCCTGAGCCTTAGATGTGCGAGTTGTTTTGTAGTTGTATCTGTAGAACCTACAACCACCATAAACTAAATTAACTAAGCCAGCAGAATCTCTAACTGCATTCTATGTATTTGTCCTTATACCCACAGATAAGTATAGTCCCCACTCTTGATGGAAAAAAGAACTTCTTGCAACAGGAGATCACTAAGAAACACTTCAGCCAACCAAAATGTAGCCAGCCACGTGGAGTTCACCACCAACAGATACATCTATAAGCATTAATTCTTAAACTCAAAGGCTTATAGACTGTGGTTTGATGGTCTCATATAAGCAACTCCACTTTAGTCTGCAGAAGTCAGGCTGTGCCCTGGTAAAAAGATAAGAAGAACTTGTCTCTCATATACCCATTCTTCCCAATGACCACCAGCATGACAAAGACAGGACAAATTACAGAAAGTACATGAAAGCCTCTGTCAGAACTGTGTCTGTTAAATTCCACTGACCAAAAAATGCCATACAACAAAGCCACATGTGTGTGTATGATTGCATGTGTGTGTATCATACAATGGGAGAGTAAAAAAGAATACATTTTTTTCTAAACAATAATCCACACGTTGGAGAAA
The DNA here is from genome assembly GCF_003668045.3 of Cricetulus griseus. NCBI lineage: Eukaryota > Metazoa > Chordata > Mammalia > Rodentia > Cricetidae > Cricetulus > Cricetulus griseus. The sequence goes on from NC_048595.1 coordinate 39,295,992, forward strand.
TACAGACATGGTGATCTCTAAATTTGAAAAACTAAATAAACTACTGTATGCTAGTTACAAAGCAATGACTTCAGGGAAGAAATATTCTTTTATAGTTCATGTCCTAGAGGTTGAGAGAGAAACACATATACAGAAATTACTACACATGAAGCATAGTATGATGAGAAGGCTGTGGGAATAATTAATTCTATGTATAAAACCTTGAACATTATAGGATAGGAAGCCTTTATCCAATCAAGATTGAAATTTAAGGATGGGGTGTGTTTCTATACAAAGGGGAAATGTATGCAAAGTTACATAATGTAGACTAAAGTAGTATAATAAATGGTGCTATATTTGGTGTATATATGTATGACAAGAGGTAAGGTAGAAAATAGAAAAGTCCGTGAGGAAACCTTGGAAATCTACGGGACCTCCTGTAGTAGTTCAGTACTTATTCCTAGCATAGGTGTGGACTTTGGGAGCCCATTCCTCATCCAGTAGCTGGTTGAAGTAGAAGCCAACACCCATAACTTATCACTGAACTGAACTGGAATCCAGATGAAGAGAAGGAGGAGTGAAAAGTAAAGGGGTCCAGACCAGGCTGGTGAAACCCACAGAAACAGCTGACCTGAACATCGGGGAACTCTTGCTGGGATACCAGCATGGGACTGATCCAGACCCCAGGAACATGGATTTCATTGAGGAAACCTCAGAAATCTACAGGACTTCCTGTAGTAGTTCAGTACTTATCCCTAGCATAGGTGTGGACTTTGGGAGCCCATTCCACATAGAAGAATACTCCCTGAGCCAAGACACACAGGAGTGGGCCTAGGCCCTATCCCAAAAGATACGATAGACTCTGATGACACCCTCCAGGGGGAGCAGAAAGGATATGTGATAGGTAGGGTTTTAGTTGGGGTGGTAGGGGAGTACGAGATGGAGAAGGGAACTGGGATTGTCATGTCAAACAATCTTGTTTCTAATTCAAATTAAAAAAAAAGTCTGCAAAAAAAGAAAAGAAAATAGAGAAGTCCAATTACTGTAGACATAAGTTAGACCTAAATCTTAAACTATAGTGCTACCACAGAGTATTAATCATGAAAGTAATACATTTTTAATGTAAGTGCAATAAAACAGGATGACTGTCCAGGTTGGGTTGTGAAGTGTCAAACAGAGTCCAAGGATGGAATGATAAATGAAGCAAAGCAGTAGAAGTTTGAATGAAAAGGGGGTTAATAGCCTTGTGAATAAACAATTTTACATACATCTGAATGAATATAGAAGTTAGACAGTTATGTTAGGTAAAAGTTGAAGTTCTCAAATGTAAAAGAAAAACCAAAGAAATTTTATCGTAACTCTATCTCCGAGGTGGGGAATGAACTTTACATTCTCTCTTCCTCTGTCCTTCACATTATTCAGTGAATTCTCTCCTAGTATAGACGTTATTCCACATTGAAAAGAGACAAGTCCACAAAAATCCACATATTAAAGTTTTCTAATTATGTGTCCATAAAATGAAGGATATAATCTCCATTTACAATAATTTTAATTTATTTTTGAAATCTTTCACAGGTATATGATGTACTCTATATATTTTCCCCTCTCTCATCTCCCTCCAATACATTCCAATGACCCCTGCTCCCTACACGTCCCTTTCTATGTTTATGTCTTTTGGTTTGGTTTTGTGACATGCTGAGTTTAATCAGGGTCATCTGTTTGACCCTGAGTACTGAGATACCTGGTGGAACTTGGTGGGCTTACTAGTAAGAACACATCTAAAAGAAATGATTCCCCATATTCCAGAATCGATCAAGAGCCAATACTTCAGCAGGGAGAGTGAGGTTCCCTGTGCCTCTTTACTATCCATGACTGTTGACAAGTATAGGGTTATGCAGCACTGTTGCAGGAAATCAGAACTGCTGTATGATCATAACTGAAACAGCTATGTCATACCTAAAAGATAGCATTTGCCACTCCTTTCCCTATCATCTTCACCGATTTATTTATTGATTTATTTATTGATTTATTTATTTATTTGGGTTTTCTTTTCTGAGATGGGGTCCTACTATGTAGCCTTCTCTGTCCTACTCATTATGTAGACCCGGGGTGACCTTAAACTCACAGAGATTCATGTGTTTCTGTCTCCAATGTGCTGAGATTAAAGATGTGCACCATTGCATTTGGTTTCTCCTCATCTTTAAATCATCTCCAAATTATTTCCACCATTCTTCCACCATAGCCCTAAGCCTTAGATGTGGTGGAATACATCTCCTATTTAGAGCTGAGCACCCACCATTACTTTTTCTTAACACTGTAAGTAGCCAAGCATCTTTATATTCACTGTCAGTGATTGAAGAGTGAAACTGAGTAACACTGAAGGTAGTATTTGCAAATGAGTACAATCATAAAGGCTGAAATGGTAGTTGGACACCAAGTCAACTAAAAAAAAAAATAGAAATGAGTTTCCTACTAAGGTCTATGACCTTCCCACCCACAAGACCAGGCCCATAGTACCAGACTTGCAATACCTCCTGTAGAGTAACCCTGAAATACAGAGTAGTTAGTTCTCCACCTACTAGTTGTGACATCATTGAAGCCATGTAGACATCTTGCATGGAAGGTTATTTTTATAGTTTGAATGATTCACAGATATATTAGGTAAATAATAATAATTTTTAAAGTAAACCTCCTTGAGGAAGCTTGGGATTAACCTAATGTGGGTCAAAGGTCCACCCCATCAATCTAGTGAACAGAATGTCAGAATTTCACTAATTATCTGCTGATAACTTTTAATGAAAGCATTATAATTTTATCTCAGTGTGAAAGGCAGGTGAATTATTATCCATCCAACCGTACCAACTTGGGTCAATCTGACAAGTTGAAAGTTCCAGTTTGGTTGGACTAGATGAAGCATGTATAAAGACCTGGGTTCAATTGCCAATGCTGAGGAAGAAAAGTGGGAATTTTTAGATATGTCATGATTGCAATATCCATGCAAGATTCAAGTGGAAAAACTCAATTACCACTAAAAAGGTAAACATTTTCAATGGAGTGATTTACATGTGTGCATGCCTGTGTGTATAAATACATATCTTAGTGCATATATTAATCATCCCTACTGACAAAGGAAATATCCCCTGGGTCTAGTGATCATATTTCAGATACAGCATTGAAATGTCTGTCTTGCTCTTCTAAATTGGAGTTATTATTTTTACATTAGGCTTCTCTTTCCCCTGTTTTCATTTTTGTAGTTTCAGAAATTTATTCTGAAAATATTAAATGGAAAATTTCAGAAGTAAAAAATCCACAGTTTAAAATGATATACCAATTTGAAATTTCACTTTTGTACATGAAATAAGCTCACAGGATCAAGGAAATATCATCTCCTTTTCTGTACAAAAGAACACCTGAGAGTAATGGACTCACAATGAGGACCCTGAAAAGCTGAAACAGCTGGAAAAAAACAGGCAGTTTACTACAATACATACACTTAGAAAAGGACTTTGTGAATAGGACTCCAGTTGCCCAGGAACTAAGGTCAACACTGACAAATAGGACCTCATAAAACTTCAAAACTTCTGAATAGCAAAGGAAGAAATCAGTCCAGTTAAGAGGAAGCCTGAAATAGGAGAGAATCTTGCCAGCTATACATCTAGCAGCAGATTGCTATACAGGACATACAAATAACTTTAAAAAGAAAACAGAGACTCAGGAAAACAAGCAATCCAATTTTTAAAATGTGCTACAGATATGAACAGAGTGTTCTAAAAAGTTCTCCAAAAGAAGTAAAAAAAAATGGCTTAGAACTATCTCAAAAAGGTAACATTTTTAGTAATTAGGAAAATTCAAATTAAACTTTGAAATTTCATCTTACACTAGTGAGAATGGGAAATACAAAATAAAAGAAATGACAACAAATATTGGTGGGAATGTGGAGAAAGGGAACCATAATTCATACTTGGTAGAATTGCAAACAAGAAATCATTGTAGAGAATTCTAAAAAAAAAAATCTAAAAATGAATCCTATATGATCTAACAATACCACCCCTTGGCATATATCAAAGGACTCAGTGGTTCTCAGTCTGTGTGTCATGGCCCCTTTGAGAGCCACATATCAGATATGCTACATATCAGATATTTACATTACTATTTACAATAGCAGCAAAATTACAGTTATGAAGTAGCAATCTAATAATTTTATTATTGGGAGTCACTAAACATGAGGAACTTGTTAAAGGGTCACAGTACTGGGAAGGTTGAGAAACACTGAAAGAGCTCAATCTCCTATTCCATAGATACCTGCTAGGACAAAATCACTGCAATTATACTCTCAGTAACTGGGAAATGGAATCAATCTGAATGCCTCTAAAATGATTAATGGATAATGAAAATGTAGTACTATACACAATGCAAAACTATTCACTTGTGAAGGAAAGGGAAATCATGAAATTTGTGATAAATGCATGTAACTAGAAAATATTATATGAATGAAGTAACATACATCCAAAAAGAAAAGTGACATATTTTCTCTTATTTGTGGATGATCACTCCAAATCTTTAGACACATGTATATAAACTGGAGAAATCACAGATAGAAGTGGGGATAAGTAACATTAAGAATGTTTGAAAGCCATAGGGAATTATATTATTTTATGGCTATCTAAAATTGCATACAGTACATATAAATATATACATTTATAGTTTAAATTGAAGTTATGGCAATTGGAGTGACAATGCTTCTCTTGCCCCACAGAAAAGCAAAATAGACTTTAAAAAAAATGCCAGGCATGGAAAAAGCCCTTCAAACTTGTTGGTCAGTGAAATCCAAGAGATCCCATAGCAATATAAGCTATTTCTTTTTCACTTGGTGCCTTCCTGAAAAGAAGGACCTATTTCTGAGAACACCACATGCTTCAGACACATGATTTAGAGGAAGTCATCAGGATATGACCTGGAAGCCTCCTCATTAATTCCATAGTTATGGAAGGAGCATCCAAGTAGTGATTATAGAAAGGCAATAAATAACTATCTATGTCCAGCTATAAGGTCAACAAACCACAAAAGCCCAGCAAAGCCAAATATTCTGAAAGGTGCAATAGTGGAATGTATATTCTGGAGGATGCCAACAAATACCCAATTGGTCTTAGAAGGGAATTAATTCATGCCTGCCACTGAAAATTTAGGCAACTAGGTATGGCTTGTGGAATCATGGAATTTATGAAAGAATCACTACTGCCACTTTCTAAAGCCATTATACTCTCTAACTGCATTCTAAATATTTATGGTTAAATGCACAGGTAAGTGTAGCTCTCACCTCTCATCAAAAAGGTTTTTTGTTTGTTTGTTTGTTTTGTTGTTGTTGTTGTTGTTTATTGGTGTGGGTTTTTTTGCAACAGACATTGATACAGAAAGCCACAACTGAATTGCTAACCGTGGGGTGCCCATCCCCAATTAGTGCATTTTCAACAGAACCCTTACACCTAAGGCTCAGGGAAAATCTAGGAAGAAGGAGTGGGAAAATGTTTAGTCAGAGGATAGGACAGCTACTGTGAGATAGTCTCCTGAAAAACTATAAATAAATAAAACAAACACTATTGAGTGGATGAGAGTATGACTGTGGGAGGACTGGAGGTAAATTTGATTAAGGTGGTATATGAAATTCTCTAAGAATTATCATAAATATTTTAGGAGGTATTTTGGCAGAAATTTGAGCCAACCAAAAATTTTGAAACTATCTCTTAAAATAGGTATGGTTAATCTTGTTTTTGTGCAAAAGGAAAACAGTGCTGTAGCTTTGATAGATTCACTACCAAGTACATCTACTCTACAGTATCTACTGCCTGGGTGATAATCAGCCTCAGCCACATATTCTAATAAATCTATGATAATTTCTTCCCTATAAAGTATCAAGATGCAATGCTCTATGACAGAAAATATGGTGGAACCATCCTGGAAAGCACAGCCCAAGCCTTCTGAAACTTGTAGGAGTCTTATTTAAAATAAAAAACTACAAAAATTCTTGTAAGTGGACTTAAAATTCTGATTTCCTACTACCTTTAACTACATTCACCAAGTGAAATGGTATTTCCTGAAATTCTAAATTTTGAAGTTAAATTATATGTTTATAACAACAAAAAATAATTGAAAATGTTTCTCATACACTTTCAAATCAAAGCTAGCCATTACTATGATATACAGATAATAAAATTTAAGGGTTTTCTCAATGCTGAAGTAATTTTCAAATTGCATAAAATGTTTATCCACCCATGTGCATAACACTTTACCTCTACTGCCCTGTTTTTAGTCTTCATAAAATATTCAACATGTTGCTCTCCAGATGTTTATGAAAAATATTTAATAACTGAAGAAGGAAAATCCATTTTGAAAGTGAGATTACCCAGAATAACTTATTATCACTTTTTAAAGGCCCACAAAGAAAATAGAAGTCAAGCAATTTGAAGATCTTAAGTCAGACCCTGTGTTTTGCTACAGAAATGTTTTTTAATGAGAAATAGACCAGAAGGGTCTTAAGCTTTAAATAATATAAGAGGTCAAACAGCCTGCGAGAAAGCTCAGCTGTCTTAAGAACAACTTATCAGGCAGCTTGCAGTGTCTCCTATTTACAACTATAGGTCCCACAGATGTGCACTTGAGTTTGGGCCTCTGTTACTTTGTAGTGAGTTTGCCAGAGATGATTCAGGAAACACGTTTGTAACAATGTGCCTTTCCCAGACCAGAAACTTTGGAATCCACGTTTCCTTCTGACAAATAAGGCAAGCAGGCATAAAGGATTAGGAGGGGGTTGGTACCCAGAGAGGGGAAGCTCGGCCAAAACTAACAATCTTCATTTTTACTCTTAATAAATAGCCAAATAGAATAACATTAATGAGCTTGAGTTACCAGCACAGTTTGGAATGTTCAGGCATACCTTCTGTTCCCAACCATTCACACAGGCAGGTCCACGATATGCTAGTATTAAGTGAGAAGCAAGCTTACATCCTCAATTTCAACCATTTTTTTTTTAAGAATGAAAGATAAAGGCCTATACCTGTTGCAGATTAGTGACAAAATGTTAAATGCTTCCCTGAAACACCGAAGGCATATTCATATTATTGGCCACTTACAGAACTCCAATCTGCTTCTCCTCATGCAGAAAAGCGGACACTGTGATGAAAGCGGGAGGATGGGGAACTGAACCTTATCTTAGAGCTGTCGATAAATCTATTGTTAGAGATGCATGTGAATAGAAAAAGCAGAGGCAATCTCTGTCTTTTAAAGAGGTAGTTTTTCAGAAAGAGAATTATACAAAGTGCTCTGTTTTCATCAATATGCTGCCAGGTTTTAAAATAGTATTTTTCATCCAAACAATAAAAATCTTGACAAGTAAGCAACAGAAAATCACTAATACACTTGCAGCTGCGTTTCAATCTATACAAAATCTTTAAACAAAAACAACCAAGAAACTGCCTAGCTTAGCAAAATTATCTCACCATCTAGGCCTCAAATCCAAGACAACTGTGAAACATAAGAAACAGAATTTTTATGCATCATCTGAAAATTTTTCAACAAACGTGAAAATACAAAAGGTGCACAAAAGACTTACATACTAATTTCAAGAGCACAAAATCAAGGAGGTATTTTTCTAACTTCACAAATGAAATTAACAATATTCTCAATTATTTTAATTCTGAAAATGTATAAAATACAGAGGATAATTTTATCAAAAGACTGAGGTCATAACTCCAGCTTGACTAGAAGCAGTATTTGTTTAAGGAGTAGTCAGGAATGGGGGGAAAGGCTGTTTTATTTCATCAAGAGATGATTTAAACCCTAACTAAAATGACAGAAGTGAAAATGAAGAGGGAATGAGAAGCATGTTAGACATTTTAATATACAGGGTAAATGTATCAATAATAAATTAATTATAAATTTATTTATTAAAGTTACAGGATAGATTTACTAATGAATGATGGTGATTGTGATGAGTAGCTCCCATTGTCCTCCAGAGTCATTATCTACCCTCTTTTTCCTCTGTTTTCAGCTGGCTCCCCTGCCCTTAAAGATGGAGGAGAGGAAGAGTGCATCCTTTTCTGTCTGATCATACATTGTTGGGTATTCTAGTAAAGACCAAGGCTCATGTCAAGGTATCTCTCTGTGAATTTATTCTTCTCCATGGTGTCTAGCATTTTTTTCATTCCTCACCAAGCCTGGGAAAGGATGAAGTTCTCTGTTGTCAGCAGCCTGCAACTTGTAAAACAGCCCATTTCCAAGAACTTTATCAACCCCTAGATAAAGAATTCCTTTATTAAATCAACAAAAATTTACCCAATTTTAAACAAACCATTTGTTTCTAATCAGGATCCTAACTGATATGGAAGATTACATCATAGATCACAGACAGGCATTCAAAGGAGCTTCATTGTTATAGCCACTCTGCTAAAAGAAGAAATTGTGTCAGATATGCCTAGCACATAGGAGGTAACTAATAAAGATTGATGAATTAACATAAAAATCTATACATGATTAAGATTTGGTAACAAGTTCTAGTTAAATATTATAAATCCTAAAGAAACAAAAAGACAAGGAGCTATGAATATACCAACCAGACAGCGAAGGCTCACAAGATGCATGGGCAACCAAAAAGTAAATTTCTTCTAGAAGCTCTTTGGTAATTATTAATAATATTGCTCTAAGTGCACTCTAATTAGAGATAGCTTTGCATAAAGTGAAGGTAGATAATTATCAACCCCTAAAACTGACACTGACCTTGTCTTAACCTTGACAAAATAAAAGTAAAAACACAAACCAAGAAGAGTAGTATGAATGAAAAATCATGGAAAAAATTAATGAAATGGAGAATAAAAGAATACAAAGAATCAAAATAGTCACTCCTTTGTAAAGATGAAGAGAAATGGCAAGCTGTAAACCAAAATAACAAAAGACAGGGAGGATACAAATATAATTAGCTATGAAAAGGGGACATTGCTATAGATATTAATGAAATTCATTAATATCCAGACTCTGCTGATATTGGTCCCCTAAGCACGCAGGGAAAAGGTGAGCGTGGGCCCCTGTCTCAGGCCCAACTTCTGCTTGCAATCTTTGGGATCTCCTGGCCTGAGGACTGCAGGCATGTCAACTCTCCCCCCTCCAATCAACTCCCTTCCTGAGTTCCAAGCAATCCAGAGTCTGCAGAATCTCATTGTTAGTCCTGCCTCCACCCACCAAGACAGGGAGTGTCTCAGACTGCTCTGCACCCATTGTGAGACCCACTGAAGTATTGGACCTGCTTGCACTCACCAGAAGAGAACTTTGGACCCGTACCTACGAGGAAGAGACCCCACCTGCACCCACTGGAAGAAAGGACGGGAAGAGGACAATATAAAAATACATACATACCAGGCGTTGGTGGCGCACACCTTTAATCCCAACACTCGGGAGGCAGAGGCAGGCAGATCTCTGTGAATTCAAGGCCAGCCTGGTCTCCAGAGTGAGTGCCAGGATAGGCTCCAAAGCTACACAGAGAAACCCTGTCTCAAAAAACAACAACAACAACAAAAAATTCACCAACTACCCCTTTCCTGAGAGGATAGCCAAAGCAAAGGATATCAATATATCTAAGAAATTTTTGGCTCTCATTCTACATTGGTCCATGTGTCAAAGATTTAGTGAGAAGTATGTGGTGTTAAAAGACCTGCACTGATTTAAGTCCAGACATAGTGCCAGCAGTGAAAAGGGGAATCTTCCTTGGATTTCCATTCCTACACAAAAGCTATCTGTAACTGATACCTGCTTAGGTTAGTCAAGGTTACTATTGCTCAAATAAAACAAAGTGTCAAAAGAATATACCTTCTTTTCAGCATCATATGCAACCTTCTCTAAAATCAACACATACTCGGCAACATAGCAAACCTCAACAGGTACAAAAAAAAATTGGAATAACCCCCTGTGTCTTATCAGACCACCATGCTTTAAAGTTAGAATTCAAAAATAGCACAAATTGCAGAAAACCTACCAACACATGGAAATTGAACAACACAAAATGACACCATTCCTGGGTCAATGAATAAAGAATTGGTACAAGAGATAGCTTTCTGAACATTACACCTGTAGCACAAACACTGAAATCAACAATTGATAAATGGGACCTCCTGAAACTGAGAAGCTTCTGTAAGGCAAAGGACACAGCCAGCAAGACAAAACGCCTGCCCACAAAATGGGAAAAGATATTTACCAACCCCACATCCCACAGAGGGCTGACTACAAATTTACAAAGAACTCAAGAAGCTAGTCTCCAAAACACCAAATAATCCAATTAAATAGTGGGGTACAGAACTAATTAGAGAATTATCAATACAGGAATCTAAAATGGCTAAAAGACACATAATAAAGTGCTCAAAATCCTTAGCCATCAGGGAAATGCAAATCAAAACAACTCTGAGATACCATCTTACTCCTGTCACAATGGCTAAAAATCAAAAAACACCAATAATAACTTAAGCTGGAGAGGATGTGGAGAAAGGGGAATACTCCACCACTGCTGGTGGGAGTGCCAACTCCAACAGCCACTTTTGAAATCAGTATGCCTCAGGAAAATGGGAATGAGTCTACCACAAGATCCAGCAATTCCACTCTTAGGCATATGCCCAAAAGAAACACATTCTTACAACCAGGACATCTCTTCAACTATGTTCTTAGCAGCATTATTTGTAATAGCCTGAACCTGGAAGCAACCTAGATGCCCTCCAACTGAAGAATGAATACAAAAAATGTGGTACATTTACACAATGGAGTACTACTCATTGGGGGGAAAAAACAATGGAATCTTGAAATTTTCAGGCAAATGGATGGAACTAGAAGAAACCATTCTGAGCAAGGTAACCCAGGCACAAAAAGACAAACATGGTATGCACTCATTCATATATGGATTTTACACATAGCGCAAAAGATTACCAGCCTACAATCCACATCACTAAAGAAGTTAGGCAACAAGGAGGACACTAAGAGAGACATACATGGTCCCCCAGAGAAGGAGAAAGTGACAAGATCTGAGCAAATTGGGAGCTAGGAGAATGAGAAGGGGAGAAGAGGAGGAGTGAGGAGGACATACAGGAGCAAGAAGGTTATGTTAGGGGAAGAACAGAGGACAGAAAAATAAGAGATTCCTTCAGAGAGGGAGCCAGTATAGATTTAAAGAGAAATCAGGCACTAGGAAAATGTCTAGAGATCTACAAGGATGACACCAACTAACCATCTAAGCAACAGTGGAGAGGCTACCTTAAATGCCCTCCCCTGATAATGAGATTGATGACTAACTTATATGCCATCCTAGAGCCTTCATCCAGCAGCTGGTGGAAGTAGAAGCAGATACCCAAAGCTGAACACTGAACTGAACTCCTGTAATCCAGTTGCGGAGGAGGAGGAGTGATGAGCAAAGTGGACAAGACCAGGCTGGTGAAATCACAGAAACAGATGACCGAAACAAGTGGGAGATCTTGGCCCCCATACTGGGAAACCAGCATGGAACTGATCCATGAACGTGGGTGTCAATGAGGAGGCCTTGGAAATCTATGGGGCCTCCTGTGTAGATCAGTACTTATCCCTATCATAGGAATGGACTTTAGGAGCCCATTTCACATAGAGGGATACTCCCTCAGCGAAGACACACTGGGGAGGGCCTAGGCCCTATCCAAAAGGATGTGATAAACTCTGAAGAACCCCCAAGAAAGAGTGTACTCTCCCTGGGGAGCAGAAATTGTATGGGATAGATGGGGTGTTGTTCCAGAGTAGTGGAGGGAGAGGGAACTGGGATTGACACGTAAAGCAATCTTGTTTCTAATTTAAATTAAAAACGGAGGGGAAAAAAACAAAAACAAAGTATCCTTTGGGTAAATGCCCAAGCTGGGTCTTGAGGTATATTAAGAAAGTGCTCAACATTCTGGATCATGCAAATCAAAACAACTCTGAGATACCATCTTACACCTGTCAGAATGACTAAGATAAAAAAAATACTGAGGACAGCTTATGCTGGAGAGGATGTGGAGTCAGAGGAACACCCCTCCACTCCTAGTGGCAGTGCAAACTTGTACAGTTACTTTGTAAATCAGTATGGCAATTTCTAAGAAAATTGAGGCTGATATTATGCAGGCATATTCTCAATTGAGGGTCCATCCTGTCCCAATGACTCTAGTTTGTCAAGTTGACATATAACTGGTCAGAACACCACTGAAAAAGGGAAAATCAGTTTCTCCAATGACATGTCACTTGGTATTTCAACTATACTTCAAAGAAGTACCCATGCCTAGGAATAGTTGGCCACAGAAAAGAAATTCAATGTTATTTTTGTAGGGTTTTTTTTTTATTTGCTTTGTTTTGGCAATATTGTTTGTATTATTGGTCTTTTGCTTGTTTGTTTTTATTTTCATTTTGTGTTTATTTATGGGAGTTTGATGGGGAAGTACTTCTGTGTATGTTTATCTTATTGATTGTTAAATAAAATACTGTTTGGACAATGAAACGGCAAGTTAGGCAGGACTAGGAGTCAAAGAGGATTCTGGGAAATGTAGTAGAGAAGTGATGATCCGGACAGGAAGTGACATAGCAAGGAGACTCATATTTAAGCGAAGGAGAAACAGGAAGGGCTCTCTTTTCCCCTCTGCTCCTGCTCCAGCAGCACAGTGTGAGCCACCGGCAAGGAGGGACGCCAATAAGGTGTCCGATAAGATAAGTCTTATAAAATATATAGATTTATGATAATTAAGACTGAGCTAACAGATGAGAAATCCTAGTCATTGGCCAAGCAGCTTTGAACCTAATACAAGTTTCTGTGTATTCATTTGGGCCTAACTCGGGCGGGCAGCTGGTGTAAAGCATACACATGGCGGTGGGGCTCAGGCGGCTTTTGGCAGAAAGATTTATCGTAACAGGAGTTCTTGTTTTTTCTGTTGTTTTCATTTTTGTTTTGTTTTGGTTTTTTTATTTTGAAAGAGGGAGAGAGCACAGTTGGGTGGTTAGATGGGTGAGAAGGATCTGGGAGGAGTTGGAGAAATGGAAAACAATATGTATATATATATTGTGTAAAAATTTTACTTGAAGCCTGTCAGTGGTGGCACACACCTTTAATCACAGCACTTGGGAGGCAGAGGCAGGCAGATCTCTGTGAGTTTGCGACCAGCCTGGTCTACAAGAGCTAGTTCCAGGACAGCTTCCAAAGCTACAGAGAAACCCTGTCTAGAAAAAAAAAAAAACCAAAATTTTACTTGAAAATCAAAAGAAAAAAACTTCCCCCACCAAAAAATGACTGTGGTACTAGTCAGGGGTGCCAGAACCTTTATGAGATAGAGTTGAGTATAAGAAAAGCTGTGGCCGGGCGTTAGTGGCACACGCCTTTAATCCCAGCACTCGAGAGGCAGAGGCAGGCAGATCTCTGTGAGTTCAAGGCCAGCCTGGTCTCCAGAGCAAGTGCCAGGATAGGCTCCAAAGCTACATAGAGAAACCCTGTCTCGAAAAACCAAAAAGAAAAAAAAAAAAAAAGAAAGAAAGAAAAGCTGTGTCCATACCCCCAGAGGATATATTGGCAGCCCATCCCTTTCTCTCTTTCCCCTTGCCTTCTGACAGGCATGAAGTGATTAGTTTCCTCTGCCACATTCTCCCTTCTGTGATAAACAAATTCAAAAGCAGCAAAGCCTAGCAATCATGCACCGAAATTTCCAAAATAATAAACCATGATAAATCTTCTTCCTTTAAGTTGATCACCTCGGTTTTTTGTTTGTTTGTTTGGTTGGTTGTTTTTTTTTTTTTTGTCATAACAATGGAAATTAGTAAGCTCACTTTCATGGCAGCATTACCTGAGATGATGAAGATATAAAATCAGCCTACTTGCAAACATCAATGAAATGAAATGAAAATGAAAAAGGAAAATGTGATGTATGCATGCAAGAAATTATTATGCAGCCATAAATACTAAATTCTTTGTTTGTGGCAGCATAGATAAGCCTTGAGAATACCTACATTCTACTCTCTTTGGTGTGAAAGGTACTCTGCAGGCTACAGAAAGAGAAACCTGGACACCAACCCAGCCACAGAACCCTCTACCTTCAACTTGTCCTGCCTGCAAGATATGTTGGGGCAATAGTGGCCCAGAACTTGTGGGAGTGGCCAACTAATGTTTGGTTTAACTTGAGGCCCATGCCATAAGAATACTTTTAAATGAATTAATCAGGCAATGAATGATAAATACCACACATTCTCACTCACATGTGGAAAATAAAAATATTCATCTCTACACATTGGGAATGTTGGGAGAGAGGATGGAAAGTAGATGACTAGTAGTTACAAGGTACAATTAAATATGAGATATAACTCTCAATGTTTCATAGCATGCTATGGTGGATGTTGTCCACAAGAATTAACTAAATACCTTAAAATCAAGTTCATATGAATTAAAACCTAAACTATATTAATCTTTAAATACTTTTGGAATAAAGATACAAAGCTATTTTGACAATCTTGTGGTAGGAGTTCATTAAATCACAAATCTAAAAGAAGATTTATTATATGTGGATTATTAACATTTGAAATTATGGATCAAGAGAAGGCAACATAAAGATACCTAAAGCATATATAGTGCATAAGAATTAGTACTAAGAACACTAAAAATTCTTGGTTCAGTAAAATAGTTGAAAATGCAGTTTTCAAAATACAAAGTGAAAATGCAAATTTCACACAATAACTCTGAAAGAACAATAAATTCATAGTATAACATAGACACATTCCTTTAAAATGATATATATTATAGCGGCAAAAGTATAAAAGCCAGAACACAGTACAAAAATGTGGAAAAATGATAACTTTTACTCACATATGATAGAAGATATATTACAATGATTTAATGAACAATTAAGTAATAAACCATTAATAAAAAATGTTCCTAGCCTGGAATCAGCAATGTATCTAGAGAAATACATTCTGGAGATCTGGCACCTGTAAATGAAGAAATAGTCAATATCTGTGTTATATGTACTAACTAATAATATAAATTGGTTACAAATGCAAAACATTGTTTATGACTCCAAAATGTATAATAATAGATTAAAATAAACATGGAGGGATGCAGGCATAACTCAGTGCTTAAATGTTTCACCACGTGAGTTGAGTCCTGGAGTTCTGTTCTCAGCAGGTGTGAAGGTGAGGTAAAAACTGAAGAAAATACCTCAAAAGGGAAGGCACAAGATATGGAAATAATAAATGAGGAACTGAATAAAATAGTCTGAAGCAAATAAGCAAAATTTGAAGATTCATTAAGAGTGAGTAATGGACTAAAAATAAGACACATAATAAAACTGCAAAAATATAGGTACAATATATTAGATGGAAAACATACCAATACATCCACAGGGATAACAATTTTAAAGGCTTATTTTGAATATATTTTAAGCAAGACTATCTACCCTACTCCTCCATGCAGATTTAGAAATTCTTCTGAAATGACCTGAACTGCTATGTTATAACTGAAATGTTATTCTAACAACCTAGAATGCCTTAGCTTTGGTCTAGCCTGTAATTCCCTAGTTCTCTCTAAATATTCAGCTGAAATGTCAGCCCTTTAGATATCTTTCCTCAGTCTTAACATCTACCTCCAGGCCAGTTTGTTTCATGTTGTAGCTCTTGGAACTCTGCCTCCCTTTATCATGTATTCTAATGATCCATTTATATGTCTGCAGTTCCTCAAAAGATCATATCTGATTCTTTTCCACAACAAGAGAAACTAGTACATGACTGGCACATAACAGGCACTCAGCAAATCTTGCTATATGAAAAATGAACTAGAACTGCTAAAAGAATGTGGCTATCCCTGTCAATCTAGCATAGCCTGTAGGCATACAATCCAGGTTCCTAGAATCCTCTCATCACAAACTGTCATCACAAAGGCATGCACAGTAGAGATCCATTTATCCTTCCCTCACCTCTCGCCTCATTTCTTTATTTTCCTCAGCCTATCCAAACCATTCCTCCTGTCTCCTGCTTTTATGATTGCTTTTAAAGCAGAAGCATAGACTGTAAAAACATATCATCCTTCTCACAGGTCAGTTTATACCCTGGAGGCAATACAGACTGATCTAAACTTTGAGCCAGATGAACTATTCCTGGCTCTGTAACTGTCATAGATAATTTGGAAGGTGATGCTTCTGGGTTCAAATACTTCACAGATACACAGCTATAATTTCTCATGGATGGAAGGGACCAGTTCACTACCCAAAGAACACATCTTACCGCTAAATCTTATAGTTGAGGATATTTCTAGTTCTCCTTCCTTGCCTTATACATCATTCAAAGACTCATAGTTGTATTAACATGGCCCAGATCAAGCACTGATTTTCTGGAGTTATAAAGAAAAATGGTCCCTAAAACCTACAACCAGATATTGATGCTGGATTGTACTTACATAGTAGTAAACTTGTTAGTGTCAAAATTCTACTACTCTGAGATATCATGCCAATTTTGCACAGGCTCCAGTTGCCCTTCTAATCTGGAATGTTTCTGTATTCTATGTAACTTCACCAAACATAACTTGTCAACCTTTTCCCCCAATCAGTCACATCCTGGGATCCATTGTATAAATTCATTACTACATAACTTATGCATGCCTGTTCTAAAGGATCTTATTTTGTGTTTTATTGTACAGTGCCATATAAAGTTAAAAAGAAATACCTACTTGTGAATAATGCAACCAACTACCCAACTGCTAGGTTTATTATAATGGCTCCTTGTTTTATCACACTTAGTAATTTACCAGAACATATGATGTTGGCTCTACTGTTACACCCTTTTTACAAAAAAAAAAGTGAAAAAAAGAATAGTTTGTCTATATATTTTTTTCCTACGCAACACAGTTTGGAGTTAAATCATGGTTTTCTGTGACCACCAAAATGCTATCTCATAAATTAAAATACAGCCCATTTAGTTGGTAGTATACATGTCTAAGGTGTTATTTTCTCTACTCACAGAAGAGAAAAAAGTAATGAAAAGATTTATAAACATAATCACAATATACCAGAAAATAATAGAAAATATATTCATCCCTTTTATGGATAGTGACACAAGGTCCTGATGGGGAACGTGTTCAAATTAAGGTGACATCATGCCTAGAAATAAGGGATGATTAGGTCATTACAGATTCCCTTAAGTATCCCACTTCAAAGTTCCTTACATAGCTTTTCACAAGAGATAGTCTGAAATACAGCTTTAGAATACTTCCTGGTTCCAGTAAATTTCACTTCGGGATAGCTAAAGAAACTTCTGATCTGAATTTTGGGTTTCAGTGTTTCCATTCTAGTACTGGAGAGAGGGTTCAGCAGTTAAGAGCACTGGCTGCAATTCCATAGGACCCAGGTTCAACTCCTAGCACCTGCATGGCAGCTAACAACCATTTATAACTCTAGCTCTGGAGAGTTCAGTGCCCTCCTTGACCTCCAAGGGAAACAGACAAATAAGTGTTGCACCGACACACATGCAAGAAAACCACCCATAACATAAAATAATTGCAAATATCCACTTTAAGCTGATATAATAACCATCTCATAAATATCTTCTCTATAAAACTAATAGCAATATGTGGTGTGTGTAGTGACATAACTAGTAGGTGAGTCAATCAAAAAACAATAATTCCAGAGGTTTATTCTAAGTAAAAAGACCTTCTATGGAGAAATATACTTTTAAAAAATAAAGGACTGTAAAACCCCATAGACCATTACATAACAATGTGTAAACTTCATATGCACAATTTTCAAATAGAATAATATAAGAAATAAGTGGAGAGAGACTCCACATTTGTGGACACAAAGATTTAATGTAAAGATGTCAATTCTTTACAAACCGACCTTTATAACCAAAATAATTTCCCCTTTAAATCTTACCAGGTTATTTAATGGATATCAAAAACTAAATATTAAGTATACCTTGAAAAGATATTGACACAGAATGACCAATACAATATGATACAGAAACAATATTAGAAACTGACACCAACTTTAAACTGTTTGCTTTTTTCTGAATTATGAGTGCAGTATTTCTCCCTTCACTTTCCTCTCTCAAAGACCTCTCACCTTCAAATAATGAACTGTTTTTCATTAATTATTGCAGTCATATTTTATATGTACGATAATGAAATAGTATAAAAAAGACCATGATGTAGTAGACCAGTATTACCCCTGGCACACAAATGGACTTTGGGAGCCCATTCCACATGGAGGGATGCTCTCTTAGTCTGGACACATGGGGAAGGGCCTAGGCCCTGCCTGAGATGATATGACAGACTTTGGAGATCCCCCATAGAGGGCCTCATCCTGCCTGGGGAGCAGAGGGATGATGGGGTAAGGGCTTGGGGGTTGGTTGGGGTGGGGGAGGAGGGGAGGGCAAGGGAGCTGGAATTGACATGTGAAAAAAGTAAGCTTGTGACTAATTTAAAAAATAAATAAAGGAAAAAGGAGGAGGAGGAGGAGGAGGAGGAAGACTATGATGTTCATGAGTAAACAAAGAAAAGCTGAATGAACTGTAACAGAGAAATGAGAAACTTACCCAGGTGAATATAAACAAGTGATGGCTGACAAAATAGCAAAGGAAATACAATGGATAGAACAAAGGTTTTCGTTTCAACAAGTAAAAATTAATCTATATCCAAACTTTAGATAATTCACAAAAATTAAATTAAAATGAATCATATGCCTAGATTTAAAACAAAGTATGGAGCTGGAAAAGTGGTACAGTAGCTAAAAGCACTTGCTGCTCTTCCAGAAGACCCAAGTTCAGTTCCCAGCACCCACATCAGGTTGCTCACAACTGTCTGTAACTCAGTTTCTGGGTATCTGATGCCCTCTTCTGGCTTTCTTTCTCATTCTCATGTGATGGTCAGAAATCTGATCACAGTTTCCAGCACCCCTGGGCAGAAATCCTCAGAGGTTCTCTACCTTGTCATTCATGAGTGTTCCCCAAATAAATATTTGATATCCCTTTATTTGGGGCTCTTGTGGACTCTCATAATATTCATTTATACTCTGATGTTTTTCTGTGAACTTAAAATTGCTCTATTTATAAAAAAGAGGATTGGCAAAAAAATCTGCAGAATATTATAGCATCAAGAGTAAAGTCTAACATCTACAAATATTTTTAAATAACAATTTAGGAAACCTAGGATTCTAGAGTATACTGTAGACTGGAACAAAAATATTCAACATTATAAATGAATAATATAACCTTGCTGAATTGTGTGAAAGAAGCCAAAAACTAAGGAAACACTTAGAGGATAAAGATGAATAAATGCCAAAAACCAACATAAACACTTACCAATGGCCAAAGCAGAAAGACTGTGAGTAACAAAACCAAGAAAACATCATTACATTATAATCTGCTGTGTAGTCAAAAATAATACAGCCACTCACATATGAACTCAGTTTGACAATTTTTATGAAACCAAAACATGTTCTTGTTTTGTTTTTTGAGACAGGGTTTCTCTGTGTAGCTTTGGAGCCTATCCTGGCACTCGCTCTGGAGACTAGGCTGGCCCTGAACTCACAGACATCCGCCTGCCTCTGCCTCCTAAGTGCTGGGATTAAAGGTGTGTGCCACCAACGCCCGACCAACAAAACATGTTCTTACCAAATTATCCAGCAGTAAAATTTCTAAGTATTTTCTAAAATTAGTTGAAAATTTCTGACCACAAAATCTCCACTATTGTATGTTTGTAAAACTCATAATTGGCAAAGCTTGGGAACAACCAAATTCTCCTTCAGTGGATAGATGAATAAATAAATTTTGGTACAGCAGGCAATATTATCCATTGAGTTATTTTTATTATTATTATTTTATTTATATTTATTATAATTGAATAATAATAAAATTTAAGAAAATAATAATAAATAATAAAAATAAAAAATAAAAAAATAATAAAAATTAAGAAAAAGCTAAAAACCCCCTCAGTCCATCTGAACATAAGTGATTCCTAAAAATACATGATAGAGAATAGAAAACTAATCTTCGCAAAAGAATTCCTAATCATTTACGTACACATTCCACTCTCAGGCATATGAAGTGATATTATCCATTCCTTAAATGTAAGCTATACATATTAACTTTTTTTAAAGAATATAGTACAGAAATCCAGACAGTGTAATTTTACCTTCTAGAAGACAGTTGAGAAACAGTATTTCACTAGCTAACCAAAAGTAATATCAGGTTTCTCAATACATACCCTTGATATACAAATTGTTGTTTGCTTGTTTGTGGTTTTATTCCCAAACATCCATAGCCAGTATCTAATCATGGATAGAGAATTAAGCAGGCCAAAATTGAGCAACATTCTAAAAACTACCTTGCTGATGGGGAATGTACTACTGTGTATGTTTATCTTATTGATTGTTAAATAAAATACTGTTTGGCCAATGAGACAGCAAGTTAGATGGGACTAGGAGTCAAAGAGGATTCTAGGAAATGTAGTAGAGAAGTGGTGATCCAGGCAGGAAGTGACATAGCAAGGAGACTCATATTTAAGTGAAATAGAAACAGGAAGGGCCCTTTTCCCCTTGCTCTTCCAGTAGCATAATGTTATTCGTCGGCAAGGAGGGATGCCAATAAGGTGTCCGATAAGATAACTCTTATAAAATACATAGATTTATGATAATTGAGACTGAGCTAACAGATGAGGAATCCTAGTCATTGGCCAAGCAGCTTTGAACCTAATATAAGTTTCTGTGTATTCATTTGGGCTTAACTCGGGCAGGTGGCTGGCGTAAAGTGCACATGTGGCTGTGGGGCTCGTCAGCTTTTGGCAGAAAGATTTATCGTAACACCTTGCCACAGAAATTCACACAGTAAAGCATTTCCTAAGGACACACGATAAAAACCATAATTCATAACCTTGACAGAATGGAATCCTGAGATATAAAAGGAGCACCATGGAAAAACATAAGGAAATGCAAATAATGTGTGAACTTTAGTTAACAATGTGTATCAATACTGGCTCACTAACAATGAAAAATGAACTAGGCAACCTAAGATATTTACAAAAGAGAAACTGAAAGCAGGTATAACAAAAATCTGTACAACTTTTGTTACTTCCTCATAAATCTACATCTACTGTAGGCTAAAAAATGATACAAATGACTAATAGACAAAGAAATGTGGTCTATATAAGCATCAAAACTGAAGAGGATACTGGTACATTTACTACACACACATATTTTTTAAAAATCATTCTTAGAGAAAGGAATCACAAGAAAAGGTTCGATTCTCTTATCTTATTTGTATGATATAGCAATAATAGGTAAAACATAAAAAATAGAAGTAAAATCAGTAGTTTAATAGAGATGAGGGACTAAGAACTGGAAAGAGAAACAGTTTTGGATGGATGTTACAATTATATTTGAAACTAGATAGAAATAATGGCTGCACATGTTAAATGTACTAAATTTTCTGCACATTGACCAGCTGTGGATCTCTGTGTTACTCATTGTCTATTGTTAAAAGACTGATGACTGTTGAGAGATGTACAACCCTAAGGGCACAATGATAAGAACTCAGAGGGCAGACTGTTACTATGCTAACTTAGCAGAATATTGGAATTAGGTTCTCCTTCTAGGGCCCATGACCTAACCAGCTATTAGTTTTAGACCCAGTTAATGGTACTATGTATGCATTCTGTCTTGTCAAATAGACTTTAAATATAATCACAATGTGGTTGGTTACTTCCACAATATTTCTGCCACTATTGCACCAATGAGCATATCTTTTCAGGACAGTCATTGCTGAAGCTCTTAAGATTCAAAACTGGGTAAAACTTGGTTCTTTTTCTACTCCAGTAGTATACATAGTGCCTTC
Source organism: Cricetulus griseus (assembly GCF_003668045.3). Classification (NCBI taxonomy): domain Eukaryota; kingdom Metazoa; phylum Chordata; class Mammalia; order Rodentia; family Cricetidae; genus Cricetulus; species Cricetulus griseus. The sequence goes on from NC_048595.1 coordinate 39,317,844, forward strand.
CAAAACTATGAAAACTAGCCAAAAAGGATGAAACTTCAAAGCTGATATCAGTTTGATTTTGCCATGTGGTGTCTTCAGCAATAGGGTCTTGTCATTAAGTTTGAGAAGGGAGCAAGAATTTATGATTATGGGAAAATCTCTGGGTTCTCACTTAACAACAACTAAAAAAAGAGATAAACCCACACCTGGCACTGGACTTTCTATTTGATAGCTAGGTGTCTGAGGTGGGGGGGGGCACTGCCACTCCCATTATAGGGGAAATAATTTAAATTCTTTCTATGTGTATATATTTTAGGATTCTACAATAGTAGGTTTCCACATGGCATTTTCAAAGGTCTTTATTTTTGTCCCATGTTCCATCTTCTACCTTGCCTTCCTATCCCCTACTCTACTTAACCTTTCTCCTTATATTTTCACCTTTCTCACTTCCTACTACCTTCCTTCCAATGTCATTCCCCTGAAATGTGCCCTGGCATGGTCCCTTAGTAGTTTATTGCCTTCTCTGGGCAGTTCATTTTAAGCTCACAAAACTAAAAGTTGAAAGCTTGCATATGAGAAAAAATGAAATGCCTTTCTAGGTCTATGTTATCTTGGTCAAAATTATTATATCCAGATCTGTCCATTTACCTGCAAATTTTATAATTTCATTCTCATAGCTGAGTAGAATCCATATATGTGTTTCATTATCCAATCATCAGTTGATATGTATCAAGGCTGTTTCTGTTGCCTGGTTATTTTGAATAGAACATCAATGAAAATGAATCAGCAAGTATGTCTGTAGTGGGATATAGAATACTTTGGGAATATGCCCAGCAGTAATATAGTTAAATCATATAAGAGATATATTTCTAGACTTTCTCAATTTTTAATTATTTTTATTCTTTAAAATTTACATACAACATTTTTGTCATATTTACCCTATTTCCCCACTCCTCCCAGACCAATCCTTGCATCCCTAATCACCCAACTGTGTGTCCTCATTTTTTTATTAGAATTAAGTACAAGTGGTGCTTTCCATATACACTTGAATGTGTGGTCAACTCAACAGGGGCCACACACCCTTAGCAGTCATCAAATACCAACAGCTCCCTAGCTAGGGGTAGATATTTGTGCCCACTTTCCCATTCCATGCTGTATTTTGTCTGTCTTAATTTTGCATGGATTTTGTGCATATTGTCACACCCTCATGTGTGTAACTACCCTGCTGCATCTGCAGAACACTACTTCCTTGTAACCACCCATGGCCTCTGACTCTTACAATCATCCACCCACTAAATTGTACCAAATATGGTTTCTATCTTTTGGGGCAGGCCTTAAATCTAATTTAAAATATGGTTCATTATTCTCATTAGAAATCTCCATACAGATTTTCTTCATGGTTTGTACCAGTTTGCACTCTCTCCAATAGTGAATAAACAATCCCCTTACCCCATATCCAAAACAGAATTTGTTACCTCTTCCTCTTCTTTCTACTGAGTATGAGCTTGGAGATATTTCTTACTGTTTTTGTTTTATTTTGAAAATGTTAAAATTAGATTTGCTTTTAAAACCTATGTCCATGTGTCTCCACTTCCCACCGAGCAACTCTCTTCTTGAAATCAAGAACTCATTAACTTTGTTATGTACTTAATATCTACCTTCTTGATAAGACTACATGTCCCTTGAAGGTTTAGACTATGTCTTATCCTCACTGTACTTAAGGTAACTATAGAGTATTTGGCTCAGTCAAGTTTTCACAAATATTAAGTAAAGAAAATACCATTTTAGCACCAAGAATAGTATCTGTTACAAAAGAGAAAATAAACAAATATTTATTAAATGCATTATTTCTTGAATAGACTAAGACCAAATGAAAAGTGTTTGAAAATAACATAATGTTAAAAACGCTTGAGTCTAGACAATGAATGAGGTGAACATTGAGCTATGAAGCTTATAACATGTCTCTTTATACTCAGCATTTCAAAATCCTTCAAATAACATCCACCTTATAAAGACTACTGAATTAGTTCTATTCTTTCAGTTTAAAAATAATAATTTCATCTTCTAAAAGCATTACAATTTAGTTTTGCAATATTTTAAACACTTCACAAACAACTATTTTTCTAGAATAGAGCACTCATTTTTTTAACCCCAGACAGAGCCGAAATTGATTCATCTATTTTTCAATCATGTATAATTTAAGGAATATTTTAAATTTGGCATATCAAAAGTATAGAAATCATTCAAGTATATTTAGAATTTAAAGCAGAAACTTTTATAGCACTCCTTTTTTCCAGTCTAGAATGCATCAATGGCATAATTTTTTTTAAAAAAATGAAGAGTAAGAAGAGTAATTTTTTAAAATAATAGACACATCTGTAAAGTGTGCAAAAAGTTACTACCTTGACATCATCTGTACTTAGGCAAAGCAAAGCAAAATAGAAAGGAAGAAAGCAAGGAGAGAGGGAGGGGAGGGGATGAGAATTAAAAGATAAGCACACACAAAAAGAAAGATATAAAATATATCTCAGAGAGACTTTGGGATAAAGAGCATTCATGTAGCACAAAAAAATAAAAGATCCAGAGACTGGTATTGGGGTTCAAGCTTCAAGCTGACGATCAGAAAAGCAAAGCAGCCAGCTACTAGCTCTTACCTCTACCTCAACTCAGACCAAAGGAGTGATCCTCAAACTGCTCCTAACTTCACTACTCCTTATATTCACTTTGACTGCTATGCTCTCCTCAATGTGGCTGGAGACTCCTGAGTCTGAGCCCACTAAACATCCTACCCTTTTATACCTCTCTATTTTGGGATTAAAGGTGTGAGCTCTGATACTCTTTTGGACTGATTCAATCTCCTATAGCCCTGGATGGCCTTGAACTCAGAGCGATCCATCTGCTTCTGTCTCTTGAGTCCTGGGATTAAAGGCATTTACCACCACTGCCTGATCACTATAGCTTGAGGTTGACTTTGCTTTCTGTATCCTCAGGCAAGCTGTAATAAATCATAAATAATATATTACCACGCATTTGTAAAGAAATTTTAATTGGATATTAAATTTATGTGATCATACAAATTAACCCATAAGTAATCATGCAGCTAAGATTTAAAAGCATACAAAGGTAAATTTAAGTCCTGAATGAATACTTTAATAAATAGCAAGAAAAACTACATTCATACCTCATAAGATTATAACAAAGTTGCCATTGCCTCAAAATAATTAATGCATAATTTGATGTAGTTCTCACTATGACTCAAGTATTGGAAAATCGTTGCCAGCTATAAATCATACAGAGGGTGGTGTAGTTTGCTTTTCTGTTGCTGTTGATACACTGACCAAAATCAACTTCAGGAAAAGGGGGCTTATTTCTACTTATAGATTACAGCCTATAGATGAGGTAAGCCAAAGAAAGAACTGAAGGTAGGAATATGTAGGTAGGAGCTGGAATAGAAACCAGATAACTGGCTGCCTACTGGCTTGCTACTAGGCTCACATTTTTTTACCTTTCATATACAGGCTATTCCCATCTGACTAAGGATGACAGCAGCTGCAGTGGGATGGGCCCTCCTTCATCAATTTACAATCAAGAAAATGCCCCACAGATATTTAAAAAGGCCAATTTTATGGATACAATTCTTCCAGCTGAGGTTCCTTCTTTGTTGTGTCAAATTGACAACCAATATTACCCATTATACTTAGTGTCTAGAATATACAAAGAGCTCAAAAAAACTAAAAGAAAGAAATGAAAATATTCAAAACTGAGACATGAAACTAAACATAGTTCTGAAAAGAATAAATACAAATAGATGAGTAATTTTTTTAATATTCAACAACCTTATGCTTCAAAAAATACAAATTAAAAATGTTTTGAGATTTCCTCTATCCCAGTCAGAATGGCTAACAAAAAGAAAGACAATAAATACTGGCTTAGATGTGGGACAGGAAAATATTCATTCACTGTTGTGTGAGAGTGCAGCAAACTGATGCATCCACTATGGAAATCAGAGTGGCAGCTACTTAAAAGATTAAATAGACCTAACATACTATCTAGCTAAGCACTCAAAGAACTCTGTCCTAATATAGAGATACTTGATTATGTGTGTTCACTGACAACTTATCCACAGGAGCCAGGAAATAGAAACATCCTAAGTATCCACCAACTGATGAATGCATAATGAAAATATGGTACACAAAGGAATACTACCTAGGTATGGAAAAAACAGAAATTATTGGGTCAATGAACAAAACTGGAAACTATCATTCTAAGCAGACCCAGAAAGACAAATGTAGAATGTTCTCCCTCATATTGGATACTAGCTTTAAATATTTAGATACCAGTGTGTTTAAATTGGACTACCTGTAGAAGTCGGGGAACTAATAAGGGTATATGAAAAGGAATTTAAAGGGAAGGGGGTAGAATACAGTTGGTATGAAAAGGGAATAATGGAATAAGAAATGTTAAATAGGGTTGAGGATAGAAGGGCAAGGTAAAGGAGCAAGCATGCAGAGAGATAACATTCTAAAGACCATATGAAAAAGCCATATGAAACCAACTCCTACAGAAGCTTCCCAAAACATATATACATACATAAAAAGGAATTCAAATGGAATCACTAAGGTACAATGCCCCTCCTAGACACAACAGGCATCAAACAAAAAACGCAGTTCCACATATGAGTTATCCCTTTTTGAGCTGTTGATAAGTGGGATCTATCCCTCTGCCAAAAACATTACAGGCTATTATCATTGCTCTTAGTTATCCTTCAAAACTTAATGGTCAGATCCTAATGCTAAAGACACCACACTTAAGTCATAAGACACGAGGAAAAATAACAACCCACAATGGCCATGGTGTGTGTGTGTGTGTGTGTGTGTGTGTGTGTGTGTGTGTGTGTGTGTGTGTGCATAAACACAAAAGACAGATTAAGAGGGCATCACAGATCAGAATCAAAAAGTAATCTTTAATTAAGATTACTTGCTGCCCTTGCAGAGAACCTGGATTCAGTTTCTAGCACCTACATGAAGCAGTGTACAACTATCTATAGCTTCAGGTGATCCAGAACCCTCTGCTGGCCTCTATCGGTAGAAGGCATAACCATGATGCACGTATGTACATGTAGGCATACAAGTATATACATAAAATTAAAATTAAACTTTGAAAATTTTTAAGTTGGAATTTCAGATTATAATTTTTATTAAAATGATTTAATAAGAGAATTAAATATATAGAACAAAATTAAAAGTCTAGGTACATTTTTTCTGTTTTGGAAGGATTTAGGATTTAAACATAGAAGCAAACAACTGAATACATAAAATGAAAAATATACATCATTTTATAGAAGTATATGAATTCTGCTAGATCAGAATCATGATCACAAAATTTTAATAACATAACATACAAAAGTACTGTCTACAATAATAACTAAGATTAAATATCTTTAAACCATAAAAAGCTCAGATACGACACTAGAAAAAAAGAAACCAAAAACTCCAACAGAAAAATGTGCCAATGATATGAACAGGTAGTTGAAGAAAACCAAATGTTCACAAATGACTGAAACAGAGTAAACTAACGAGAGGCCATTTTCCTCTACAAGACCCAGGAAAGCTTCTGATTGTTCTCAACAAGGATTATTATAGTTCATTTTTAAAGTATTTGTAGAACCTTAAATTAGTGTAGATATTCTGAAAAGTGATTATCAGCATACTTTAAGAGCTCCATAAAACAAACAAATTAACAAAAAAGCATTCAGATCTTTTGACTCTTTTGCCTGCTCTTGTGACACTTTTCTTCCTGTTGGGCTGGCTTTCCTAGCTTCAATATGAGGGCTTTTGCCTTGTTTTATTATGTCTTGTTTGGTCCTGATTGGCTGTGGTCTCTTGGAGGCCTTCTTTTTTCTGAAGAGGAAATAAAGGGGGGCGGTTGTGGTAAATTGTTTATGGTTTATTAAAGACACTGGAAATACAAATAGCAAAACAGCCATACTAGTTAGCCCTAGAAGCCAGGCACACACCTTTAATTCCAGGACTCAGGATTAAGAGATAGACAGATCTCTGTTAGTTCAAGGCCACACTGACTATACGAAATGGATCCAATCCTAAAAGAAACAGCTCACACAAAAGTGATCTCAGCACCTGGGATTACACACCTTTCAGCACTAGGCAGGTGGAGACAGGAATAATATGGGTGGGTGGTGAAAGGAATAAAAAGAGGAGGAGGAGATACAAATTAAGAGCTTTTTGCCCCTGTGGATTTCTGGAGACAGGACTGCCATTTGAGCTAGGTAGATGTAAGATCTACTGTCTTGACTGCTTTGTTCCTCTGATCTTCAGCTTGAAGCTTGAACCCCAATATCAGTCTCTGGGTCTTTTATTTTTCATGCAACAGTAGTTTGTGGGGAGCAGGTAGAGCTAGGAGGAGTGGAATGAGGACAAACTTGGTTGGAATGTATTGTATAAGAGAAGAATTTATTTTCAATAAAAATAAAGTGAATTATCACATTGCAAAAAATGAATTCCAATATTCCAATTACTGAATAACACTCCCTGACATGTAGACTATTAAAATATTTAAAATATTTAAGGGTTTAAAATTTGTTCATGATTTTGTTTGTTTTCTCAATGCTATGATCAAACACAAACAACAAGAGGAAACTAGGGGAGAAAGATCTATTGTAGTTCACAGGTTGGGGACACAGTCCATCACAGCAGAGCAAGCATGGCAGAGTCCTTGGTGGCTCCCAGCTATGGCACTGGGAATATAAGGCTGCTTTCTTAAATTAAAAAAGAAACATATTCTTCCACCAAGAAATGAATGCAAATAACCTGTGCCTTAACTTTTAATGCATAAAAATCTAAAACATTCAATTCTGCTTTAAGTATTTGAGACTAGAGATAACTAGCAAAATGCTTTGCTCAGGAGTTTCTATTTGATTGTTGTTTTATCTGAACATAAAATATCTACTAAATTTTCTTGTGCTTGAACACTCTGGCCTCTTTGGGGGAGGTTGTGGAATTTTCAGAAGTTGAGGTCAAGCAGGGAGGCTGAGTCAGGCTTTGAGGGCTAGAGCCAAGCCCTGATTTTGGAACTGGTCTGTCTGTGCTTCTGGATCTACATAGATTTAAGAAAGTAGGCTATGAGTTCACTAAGCACAGATTATTATTATTTACTTTAATCTGCCTTTTTTCACACATTTTCAATAGAGTACTTTTTCATGTTTTAAAATTTTTAATTACATTGAAAAATCATTTATTTATGGTAATTAGAAATATTACGCCATACACTAAAACTGTGCTAGAATTCATATGCGCTTAATATGGAAATATTTTAAAATCTTAATATTAACTTAACCTTGAACTATTCCCTTGCTAGGGACAAGAAGATAATGCTGTCATTTCTAAAATTAAAACTTAATGCATAATCTAAATTTGCCGCCTAATCTCTAACAAATATTTTCATCATTTCCCATTTGTAATATGACAACATTATTGAAGCACACAAGTGTCACAAAAAAATAGGTTAAGGTTATTTGAAAATTAATTATCCTTAATATTTTATTATTTGGGAAAGAAAATTCCTGAATTATCTTACAAATAAGCCTGCACAAAGTGTCATAGATTTATTACTTCAGCATTCCATTTGTCTTCTCTTCTAATATAACTTAAAGTTTCTGAATCTCAAAATATTAATATTTATTGAAGCCAATTTTGTAAATATATCCATATAACAATTATTTTTCAAACTTTATCAAAATGTAAAAGGCTGTGTATCAATTAAATTATTTGTTAATGTCTCTACTCTGGAAGATACTCAATAAAATGCAAAGCTAGTAAAGCATATTGTTACGAGTTCATGGTTGTACCTTCCCTGTCACTTTTAGGGCACACAAGCAGGCATCCTACTCTTCTAGCTCTTCCAATCTTTCCATCACCTCATCCACAAATTTCTCTGAGACTATCTATCAGTTTGGGTTGAGCTCTCCATCACTTATTTTCTCCATTTAGACCAGTTGTAGATCTTGTTACTGGTCTCCATATGTTGAAAAAGAAAGTCTCTTTAATAAACCATGATAGCTACAGTTATCTGTATTTATAAAGATATGTCAGCATAATGACATCACCAGTAAGGACAGGGAATTCTACCTGATTTTACCCCTAGATAAAGACTTGCAGGTGGTCTTTCGTTGCTAAGAGAGAAAAAAAATCAGTTTCCCATAGAATGAACTCCCACATACATAGTCTGATCCCAAAAGGTCAAACCTGGACATATGTGAAAATGAGCAAACAATGTGGACTCATAAGCATATGTGCATATTCAAGTAACAATATTAATTGAAGAAGTGATCATGAACTTGGAGTAGAGAACACTGGAGAATTAGCGGAGGTAGAGAGGGTCAAGGGTTATGTAGATATGGTGATCATATTTGGAGTTTTCAAAATAATTAAACTTTTAATAATCGCAAAATTGCATATGGACTGGGAGAAAACAGAATATGACTGGTGCCCAAATAAATAGACAACAAACCAAAAACAGTTTGGTTATATTTAAATTATACTTATAAGTAAAATGTTATTTTACTCTTCTTTAGAAAGAAAGATAAGAAATACTACCTCAAAGGACTGTTAAAAAGGCATAAGCACTTAATACAGTACCTTGATACAGTGTTTAATAAATACAGGTAACTAAACATAGTAATACTGATTAATAATATATTTCATAAATTACTTATGTTAAGATATTTAAATTATTCTGAATGTCTTTAAATTTCTCTACATATTCTTAGTACAATTTTAAATCTTCACTTTACAAGTCATTTTAATAGTTAAAATATAAGATGGCATTTTTATCATACCATTGGCTGCTGAAGAATGTAAGTATATTTCAAATGTTTTGTATAATGCATCTATTCCTCTACTGACTGACATTTTTAATGGTTAAGCTCTTTCTATATAAGTTATGACCACTTCCTTTATGAAGTTGAGACTGCTAATCCAATATTGAAATTTGAATGTACCTCTACTATTAAGGCAAGATATACACAAAATGTCTAGTATGAAAACCAATATTAATTCATCAATTTTAACATTTTATATTATGGAAAGACATGTGTGATAATAACAAATTAAATATAATGGTAAAATACTATTCTATTTTTAAAACCAACTCAGGTTTTCAGTAGGAAGTTGGATAGTAGGTGAGTAAAACTTATAAAAGAGAAGACATTTAGCAGGAACTCAATACATAAATTTCCTTACATACATTATATAACTAATTCCATAAAGCTGTGCTTAAAATTACTAATAAAACTTAAAAAAAAGACTTCAAGAAGCTAACTAAGACAGTTGAGACCATACAACTAAATGTCAACACTAAAACTTAAGCTAAGTTCGGTCAGATCCTCTACCTCTAAAAACAAACCTGAGACAACACTAGGTACATACTATACACACAGTAAGTATTTTCAAAGGAAGGTGTGCAAGTAAATTACAGAGAACACAGCCTGTGTCTCCATAAAGAACGCCATAACGTTTCATTCTTTTGCTAGAAGGATTACTGAAGAGCAATCATATGTAAGACATTGCTAGGCACGAGGGGTAGAGCAGAAGAGGCTGTATGAGGCAGAGATATTACCTTTAAAGAGGCCATAATACAAGCAAGGGAACATGCATGTGAAACAGTAACAAAAGAAGGCAGGATGAAGTGAAACATATGAAAAAGGCTGACGGGTAATCTTTTGTAATACAAATAGCTCGTCAGACTGATAGATTCAATGTTAGTTCCGCCACAGTAAAGATGTGTGACATGAGACATGGTCTGCTTCCTATTTAAACACAAGTCTCCTTGATCTATAAAAGAAAACCAGTAACTTTCAGAAGATTGTATGATACATGGAAAGCAGCCAGCACATGACAGACTCATAACTGCTAGCTGTTGCTGCCAGGCCAGGAACATGCTATGTGAACGTTTTCCTGCCAGGAGAATTGACTGATATGCTAATGGACTTGAGAAAACTTAATTCTAGAAGTAATTAATGAATAAGTCAGAGAAATGGCCATACATTATATGGCATTACAAAGAATTTGAAACACTAGGTCATTCTTAACCTCTATCGAGAGAGCTGTAGTGATCCATACACATTTCCTCAATGGGTTCATGGCACTAGTCTCCAAATACTTAGTAAATGGTTTAGATAATGGCTTAGAGGCACAAACAGACACAAAAATAAAGTCATACCTTCCTGTGATGATATGCTGTTTATAATTTATTAAAGCTTACCTGAGGAATCAGAAAGCAAAGTCAGGCACACACCTTTAATTCCAGCAGAAAGAAGCTAAGAGGTGGTGGTACACACCTTTAATCCTAGGACTCAGTATTAAGAGATAGACAGATCACTGTGAGTCCAAGGCCACCCAGACTTAAAAGAAAAAAAAAAAAGGAGGCAGAGGCAAGAGGATCTCTGTGAGTTAGAGGCCAACCTGGTCTACAGAACAAGTGCCAGGACAGGCTCCAAAGCGACACAGAGAAACCCTGTCTCAAAACCCTCTCCCCACCCCCCCCAAAAAAGGTGAATAAGTCTAAAAGAGAATTATATTTCACGCCTTTAATCCCAACATTGGGCAAGTATATAAGACAGAAGCAAGGTCTCAGAGAGGCATTCATTATCCAGTCACAATGAGGAAAGGCAGCAGTTTGAGACTTTGTGAAGAACTCCTGGGTGGATCTGCCCTTTCGGCCTGAGGCAGAGGTGAGAGCTAGTGGCCAGCTGCTGTGCTTTTCTGATATTCAGCTTGAAGTTTGAACCCCAATATTGGTCTCTGGGTCTTTTATTTTTCATGTTACACCTTCCAACACTGCTTTAAAAATATTTTTATTCATGTAGAAAGTTGTAAGGCTTTCAGAGAAAGGTGGATGGAAAGTGGGAGTAGAGAAGGAGAAAGGCAGAGGGGAGAGCAAGAGATTTTGTGTAAGAGAGTGAATCCTTAACTGTAATGTAATAGATATACTTCCATAGAACCCTCTGCTAACAGCATTAATATCCTTTATCTGATCATTATCAGTCTAATTCAGATTTATGGTACAGACTCATGGTAACCTCCATGAGTCTCAACTTTTAGAGTTCACAACCTTGTTTCATCCTCTCTCCTTGGTAACTGGGTGGAACCTGTGTTTTGTTTCCAACAAAAATTAAATATGAAAAGGGGACAGGATATACATGATTACAAATACCTTATTATATCATTATGTTCCCTAGGATTCTCTCTTCCTGCCCTCCTTTCTCCCCTCCTCCCAAGCTCTAAGATTTATTTTTCCCTCTTTAGCTGCCTCTCCTACACCCTACTTCTACCTCTCCCCCTCCCCGTTTCCATGTCTCTAAGAATCAATCAGCTATGTCTGGGAAGGTTATATAACAGGAAACCATGGTTGGTCTCCAGGAGCAGAGATACCTGTTAAAAGTCAGGATGAAACCAAAGCTACCAATCCCGTAACCACACCGGACTACCTCAAGCCTTCCCCGAGAGGATTTTCTAGTTAGCTCTCCCCCACTGTGAAGGATTTCATTCTCATGCTGTGGCTGAAAAATAGACGTTGTCTTCCTTTTGTCAAATATTTTCTCATATTGGAACAAAACAAGTAATGAATCCAGTACCCTTATAAAGAATCTTCGTGTCTCCTTCTACAACGTGAGGACACAGGGAGAAAGCTACAGAAACAGGGCCTTTCACAAGACACCAATTTTCCTGGCACATTGATCTCAAATGTCCTAAAGCCTAGAACTATGAGAGATAAAATTTTGTTGAGTTTAAGCTACCTAGACTGTGGTATTATGGTGACCCAACAGACTAAAACAGGAACAGGTTGCTGATATTAACAAATTCCCAAAATGTCAAAAGAACTTTGAACCTGAGTAATTGCTAGAGGCTAGAAGAGTGTGGATGTTTGTACTAGTTGTGTTGTTGTGAACATGCTGTTAAGGCTGAGTCTGGGAAGAGCTGAGAAGAACTGAGACAGAGAAAGCCTCAGCTTTCTTCCTAAGTATTCATGGCAAGAACAGAGTAATAAATGTGGCAAAGGCCATTCCAATGAGGTCTCAACTAGAAATGAAGAATGTGTTATTGAAAAAGCACATGAAAAGAAATTCTTGCCTGAATACTAATGTTCTCTTAAAAAGAACTTGAAAGCAATCAAGTAGGATATTTGGATAATGATGTATCTAAGGTACAATGTGGCTATCCTTCATTGCTTGTAAATTACAAGAGAAAAATATTTTGAAGATTACATTTTTCATCAGAAAACAAAAATAGAAAGTAAAATCTGAAGAAACCCCCAGCTTGTCAACATTGTAACTTATAAAGTATTTTAGCCAGAGGGCAAATCCTTCATGAATGGAATAACTAGCACACAGAAGGGGCCCCAGAAAACTGCCTTTTTCTCTCCACAAGCAAGAACATAAAAAGTATCATGTATGAATCAGAAAGTTGCACTTCTCCAGAAATCAAATCTGCTAGTGCTTCACTATTGGTTCTGCTACTTTTGTTTGTTGGATACCTAATAAACACACTTATTCAAAACACAAAGTATGGCTATTATATATTAATCTCCAGGTCACAGATGACAGAAAACATGTGGCACTTGTATTTCTCAATCTTACTTGATTTTCATAATGATTCTTTCCAATTGGACCCATTTTCCTCCAAGTGACATGATTTCATTTGTCTTTTACAGCATGCATATATATAAAATATATGCATACTTTATGACATTTTCTATATATTTACCCCAATGCTCAGAAACCTGAGTTGATCCCATATCTTAGCTATGGTGAATAGTGCTACAATAAACATTTATGTGCAACTATCTTTGTAATAGGTTGACTTTGAGTATTTTGGATAAATAATCAAGAGTGATATAGGTGGGCCATATAGTAGATCTACTTTTAGGTTCTTGAGGAGCCTCCAAACTATATTCATCTAGACAAGTTTACATTCCTACCAGCAGAATATAAGGTTTTCCTTTTGTCCACATTCCTCTAGCATATGTTGTTATTTGTTTTCTCAATTGTTCAATTGTTTTCTTTTTTTGGAGGGAGGCTTGGTCTGTTTGGGTGGTAATGGTTGTTATAGAGGCTCAAATGGACTAAGTATATAAGATTTGCAAATGGAGAGCTCAATCTATGAAACAAAGAGAAACATTCCTACAGCAATGAAAAAAGCAAATGGTACAGATACAAGGAATTTCCAGTGTTCCAAAAACATCTACCAGCATATCCATTGAGAATTCCTTTCATGGAAGATTGACTTTGGTTGGATTGCCCATTAGCTATCATATCAAAGTGTTGGAACATAAAAATAACTGATTCTCCCCTTGAAGAGATTATAATCTCAATTTCCTGTTTTAGTAACAGAATAGATCAAGATGTCCATAGACTCAGAAAAAGAAGACAGAAGGAGGATTCATACTATAGTGTTTACCAACCTCCAGATATAATGAATTCACAGTGCTCTCCAAATAATCTACTTCATAATTTTGCACAGTTGAATTAAAGTACAATCATGTAGGGTCAGTCAAAAATCACAGTATTAGAGTATCATTGCATCTTCTGAATCCTTTTCTACAAACTATCTAAGTGTGTGTGTGTGTGTGTGTGTGTGTGTGTGTGTGTGTGTGTGTGTGTGTTAACTTCTGTTTTCCTCATGGAGAGTTAGAATTTAATAATTGAAAATTAGCTTAAGAATCTCACAAGCTAGTAAAGCATTTTCCTTGTAAGCAGAGGGACCTGAGTTTGATCTAAAAACAAAAGTTAAAAAAGGGGGTCTGGGTGTGGTGAGTCATGCTCATAAGAGAGACAAGAAGAGTCCACAGGCTTGCTGACCAGCCAGCCTAGCCTACTTAGCAAACTCCAGACCAATGAGAGATCAAAATGTTGGTCAGCACCTGAGAAAAAACAAGGTTTTTCTCGGGTCTACACACACACACACACACACACACACACACACACGGGGGGGGGGGATACTTGGACACACAAACATACATGTAAACATATATACACATACATACACACATAAGGAATCTCATTTACCATGTAAAAGTAAAAGAACATACTAACTCTAAATGCACACAATAAATATTAGGGAAAAGCATGTTCAGTTTGTCAGGAAAAAAAAAACTGGCCCTAAAATGGAAAGACCAATTTGTATTTCTAACTTTGTGGTATGCATATAATTTGCACATGAGTATGATCCAAGTTAGCAAACTATTAAAGATTGCTAGGATATGAATTATCCTATGTGTATTATGGCAATTTACCTCCATATTATTTCATTGCTATAGATTCTGAAGCTCCCACTAGTATCTGAAAAAAAAAACATGCAGTGATAATATATGGTTTGTTCCCTGTTTGCATTCAGAAATAAAAATTCTAAAGCAAAATTAACAGGGAAAAATCTGAACCTTGTAGGTGGTTTAGGCAATTGAAGAGAATCAATCAGTATAAATATGAACTTATGTGCTACCAACGGAATAGTATTTATTGAGCACTATATTTTTATCACAATAAAGTTTAAATTACCCAGGAAGGATACTAAAAGTAATTTCTTAATAGTGGCCAATGATACGCTGAGAATAATAGAAATGGTGAACACACAACATAGTACTATGAAAATATAGTTTCAAAACTAATTAGTAGAATTGTTACAATAGCACTATGAAATGATAGGTATATAAACATATGTACAAATGAAACTTCACTACATATTCCCTAACAACTAAGGTATGCATTTTTTCTAAAAATAATACTACTAACATTCCTAGGAGACAAAATTTCACAGCAAACTCCCTAGTTTTACTAACATGACTGTCTAATCATAAACTTAAACAAGGACAACAATAGACATCTTAAAGCGAATGGATCAAAGTCCACAAAGCTTCAACCATACACAAAAAACTACAAGCAACTAAGGAATGGGGAGGGTGGGAAAACAATCTTCCTCCCAGGAGGAACACACCAACAGGTTATCTAATTCCAAATGGTCAAGTGGAAAATATTCATTTAGGCAACATTATACAGACAGAACAGATTATACTTATGGATTTAGGAATACATACATGCATACATATACACATACATGTATATAACAACAATTAGTGAAAAATGAGGCCATGAATTTGAAAGAGCAAGAAGAGGTATATGGGAGGGTTTGGAGGAAGGAAGGGGAATGAGAAAATGATCTAATTATATTATAATACTAAATATAAAAGAAATAATAAAATTAAAACTAAAAATTTCTCTGACAAAATAGTTTATTGACAAAATCAATGTTTTGCTATACAGCCTGTCTACCGCCAACAAGATTGAGTTGTTGACTTAAAATTTGTTAAGAAGGTAAATTTCATATTAAGTATTTATGTTTGTTAATCAGCTTCTTCATCTCTGTGACAATGTAACTTGGCAAGTAACTTAAAGGATTCAATATTTACATTGGTTCAGTATTTCAGAAATTTCAGCCCATCTTGGTTGGAGGGAAGAACATAGCAGTTCGCCCTATGGTGGTCAGAAATTTAAGAGAGAATACATGGACTCTACTGCTGTCTCCATTTTTCCTTTTAATTCACCTGCCCCTCCCAAAGCTAATGGAATAGTACCATCCAAGATAAGGCAGATCTCCCATCCTTAGCTAATCCTCATTTTGAAATGTATCTTATATTGTTCTACCTAGTAGTTCACCCTACTACACCAAGGAAGACAAAAGTGTACCAAAGAATGATTCCTGTTTTCAGTTGTTTAGTATTTTATGTAAAATATTTTCAAACATATTTTACATATTTTATTTATTTTAAATATTTAAATATATTTTTACATAAAAGCATAATTCATACAACTTTACATATGATGTATCTGTTTGTTTGTGCATATTTATAATGTCTAAGCCTACTTGAGAAAACTGGCAGGCATCATTTGTTACCCTAGACATGGAAATTATCTGGCTTGGAAAAGGAATGTGAAAGAGTCATTTTATTTAGTATCCCAGCCTAAGTTACTTTTTTCCTACTTTGAGCCATGTAAGTATATCAACAATTTTGTTTAAAGTAGAAATAATTATTTCTGTTCACACGAATTGATAAAAGTTCTTTAAACCAAGAAATTTGCTTTAATTGGTGTGCTGATGTTATAGTGAAGATAACTGTGTTGCTTAGAAATCTAGGACAAATTAATTTCAAAACAACAAATAATTTGTGTTTTTGAGGCAGCTATGTAATTTATGTCCTTCATCTCCCTATAGTTCTCAGCCTATATATTCACTATATGGTTGATTCATCAAAATAACCATGCTAATCTTTTAACCTGAGTCAAATTAAGAATGCTTCAAAGTATGTTATCATGTGAGTTGCCTAATAAACAACAACCAGATGATCTGACTGACTGTACAAACAGAACAAGGCATAGTTTGCTCAGATGTTGTTTGGGATGTGAAAGGTATCAAAAGATTCAATAATACAAACATTTCTACCTGGTGGTTAGAAGAATGAATTTATACACATCTGGATCTTACCCAATGAAGAAAATGAAAAACAATTTGGATAGAGAACTGATGAAAATTAAAATTACCAGTTTAGATTATTTAAGGGCCAAAATGTCAGAAAATAAAGCAAGCTTACAAAGATGCAAACTCTAGGATACTAAGCCAAATGACTAAGAAGACTTCTACTCAATAAAGGAGGGGTCAACAAGAAATTTAGTTTTATAAACGATAATACAGGAATTCCACACCTTGTAAAATTAGTCCATAAGGTAGTTATTATTATATCAAATAATAGCAGCTCTGCCACTATTCACAACCATTATTCACTTAGTCAAGTATGATTTAGGAATGACACAGACTAACTTCTAGAAACTAAGAAGGAAAGAGGTAGGAGCTGCTCCACCAAAGTCAGATATCTTTAGCTAGAAGAGCCATCACATACTTGAGGACCTGCAACTATGTAAGAAGTACCTGTCATGCCTGCCCTCTGATGCCCAGCTAGGAGCCTCCTAAGGCCTGGAGACTGCACACAGGTGAACCTGTCCCAGGAGATCAAGCTATCCAGAGCCTGCCAGCATCAAGGTGCTAGTCCCATATCCACCCACGGGAAGAGGAGAGCCATCAGAATACTGGACCTGCTTGCACCCTTCAAAAGAGAACCTTGCACCCATAACCACCAGGAGAGGAAGAGACTCCACCTGCACCCAAGGGAAGAAGGGATAGGCAGACAACAATATAAAAGCACATTCAACAACAGAGAAACCATTATGACACCACAAGAGTCTATGGACCCTACACAAGCATGACCTGAATACTCCAGCCCAATGAAGCAGGAGAGAATGACATAAAAATCAACAAATCTCCTAAAGAAAGCAAGGAAAGACAAGAAAAAAACTATCAAACAGACGAAGGAAACAATTCAAACAGTTAAAGACCTGAAAACTGAAATAGAGACAATAAAGAAAACACTAACTGGGGAAATGCTAAAAATAGAAAAGCTGGGTAAACGATCAGGAAATACAGATGCAAGCATAAGCAACAGAATACAAGAGATGGAAGAGAGAATCTCAGGCACTGAAGATACACTAGGAGAAACAGATTCATCCACCAAAGAAAATCTTAAGTCCAACAAATCAGTAACACAAAATACTCAAGAAATATGGGACACCTTGAAAAGAACAAACCTAAGAATAATAGGTATAGAAGAAGGTGAAGAAACCCAACTCAAAGGTGCAGAAAACATATTCAACAAAATCATAAAAGAAAACTTTCCCAACCTAAAGAAAGATATGCCAATGAAAGTACAAGAAGTTTACATAACACCAAATAGAGTGGACCACAAAAAAGTCCCCTTACTACATAATAATAAAAATCTCAAACATAAAAAATAAAGAAAGAATATTAAGAGCAGCAAAGAAAAAGGCCAACTAACACATAAAGGCAAACCTATCAAAATTACACCTGATTTCTCCATGGAAACTCTGAAAGCCAGAAGGTCCTGGATAGATATTCTACCAACACTAAGAGAACATGGATGACAGCCCAGACTACTATACCCAGCAAATCTTTAAATCACTGTAGATGGAGAAAACAAGATATTCTATGGCAAAACCAGATTTCAACAATACATAGCCACTAACCCAGACCTACAGAAAGTTCTGGAAGGGAAACTGCAAACCAAGGAAGTTAACTACACCCACAAAACATAAGCAATAGATAATCCCACTTTACCAACAGCCAAAAGGAAAAAAAGGGAGTTTGAAATCCACACACAATGCCACCACCAACAACAACAAAGAATGAACAATCAATGGCCATTAATAACGCTCAATATTAATGGTCTTAACTCACCTACGAAAAGATACAGGCTAATAGAATGGATACAAAGACAGACTCCATCCTTCTGTTACACACAAGAAACACACCTCAACTTCAAAGACAGACCATACCTTAGAGTTAAGGATTTTGAAAAGATTTTCCAATAAAATGGACTCACGAAACAAGCAGTGTAACAATCCTAATATCTAACAAACTAGACTTTAAACTAAAATCAATCAAAAGAGATGAATGAGGTCATTTCATATTATCACAAAAGAAATCCATAAAGATGAAGTCTCAGTTCTGAATATCTATGCCCCAAATACAACGGCATCTACAATCATAAAAGAAACATTATTAACACTCAAATCACACATAAGACTTCACACAGTTATAGGTGGGAGACTTCAACATCCCACCCTCATGACTAGACAGGACCACCAGACAGTAAGTTAACAAAGAAACAAAGGAACTATCAGAAGTTATGAACCAATTGAGTTTAACAGACATCAATAGAACATTCCATCCAAACACCAAAGAATATACCCTCTTCTCAGCACCACATGGAACTGTCTCTAAAATCAACCACATACTTGGCAATATAGCAAACCTCAGTAGGTACAAAAACATGGAATAACCCCCTGTATCTTATCAGACCACCATGCTTTAAAGTTAGAATTCAACAACAACACAAATTGCAGAAACCCTACAAATCATGGAAATTGAACAATGGGCAATTCCACCATTCCTGGGTCAAGGAAGAAATAACAAAAAAGAAAGAAAGAAAGAAAGAAAGAAAGAAAGAAAGAAAGAAAGAAAGAAAGAAAAGAAATTAAAGACTTCCTGGAATTGAATGAGAATAAAGACACAATATACCTAAACTTTTGGAACCCTTTAAAAGCAATGCTAAGAGGAAAATTCATAGCACTAAGTGCCCATATGAAGAAACTGGAGAATAGTCACACTAGAGAATTAACAGCACAACTGAAAGCTCTAGAACAAAAAGAAGCAAACTTACACCAGAGGAGTAGACACCAGGAAATAATGAATTGAGGGATGAAATCAAGAAAGTAGAAACTAGGAAAACAATACAAAGAATAATGTAACAAAAAGTTGGTTCTCTGAGAAGATCAACAAGATAGACAAACCTTTATCCAAACTTACCAAAAGGAGGCGAGAGAACATACAAATTAACATAATCAGAAATGAAAAGGAGGACATAACAACGAACACTGAGGAAATCCAGAGAATCATCAGGTCATACTTTGAAAACCTGTACTCCAAAAAATTCAAAAATGTAAAGGAAATGGAAAATTTTCTGGGTAGATATCACTCACCAAAATTAAATCAAGAACAGATAAGCAAGTTAAATAGACCTATAACCACTAATGAAATAGAAGCAGTCATCAAAAGTCTACCAACCAAAACAAGCCCATGGCCAGATAGTTTCAGTGAAGAATTCTAGCAGAAATTCAAAGAACAGCTAATACCAATTCTCCTCAAAGTATTCCATACAATAGAAGCAGAAGGGATATTGCCAAACTCTTTACAAGGCTTAATAACTTTGATATCCAAGCCACACAAAGACAAAACTAAGAAAGAGAACTTCAGACCAATATCCCTCATGAACATCAATGCAAAAATATTCAACAAAATACTGGCAAATTGAATCCAAGAACACATCAGAAAAATCATCCAGCATGATGAAGTAGGCTTCATCCCAGGAATGATGGGAATGTACTGTGTATGTTTATCTTATTGATTGTTAAATAAAATACTGTTTGGCCAATGGCAAGCAAGGACTAGGAGTCAAAGAGGATTCTGGGAAATGTAGTAGAGAAGTGATGATCCAGGCAGAAAGTGACATGGCAAGGAGACTCATATCTAATCGAGGAAACAGGAAGTGTGCCTCTTTTCCCTTCCGCTCCTGCTCCAGCGTCACAATGTGATCCACCGGCAAGGAGGGATGCCAATAAGGTGTCCAATAAGATAGGTCTTATAAAATTTATAGGTTTATGATAGTTAAGACTGAGCTAACAGATGAGAATCCTAGTCATTGGCCACGCAGCACTGTACCTAATACAAGTTTCTGTGTATTCATTTGGGCCCTAACTCAGGCAGACGACTGGCGTAAAGCTCACACGTGGTGGTGGGGCTCATGCGGCTTTTGGCAGAAAGATTTATCATAACACAGGAATGCAGGGATGGTTCAACATATGAAAATCTATCAATTTAATCCACCATATAAACAAACTTAAAAAAGAAAAATCACATGATGCTGAATAGATGCTGAAAAAGCCTTTGACAAAATCCAACACCCCTTCATATAAAGGTCTTGGAGAGAGTGGGGATAACAGGAACGTGTTTAAACATAAGAAAAGCAATATACAGGAAACCAACAGCCAACATCAAACTAAATGGAGAGGAACTCAATGCAATTCCTCTAAAATCAGGAGCAAGACAAGGCTGTTCACTCTCTCTATATCTCTTCAATATTATACTTGAAGTTTTAGCAACAGCAATAAGACAACAAAAGGAGATCAAGGGGATACAAATTGGAAAAGAAAAAGTCAAACTTTCACAATTTGCAAATGATATTATAGTTTACATAAGTGACCCAAAAAATTCTACCAGGGAACTCCTACAGCTGATAAGCACCTTCAGCAAAGTGGCAGGACACAAGATTAACTCAAAAACATCTGTAGCCCTACTATACCGATGACACATTGGTGGAGAAAGAAATCAGAGAAGCATCACCTTTTACAATTGCCACAAACAGCATAAATTACCTTGGGGTAACAATAACCAAAAGATTGAAAGACCTGTAGTATGAGAATTTTGAGTCTCTAAAGAAAGAAATTAAAGAAGATACCGGAAAATGGAAAGATCCCCCATGCACTTGGATAGGTAGGATCAACATTAAAAAAAAAAAAATGGCAATCTTTCGAAAAGCAATCTACAGATTCAATACAATCCCCATCAAAATACTGGCACAATTCTTCACAAACCTTGAATGGACAACTCTCGTATTTATATTGAAAAACAAAAGACCCAGCATAGCCAAAGCAACCCTGTACAATAAAGGAACTTCTAGAGGCATCACCATCCCTGACTTCAAGCTCTATTATAGAGCTATAGTCTGAAAACATCTTGGTATTGGCACAAAAATAGACAGGTACAGCAATGAAATCAAATTGAAAAATGTGATATGGACCTACACTCCTACAAACACCTGGTTTTTGGCAAAGAAGCTAGAATTATACAATGGACAAAAAGAAAGCATCTTCAACAAATGGTGCTGGCATAACTGCATGCTGGCATGTAGAAGACTGCAGATAGATCCATATCTATTGTCATGCACAAAACTTAAGTCCAAAAGACCTCAACATAAATCCAGACACACTGACACTTTTAGAAGAAAAAGTGGGAAATACCCTTGAATTAATTGGTACAGGAGACCACTTCTGAACATTACACCAGTAGCACAGACACTGAGGTCAACAATTGATAAATGGGACCTCCTGAAACTGAGTAGCTTCTGTAAGGCAAAGGACACAGTCAGCAAGACAAAATGGCAGCCCACAGACTGGGAAAAGATATTCACCAACCCCACATCTGACAGAGGGCTGATCTCCAAAATATACAAAGAACTCAAGAAGCTAGTCTCCAAAACACCAAACAATCCAATTGAAAGTGGGGTACAGACTAAATAGACAATTCTCAATAGAGGAATCTAAAATGGCTGAAAGACACATAAGAAAGTGTTCAACATCCTTAGCCATCAGGGAAATGCAAATCAAAACAACTCTGAGATACCATCTTACTACTGTCAGAATGGCCAAAATCAAAAACACCAATGACAGTTTATGCTGGAGAGGATGTGGAGAAAGGAGAACACTCTCCACTGCTGGTGGGAGTGCCAACTTGTATAGCCACTTTGGAAATCAGTATGGAAACTCCTCAAGAAAATGGAAATGAGTCTACCAGAAGATCCAGCAATTCCATTCTTAGGCATATACACAAAAGATGAACATTCATACAACAAGGACATCTGTTCAACTATGTTCCTAACAGCATTGTTTGTAATAACCAGAACCTGGAAGCAACCTAGATGTCCCTCAATTGAAGAACAAACAAAGAAAATGTGGTACATTTACACAATGGAATACTACACAGCAGAAAAAAATAAAACAATGGAATCTTGAAATTCAAAGGCAAATGAATGGAACTAAAAGAAGCCATCCTGAGTGAGGTAACCAAGTCACAGACAAACATGGTAAGCACTCACTCATATATGGATATTAGACATAGAGCAAAGGATTATCAGCCTACAATCCACTCTTCCAGAGAAGCTAGGAAACAAGGAGGACCCTAAGAGAGACATACATGGTCCTCTGGAGAAGGGAAAAGGTACAAGATCTCCTGAGATAATTGGGAGCATGGTGGGAGGGGAGAGGTAGTTAGGAGAAAGAGAAGGGAAGAAGAGGAGTGGAGATGAGGGCATGAGAGAGCAGGAAGATTGAGTCAGGGGAAGAATAGAGGAGAGCAAAAAAAGAGATACCAAAATAGAGGGAGCCATTATAGTTCTAAAGAGAAATCTGGCACTAGAGAAATTTTCAGAGATCTACAAGGATGACCCCAACTAATAATCTAATAAATAGTGCAGAGGCTACCTTAAATGCCCTTCCCCTATAATGATATTGATGGCAATCTTATATATGCCATCCTAGAGCCTTCATCCAGTAGCTGATGGAAGCATAAGCAGACACCCACAGCTAAGCACTGAACTGAACTCCTAGCATCCAGTTGCAGAGAGGGAGGAGTGATGAGCAAAGAGGTCAAGACCAGGCTTCTGAAGAAACCCACAGAAGCAGCTGACCTAAACAAGGGGGAGCTCATGGACCCCAGAATGACAGGTGGGAAACCAGCATAGGGCTGATCCAGACCTGATGAACATGGGTATCAGTAAGAGGCCTGGGCAATCTATGGGGCCTCTGGTAGTGAATCAGTATTTATCCCTAGTACAGGAATGGACTTTGGGAGCCCATTCCACATGAGGAATACTCTCTCATCCTAGACACACAGGGGAGGGCCTAGGCCCTGCTGCAAATGATATGACAGACTTTGAAGATTTCCCATGGAAGGCTTCATCCTCCCTGGGGAGCAGAAAGGGGATGGGATTGAGGGCCAGTGGGGTACAAGGGAGAGAGAGGGAGCTGGGATTGACATGTGGAACAAGGTTGTTTCTGATTTAAATTTAAAAAAATCTACTTACCAAATAATAATAATAATAATAATAATAATAATAATAATAATAATAATAATAATAAGTGCCTGTCACTTTTCCAACTCATAATTTGTTCACAGATAAATTGTTAAAAACCACATCCCAGAAAATGTAGCCTTTCTCCTGGATTACAGTTAACCAAACTTGAAGGGAGCTAATCAATTTTCTTTTTGATAATTTGAACTACAAGACTTAGTGTTTGGATTATGGTAAGCAAGTTAATGTCATATCTAAGGCAACTGAATGCCATAGAAAGCTTGAAATGGAAATAAAGGCCTTAAGCACTACTGAACACCTAGAGAAAAGCTAATCAGGTCTATGGATATAGAGCAGGGAAAAGAGGCAACCTAGTAAGTTTGCAGTACATTTACACCTCAGTTAAAAATATAGGCCCTGTAAATCAACATAAGAAAAACTCATATTAACTCAGAGAGTCTGAGTCAGCATGCACATGGTACTATATGAGGTCCTTTGTTTATATATTATCGTATTTGGAAGTTTTTCTCTGTCTCACCAAGTCTCATTGGACAGATTTCTCTGCTGCCTCCGTGTCCCTGCGTCTGCTCATAAAATAACACCCTGAGCCTTAATATCAATTACAATTGTTTGGCCAATGGCTCAGGCTTATTACTGGCTAGTGCTCTTTTATAATTAACCCATTTCTTTGTTTTTTGTTTTTTGGGTTTTTGTTGTTGTTGTTTTGTTTGTTTGTTCTGTTTTTCGAGACAGGGCTTCTCTGTATTGTTTTGGAGCCTGTCCTGGAACTAGCTCGGTAGACCAGGCTGGCCTTGAACTCACAGGGATCCGCCTGTCTCTCCCTCCCAAGTGCTGGGATTAAAGTCGTGTGCCACCAACGCCCGGCTAAATCAACCCATTTCTATTCATCTATGTATTGCCATGAGGCTGTATCTTACTGGTAATGTGATACCTTCCTGCTTCCACCTTCATCTCTCTGTAACTCTCTTTGGATTTCCCACTTAGCCATATTTTGCCTGGCCTATATTTTATTCATCAATCAATAAAAGCAACACATATTTGCAGCATAAAAAAGGACATCCCATATTATCTGCCCTTTTCTATCTAACTAAAAAAGGAAGGTCTTAATTTTAACATAGTAAAATTACATATAACAAAACAGTTATCAAGCAAGAATTGAAGTTACAATAATTAGTCTATTTGTATTTGGTAAAATTAAAGAAAATACACTATCATCTATCATATTCATTGTGAATCTAAAGTTTTATATCTAATTTATCTTTTTTCATAACTAAGGAAAACTATAACATCTGTCTTCAACTCCCATCAAAGAACCCAGAAGGATATAATACTACCTAAGTAAACAGGAAGTGCATTGCAAGCAGCTTCCCAATTCTAGAAATGACAGAGACATCTGGCTGCCTGCACAGTCCTCTGCAACTTTGGGGCATCCATCTCAGCCTATAGGCCTCAAGTATCTGGCAGACTTCTCAGTGAAACATGAAATTTGAAGATCTGTTCTGTCTTGTACCGGCAAAATTTGTCCGTTGTTTTCTTCTGTATGTTACAGAATATCTCACAGTTTCCTCTTTTGAAGCAGGAACCCTGAAGGTCCATCCCATCTTATCTTGGCAAGTTTAGCAGTCACTCTACTCTGGATCCTACATATCCAATTCATATGGCACACTGTCAAGCAGTCCAAGAAAGAGCAGTTTCTTTTTCAAATGGGTAGCCCTGCCACACTGAAGTCAAACTCCATGAGGAGTTTCTTTGATGCCCATCATCCTCTCTGAAGTAACTGGTGGTGCCAGGAGCAGACATGTCTCACTGTCAAGAACAGTCTGAGTTCTTAAACCATTTTAAATGTCACACTCTGTAGGTCTTTAAAGTGTTTGAAGATTACCTATCCATCTGTAATATATCTCTGTATATTTAGAAAACCTAACTAATATACTACTATAAGTTTGACTATCATAGATAACTATTAATCTGTAATTCTTAATTATACATTACATTTTTAAATGATCTCTGTAAACATAATACCTTAAACAAGAGTAGAAATATATATAGCATAACAAAATTGACCTTAAATCTGTATCAATAAACCAAAAATCCATACCAATGTAAAGTATTCATTTCTATATCATATCCCCTTTTTTACTTAAAGATTGACTGTGACCATTAACCATTTATAATCAACCCCCTTTAAATGAAAACAAACATTTATAAACAATATTTGGGAATTTGGGTACAGTTTTCTAAACTACTTTTTACTGATTGGCGACACTGTTAATCTTATGGGTAGCCTAAGAAAATTTAGAATTATGGTTAAATCTTGACTTTAATGCCATCTAGTCTCAGCCAGTTGCCTTGAAGCTGTTCTGGATGTTGGACCACCTAGTTCATCACTTCAGAGGGTCTTGTTTGATCCAACCATATTAGCCTGAAAGGAATCCACAGGTTCTCATAGTCTGTGGAAATAAAAGAAGAACCTCTTTTCCAAAGTAGCATGTTCTTAGACTTAAAATTTGATGTCAAAATACCTTTAAAATATATATGTTGGTATAGCTTAGCAGCCCCTACAATCTAATGTCTCTCTGTAGTTAGTTCATTAACTGTCAAAAAATTCAAAGAAAACACAATAACATACATAATTCAGACTCTGTGAATTTTCCATCTGTATATGGCCCATTGTAATGTTTATTATTCTATTTCTCCTTTAATGACATCAGTTTTTATCCTTAAAATATTTTTTATCTACAACATTTTCTATTCTCTACCCCCCCCCAAGCCCATGTACATTTATCAAACACACTTGGACCCAGTTAGAGGCCTTTTTGTCTGAATTTGTCCTTATTGCATATCTGTAATCATTTTCTAACAAGGAAAATTTATTTTAAGTGCTAAGTGGACATGGCTAGGACTAAAGTGGTAGCTTTGTTGGTTCTATCCCTCTTCAGTTTTCCAATGGTGGGGTATGGAGCCTTGCTCACCACCCCAGATCCAAGGACCTTGTAGATCCATGCTGCTATTAAGCAGCCCATAAACCCATTTTTGTCTGTATGAGAAAAAGCTAAATCTACCATGCAGTTCTCTATAAGGCCTGGAAATGCCTCTGTGTACTGCAGTGGGAATCTGCCATGCTGTACTCAAGCCTGAATGCCACGGAGTCTGTGCATCATGGCCTGCATGAGACAGAACAAGGAACGCTGTCCTCAGCTCTATATATGTGCTCCAGATACACACACACACACACACACACACACACACTTTTTTAAAAGTTTTCTTAGGTCTTCTGTGGAAACTTACGAGTCCCACATTGGTCTGCCAGATGTAGCTGGAAGTTTTCCTCTGTCTTGCCCAGTCCCACTGGACTGGTTTCTCTCCCACCTCCAGGTCCTTACATCTGCTTATGAAATAACACTCAGGCTTAAAATCATTTACAAGTCTTTGGCCAATAGGTCAGGCTTATTACTAGCTAACTCTCTCTTATAAATTAAGCCATTTCTATTAATCTAGGTTATTACCACAAGGCTGTAGCTTACTGGTAATGCTCTGGAATGTTATTCCTGCAGCAGCTACATGGCGGCTCCCTGACTCTGCCTTCTTTTTCTCAGTAGCTCTGTTGGTATTTGTTGGCCCCTTCCCTCATGGGGGTCTGCTGACCACCTCGTGACTAGGAGCTTACTTTTTTTTTCTTCCTTCTGATTAGGCCTGAATGCAAGAATGCAAAATATCCACCCATCCTTATTGCCAGAGGTGCTTGGGGACATGAACTTCTGACCTGGGTAGTTTTCCACTGTGCCTGCTGACTGGTATATAAGCCTTCCCTCTTTTGCAATAAATTGCATTGTCCTTGCAAAAAAGACCCATTGTCTTGTCTTTATTTGAATCCTCAGGTCCCTCACCCGAATCCATGAGAAGTGTTGTAGCACTGGCGCTACTGGTATTTTCTGCCTAGCTATATTTTGCCTGGCCATTGATCAAAACAGCTTTATTCATAAACCAATAAAGGCAACACATATTCTCAGCACACAGAAGGACATCCTATATCATATTATGGCTTCCAGTTTAGGGTTTTCATGGGATTCCTTAGTGTATGAATGAGTACGTCTCTGATTCTTATACTTTCTGTCGGGCTCTTTTCCTTCTGTTGGTTCATCTTTTACAACTTCAATGTGAGAGTTTTTTTACTTAATTCTATTTTACTTTGTTACTTTTTTAATCAATGAATGAATGAATTATGAAAACCTAGCCACGACGGTAAAAGTTAACAATTGAACTGTCATTTATACCTGCTAGGAGAAGAAAATCCATTTTCTCCAAGGCAATGACACTGAGTATATCAACTACTCCAGGTCAGGCCTCATGTGCAGAAGTAGTTGACCAACATACAATGGACTCCACAATTTCTTGTGTTCTTTTATTTGATTATATATTGATGGGAGATTTTTTTTTCTTGTTGTCGCTTGTTTTGTTTTGTTTCTTTTTCAGTAGTGTATTACTTTGTTTTCTTAGTTTGGGTGTGGATTGTTGTATTGAGGTTTTTGTTTTTTTAAGAAAAATATAAAAATTGGATGGGTAGGAGGGGGTGATTTGGAAGGACTTGGAGGAATAATATGATCAAATTATAATTAAATTTAAATTTGTTTTAAATAATAAGAATAGTTTGTTAGTAGCTAAAAATTCTGATAATCTTTCTTGAAATCTTGTTCTCTAGAATTATGAAGGACTTTCATAACATATAATTCTAGTTTGCAATACAGTTATTTATAGCCCTGTGTTAAATATTCAGATCCAATTATAATTATTCTATTTCTAAATGATATTAAGATATATTTAAACATGATCTAACATCTGTGGATCTACCAATCTCAGGGGGAAAAAAGACACTACAAAGAAAACATACACATTATTCCACTAGGAGCCAGGATCCAAATTTTATAAAATTGCTCCCATATTTTAGCCTATTTAGATGTATGAAAGGTTAATATCTAATACCATTTAGCTGATCCAGCAAGAAAGAAATTAATTTGGCATTAGAGAAGTAACATCAATTTCCCATGTAACTGAAGTAATGCATTTACTGGAAAGAGATTAATATCAATGCCATAAATCATTTATGCGCTTTTCCCAGAGTTTGAGACATCTGAGTAATGCATATATGGAAGTTTATATCACTTTGTGCATATTCCATTCATTAATCTATGCCTGGAGCTGTAGAGGAGTTGTGATAAAATATAAAATTTTGAGAAGAATCAATCTTTCTGATTTTAATTTTCTGTGACTTAGGTAAGGTAAGCCAAATGTCAACAGAATTATAATAATAATGATCACAGTAGCATCCAGCATTTTCAGGAAAGAAATTAACCATTTAGCCAATTAGCTTCCTGGTGGTAACAGCTACTCAAGTCCACATGATAAGACAATGTGTAAATGTCAATGTAAAGACTCCATTAAGCATAAATGCTTCCACAAAGGAGAATTATCTGTGCTACCATTTCATTATACTGTTGAATTTCATTATCTTATAATCTGAATTCTATGTACCTTCAACAGAGCAACAGAACCAACATGGAGTAGTCTGTGTGCAGAAATTGAAGTGTATCTCAAGACTTATTAAAAATAATTGGCATGTGCAACTATAGATGTTAGCATCCCAAATCTTCAGCTGGTAATCAGAAGACACAAAAAAATACTATGGCATAGATTCAGTAGTCATGCTGTCAAATGATTGAACTCACATTTAAGTAATATACTCATTCAAATGTTTGTTTTATCTAAAAACATCCTCAGAGAGACAACCATAATAGTATTTGACCAAATATCTGGGTATTTAATGACCCCCTTAAGTACACATATAAAATTAACAACCATGGTATCTTAATGACAACCTAACCCCCACACACACATCATTTCTAAGTTCCTTCATGATACAGAACAAGTTAAAACAGGACCTATAATCTGAGCTAGAGCTCATAATACCCAGGAGATATTAGATATTTTTGAACAATTGGCATTAGTCTGAACTGAAATTATCTATTCTAAATCATCCATGGCTAATAATATCAGGGGAAGGAAAATGTGTAATGATATGGGCAAAATAGCCCAGGCCTTTGAGTCAGAAAATCTAAGGTTAAATACTGTCTCTAATATTTACTAACAAGAACTTAAGTATTAACACTAAGATTCCTCACTCAAAAATGTGATAAAACAGGGGACTATGTCATGGAATTATCAGGAGAATTTATTTTTCTTGCTTAGTATCTAACATGTAATAAATGTTCATCACTGTTATCCTTACTTGGTTCACTTTCTCGGCATATGGAAGAATCTCAATTTCTGTACCTCTAAAATGGACCTAGCTATATAAAATATTTTGCCAAATGCAATATCAGTTGAAATTATTTTTGATCCTTCTATGAAGTTGACTGGTACTTTAAAATACCTTGGCTTCTTTGGCTTAATAGCATACTAACATGTTTCTCTCTTGCCACAAAATCTTAACATTAAAATTTCTTAAATTTGATACTCTTATTAACAAGATATGAGGCATCTGCAGTATTTACTGAGAGCCCTCCTGACTCTATCTTTTGTCTTTTGTCTCTTTTCTCAATCCTTACCTCCCGCCTTTCAGGCACATTCAAACAGGTTGGCAGATTTCCAACACACACCCAGAAACCATAAACCACCAAAAGTTTCTCTTGATCATAGCCATTTTGACTAGAATATTATGGGTTACCAATAATTTATATTTTCCTGATAGCTAAAGATGTTGAACACTTTCAAATATTTAATAGTCATTTGTATTTCATCCTTTGGGAATTGTCTATTTACTCAATTAGCCCATTAGATGCTTTGGTCTGGAAGTATTTAATTTTTTGCAGCCTTTTTTCTATGATTCTAGATACTAATCTCCTGCTAGGTGTGTAATTAATAAAGACTTTCTTCTATTCTGTAGGTATCTTTTCATTCTGCTGATTATTTCCTTTGCTATGCAAGTTTTTAATTTTATGTAAATGTATTTGTTGGTTCCTGGGATTATTTCCTGTGATATTGGAGTCATTTCCAAAATGTCTGTTCTTATGCCAATATCTTGGTGTTCTTTGCTTTCTTTCACATGCCAGTTTCAGAGCTTCTGATATTACATTTGGGTATTTGTTCCATTTTGAATTGATTCTTATGCGGGGGTGACAGAAATGGGCCTACCTTCATTTTTTAGATATTTATATCAAGCTTTCCTAGCAGCATTTATTTAAGACTCGAAACACTTTCCAACATATGTTTGACACCTTTGTCAAGGATTAGTGAGTATAGCAAAATGGAATTATTCCTGTATTCTCTATTCTATTCCATTGGGCTACATATGTGTTTCTATATCGACACCATCCTGTTTGTGTTAATGTTACTGTTTACTATGGCTTTGCAGTAAACTTTGAAATCAGGTATTGTGATGCCAACATCACTCTTTTTGCTTAAAATTGTTTGCTATTGCAGAGTCTTTTGTTCTTCCATATGAGTGTGCTAGAATCCTTTCTAGTTCTATCACAAACATTATTGGAATTTTCATGGGGATTGTACTGATCAACTTAGATAAATTTTGGCACTATACCATTTTGAAAACATTAATTCTACCAACCATGATCATAAGATACCTTTCAATATTCAAGAACCCTAAAAGTTTTTCTTCAATATTTTAAAACTCTCATTATAGGAGCCTTTCCCTTGCTAAGTTTATTTCTAGATATTTTTAAGCTATTGTGAGTAATTTTTCCTCATTTCTTATTTAGCCAAGGTCATTCTTGCTGTATCCCACAGGATACTGATCTTTGTATACTGACATTTTGCTGAAAGTGTTTATCAAGTTGATTTTTCTGGTTTAGCCTTTAGGATTCTTTAAAATACAAAATTATATCATATACAAATAGGGATAATTCTACATCTTCCATTCCCATTAGTATCTCTTTTATTTCTTTTTTTCAAATTTTGTAATTTATATTTATGTACAGAAAACTTAGCATTATACATTTAACCAGTTTAGTGGTGAGTTCTTTGGCCTTTGCCTTTTCCAGCTTGGCAATTTGGGACCCAGAATGTTGCCTCTTTGGTGGCAGTGGATTTCATCATATCTGTTGTTGCGAAACTAATAGCTTCTACCAGCTTAACTAGGGTACTCTTGTCTTCCAGAGTTAACCTGTGTGAAAGCAACGGTGGTGCACATCTTCCTGTGGACCTGCTGTTCCAGCCTGGCCTTTCCCTTGATGATGCAGTAGAGAACCTCTACCTTTGCACACAGGCCAGGCAGGAAGACCACTAGCTCAATGGGGTCTACTTTGTGAGCAATCATCAACAGCTAAGGTTTCTTGTTCTCCACCAAGGTGGTGACAGTATTGATCCCTGATAGAGGCCATGCAGTGGTGGTGCATACACACCTTTAATCTCAGCACCTGGGAGACAGAGGCAGATGGATCTCTGTTAGTTCAAGGCCACCCTGAGCTACATGAAATTGAACCAGTCTAAACGAGAAACAGAGTTCACACAAAGGTGGCCTCAGCACTTGGGATCCCATGCCTTTAATCCAAGCACTAGGGAGAAATATAAGGAGTGGGGAGACAGGAGCTTAGTTCAGTCTAAGGTTTGGTGGAGAGCAGTGCAATCAGTGAAGCAGTGGAGTCTGGAGATGCAATCTGAGGACAGGATTGTCCTTTTGGTCTGAGGTAAAGGTAAGATCTAGTGGCTGATGCTTTGCTTCTCTGATCTTCAGGCAAGCCATATTTGTTATATCATAAACAAAAGGAGTGAGATCTCCTTTGGGCTGGATGGCCTGCCCAATCCCGAAGTTCTTAGGCCTTTTCTCAAACAAAGGATTCACCACCATTTTGGCCTCATTTTTCTTCATGACAATAGGGACTAGGGCCACCTTCTTTCCCGTGGCCTTTTTCTGTGTGTGTGTTTCCTTTGGGTGTCTTGCTCAGCTGTCTTTTCCTTGTTGCTGTAGCCAAGATTTCAAGCACTATATTGAATAAGAGTGGAAAACTGTTCCTGACCTTAGAGAAAACAGTTTAGTTTTTCCTCCATGGGTTTGATTTATATAGCTTTTATTATGGTGAGATGTGTTCCTTCCATTCATAATTTCTTTGTTTAGAACCTTTATCATGAAGGAATGTTGAACTTTGCCAAGGGCATTTTCTGTACCCTCTGTGTGATTTCTGTCTTTATACTTACTAATGGGCTATATCACATTTATTGATCTGCATATATTGAACCATCTTTGCATCCCTTAAATGAAACCAACCTGGTCATGGTGTATGATTTTCTTATTAGGTTCATGGATTTTAATTTTGTATGCATGTGTCATCAGGGATTGGTCTATACTTTCTTTGTATTATGTACTTCTCCAGTTTAGGTATCAGACAAGTGTTAGCATCATAAAACAAGAAGGGTAGTTTTCCCTTTCTTTATGGAATCTTTGAGAAGTATCTGTGTGGCACATTGGCTTTGTTTTTTTAAAGCTTCATAGAACTCAGTAGTAAATCTGCACAGACCTGGGTTATTCTTTATTAGAAGATTATCTATTGTCATTTCAACCACATTACTTTTTATGGATATATTTACATTTCTATACCCTCTTATAGGACATATGTTTCTGGGAGTTTTTCCTAAGCTTCTTTTGCTGGAATGTAAGTTTTTAAAGTTCTCTGATTTTCCTTTGTAACTCTTTTGGTATCTCTGATAATGTTCCTCCTTTCACCTCTAGCTTTATTAATTTAGGTATTCTTTCTCTCTTCCTATTGGTTACATTGGATAGGGGTATATCAATCTTATCATTTAAAAGAAACTACTCTTTACATGGTTTATTCTACATATTTTCCATTTAGTCTGAATTTTCTAGATTAACACTTTGATATTTAATAATTGTACTGTTTGGGGGTTTGGCTTGTTCTTGTGTCTTTGAGAACTTGAATTGCATAAAGTAGCTATTCCCATATATATCTTTGTAAATTAAACATTCATAGCTGTAAGCTCTCCAATTTCTTCTGACTCTAGGAACTGTTTTTAAATTTTCTTCCTGATTTCGTCAATAACCCTCTGGCCATTCAAATATATATTGTTCAGTATCTACATATTTGTGTACTTGGTGTGGTTTTTCTTACTATTGATTTCTACTTTTATTCCAGCACTATATGATATTATAGAAGATATTATTTTACGTATTTTGTACTTGTTAAGACCACCTAGATATGGTCTATTTTAGGAAAAAGTTCTAGGGCTGATTGTAAAATATACATCTGTTGGATGGAATAGAGATCTTTTAAGTCCATTTGATCTACAGTATAGTTTAACACTGAAGTTTCTTCATTAATTTAGTTTGAATGAAATATCTAAAACTGAGCATGAGGCATTGTTTTTTTTTTTTCTATCAGGAGTTATCTGATCTTTTATTCATGCCTATTAGCCATTTTTATGAAGTTAAAATCCCAGATATTTGGTTCAGATATCAAGGATACTATTATGGATACCAAATAGCAAAAGAGAAATATCCCATTCTTGTAGAGTTTATATTCTACTTGAGAAAAACAAAAGAGCAGGGTATAAATAAATAAGTAAACTGTATGTTATGGTTTCAACATTACATTGCTCTCACAGTCTCCCTTTTTCTCTGTTTGCTGGTATATTATGGCAGGTTGTAGAAAGTTTAGGACATGAGGCCTAGTTGGAGAAAGCAGGCAACTAATGGCAAATTTTGAAGGTTAAACTTGAGTCTCAGTCCCCTTCCTAGCTTTCTGTCTTGTCCCTGACTAGAAATAAACAGCCTATTCCTACATGAATTTCCACAGCCATCATGTTTTATTTCACAATAACCCCCCCAAAAAAAAGAGTCAAGAAATCTTGTACTTAACCCTCTGTAACCAGAAGCTAAATAAATTTTCCATCTTAAAGGTTTTATTTCAGTGACTGGGTCAAAGTTATGACTTAAAATGACAAAAGTAAGTAATACATGTAAGATGAATATGTGCTGAGAAGGAAAAACACAACAGAAAGCATCTTAGGAAGTGTTGGGAATGAAGAGCTAAGGTCTTTTTTTTTTCATTTTTTTATCTGAATTAGAAACAAGATTGTTTTACTCATCAATCCCAGGTCCCTCTCCGTCCCCTCTTCCCCTGCCACACACCCCCAACTAACACCCTACCTATCACAAACCCTTTCTGCTCCCCAGGGAGGGTGAGGCCTTCCATGGGGGGGGGGTCTTCAGAGTCTGTCATATCCTTTGGGATAGGGCCTAGGCCCACACCCCCCTCCCCTCCCCCCCCCCCCCCCGTGTATCTTGGTTCAGGGAGTATCCCTCTCTGTGGAATGGGCTCCCAAGGTCCACACCTATGCTAGAGATAAGTACTGATTTACTACAAGAGGCCCCATAGATTTCCGAGGTCTTCTCACTGACACCCACATTCATGGGATCTGGATCAGTCCCTTGCTGTTTTCCCAGCTATCAATCTGGGGACCAAGAGCTCTCCTTGTTCAGATCAGCTGTTTCTGTGGGTTTCACCAGCCTGGTCTGGACCCGTTTGCTCATCACTCCTCCTTCTCTGCAACTGAATTGCAGTTCAGCCCAGTGTTTAGCTGTGGGTGTCAGCTTCTACTTCTATCAGCTGCTGGATGAGGGCTATAGGGTGGCATGTAAGTCAGTCATCAACCTCATTATCAGGGGAGGGCATTTAAGGTAGCCTCTCCACTGTTGCTTAGATTGTTAGTTGGTGTCATCTTTGTAGATCTCCAG
The DNA here is from genome assembly GCF_003668045.3 of Cricetulus griseus. Taxonomy (NCBI): domain Eukaryota; kingdom Metazoa; phylum Chordata; class Mammalia; order Rodentia; family Cricetidae; genus Cricetulus; species Cricetulus griseus. The sequence goes on from NC_048595.1 coordinate 39,353,203, forward strand.
ACATTTCCCTAATGCCTGATTTCCCTTTAAACCTATAATGTCTCCCTCTATTATGGTATCTCTCATCTTGCGCTCTTCTATTCTTCCCCCAACTCAATCATTGCTAAGGTTTTATACAGGGCATACAAGGACCTCTGAGAGATGCTACTTGAGCAAAAATCTGAAGAAAATAAATGGGAAATGCTTCCTAAGAAAACATTTTAATAATTACCATCAGCTCTCATATTTTCTCTATTGCAATGTACTCATGGGATTCCCATTCTCATCCTTTATCTGTACACAAAATGACTTACTTCCTTCTCTAGGCTTCTTCATACTTCAGTACTAACCACTGACAATCTAATAGGTTTGTGTTACTAAAATTTAACCTGTGAGGTGGATTATTTTTTCTTCCTTTTTAATTTAAATTAGAAACAAGCTTGTTTTACATGTATCCCAGTTCTCTCTCCCTTCCCTCCTCCCCTGCTCCCCACCGGCCGGCCCCCTATCTCATCCTCTTTCTGCTGCCCAGGGAGGGTGAGGCCTTCCATGGGAGATCTTCAAAGTCTGTCATATCATTTGGAGCAGGGCCTAGGTCCTCCTCCGAGTGTCTAGGCTGAGAGAGTATCCCTCTATGTGGAGTGGGCTCCCAAAGTCCATTCCTGTACTAGGGATAAATACTGATCCACTGCTGGAAGCCCCATAGATTGTCCAGGCCTCCTAACTGACACCCACGATCAGGGGGTCTTAGTGGGTCCTATTCTGGTTTCATAGCTATCAGTCTGAGGACCATGAACTCCCCCTTGTTCAGCTGTTTCTGTGGGTTTCTCCTGGTCTTGACCCCTTTGCTCATCACTCGTGAAGTGTATATTTTTATATTTATTTTAAATATGTCCTGAAGTTCCATGTTCAAACAAACCTGTCTGAGTTACAGCAGTAACTCATGGTGGGGCTGGGTTGATCCATGCTGTAGCACTGCATCTAACTACACTGCTTCCATTCTTACTTTTGTGGCAGACAAAAGTGGCCCAGAGCAGGGAGCTTTCCACTTACTCAAAGAGCACGGGCTTCTATGAAAAAAAATATTTCAAAGTAAACAATGATTTCCCAAAATAAAATATAAAACTAGAGAGTAAAGTGAAATTGCAAAGGTATATTTTCAAAGACTAACAATGTCTAATGACTTTAGCCTAAGCCTTGGGACATAAAATCAGCAGGGAATCAAATATTCTGCTACAAATGTTAGAACACTTTTACATAATTATGGTTATTTTTAAACTCTCAGACCTCTCCCCCCCCCAAAAAAAATGCTGAGAAGAATTTTAGTCTACACATAAGCTTTATTTTGAAATGTTAAAAGCTGATCAAATATACAATTCACTTACCATAGTGCCATAAAATAACTAAGCATTCCCTTGCTCAGTAAATTGCTAGGCTGGCAACACAAGAGATACTGGTGTTAAGTAAGAACATTAGAACAAAGCTTCTCTTATGGCTCAGTAAATTGTGTCAACTACTAGGTATCTGAGCTATGAGAAACAGTAGGTACTGAGTGACTTGAAAGCCCATGCTCAACATTTAAAGGAAGCTCAAGAAATTAATGATAGAGGTTTCTTCCATTTAGCATTCAGGAATGAATCAAATAGGATCACAGATAATGCCAAGGAGAACCAAAAAAAAAAAATCTGTTAAAAATGTGTTTGTTGAAATCATCAAAAGGCTAAGTTGGAGTGATAAGGGGTAAAATATGTGATAGGAGGGTAACAAAAGGGACAATACAAACTAGGAACATAGGCAAACCAGGTTAAAAACAAAGTCCATGGCCTGTGTTATCCCAAAGGGTCAGGCAGATGTCCACAATCTGAAGCCATGTTGAATGTCCATGGTGTTATTCTTTTGTTTAAAAAGAAGAAAAGAGAAATATTGAGACAGACATATTGACTTAAGACTATAAGTTTATTATAAGGGCCGGTAGAATGGGGAGACTAAGAAGAGGAACAGGGTAATGGCTGACTGCCATGGCCGGTCGCCATAGAGAGACAGAGCGGGGAACAGAGAGACAGGGGAGCACAGAGAGAGAGAGAGAGAGAGAGAGAGAGAGAGAGAGAGAGAGAGAGAGAGAGAGAGAGAGACAGGGGGAGAGAGAGAGAAGAAGTAAAGGGGCAGGAGCCTATCTTTTAAAGGGGTCCTCTGCACCTGCGTGCAGACTTCTTTCCCATGGAACCTTGGGCTGACCAGGGTATTGCCTGAGTGGATTCCACCAGGTAACAGGGGCAGGCCAGCATAATGCCTGAACCTTTCACATGGGCTGGGCTATTGTGGGCAACCATATTGGTATCCGTGGCCGATGTTGTCCCAGATGTCATGTTGATGTCCTTGGCCTGTACTGCCATGAAGGGCCATGATGGTATCCATAGCCCATGCTTTGGCAAAGGGCCATGCTGATGTCTACTGTGGTGTACTGCCACAAGAGACCATGTTGAGGTCTATGGCTGGTGTTGAAGCATGAGACCATGCTTGGGAGTCTCTGAGTCCCACTGATCAATAACTCCAAGATAACCAATTTCTGGCTCTGGAGTTTTTACTTGAAAGCCTTTGGTGTCTATGAGAGGCATTGTCCCCTATTATAAGGTAACTCCATTTAAACTCCTCTTAACTAAGTATATGAAAATATTTTAAAGGTGACTACAGTAGTAGGGATTAAATCCCATTTTTTTCAAAAGTCTTCTATTGGTTTTCATTCCCTTGCTCTACCAATTCTCCCCCACTTAATCTTTTTTGCTCCACCATTCCCCATTCCTTCCTATATTATCTTTGTTCAGTCTTTCCTCTCTTAAAAGAATCCTTTATGGCCCCTCATGAGTTTCCTGATTTCCATGACTATTACAATTTAAGCACACATAACTAAAGATTTATGTGTCATTTATCTTTCTAGGTTTGTGTTTCCTCACTCATATTATTATATATTATTACTTAAAGCTCCAGTCAATTATCTGAAAATTTTATAGTTTTGTCATTCTGAACAGCTGTATAACATTCTAAATGTACCATTTTTTCATTATCTACCTATCAGTTTATGGACATCCACTTCCTACCTATTGTGAGCAGAAAAGCAATGAACATGGATGAGCACATATAGATACAGAGTCCTTTGGATATATGTCCAAGAGTGGTACAGTTGGATCATATGGTAGATTCATTTGAAGCTTTTTGAAGAATGTTCACACTGATATCCATAGTGGCTGCACCAGTTTGCAATCACACCAACAGATATTAAGTGTTCTCCTTTACTTGGGCCCATGCCAACATTTGTTGTCATTTTTTACATTAGACATGATGACTCAGATAAGATAAAATCTCAAAGTAGGATGAAATTATATCGATAGCTTTCACCTTGCACAAAACTTAACTCCATATGGATCAAAAATCTCAACATAAGACATGCGATGCCCTGACCCTGTTAGAGAAGAAAGTGTGGAATACACACAAGCACCAAAAAGACTGAACAAAACCCTAGAAGCACAGGCATAAGACCAGTAATTGATAAACGGAATCTTGACTAACAGTAAAGGACACCATCATTCAAGTGAAGAGGTAACCTACAGAAGCGGGGAAAGAACTTTGGTAGTTATGTATCTGACAGAGGGTTAGTACGTTGAATACACAAGTGATGTAATTATATTTTAATCAAAAGGAAAAAGGAGCAAAAAATATTAAACATATAGATAGTTTTAAATGATAAATATACCTAGTCATTTTTTAAGTCTTTGGGAAGAATCTTCCCCATTTCTAAATGAATAGATCAAGTAATTCCTAAGCTAGGAGTCAACTCTAGGTCACCATGTTCCAAATTTAGTGTTTTCCTTCTCATATAAGGTTAACTCCTAAAGCCATATGGAACATTTAACTAATACTCCAAATATTTCTCTCTAAGTTTGACAGTTCTTAATATCAAAACAAACAGAGCACTGTATTTCCTTAGCCTAAATAACATGACATAGAAAGGTCAAAATTACCATAATATATGTTCAAAATAGCATGAATGAGTAGAATAGCAATTCTCTTCTACCTTAGAGTCTATATTATTTTCTTAATGTTTGTGTCTTTCCCCTACAAAAAGTCATATACTGGAAAGGGACAGTCTTAAGGCACAGAATTAGGCCATAGAGGTGAAACACTTATGAATAGAATTGATGGTCATATTCAAGGGACCTTGCAAAGATCTCTAACCCTATTTTTACTATATTATGGTATATTGAGAACATACCGAAAAACTAAAAAGGAGACCTGTAGCAAACATTGAATCTGCCAGTGCCTCAACCTGAGATTTTCTAATCTCCAGATCCATAAGAAACAAATGTTTATTTAATACACAAAATCTATGGTATTTTATTGTAACAATCCAAACACTAATAATATGCTTATAGTATAAATGTATTTTTCCAGATGTCTTACCTGCTGAAGTGTGAGAATTATCTTTTCACATGTCTTGTTTAAGATTAATACATACTGGGCAGTTATCATGAGTTTCCAGTTATTGATTTACATATGTGATTTCCAAGATAAGTCACACACACACACACACACACACACACACACACACACACACACACACACACACAAATGCTGTTTCAACCTTTCTCATTGTAATACTCCCATTTGTATTCCAATGGTGCTGTATACAAAGTCCACTTACCCTATCCTCAACATAGTATGAAGAATCCAAGTCACAGGGATAAGCTATATGCCCAGTGCTCTGGTACTGATATTTAATATCAAGTGCTAGACACTTGAGAGAATATATCTTCTAATACCCCTAGCTTGAAGCTTTTTAATCATGTCCAGATAAATGTTTTCTGTCCTGAGATCCTAAACACTGTGAAGCAAAGACAAGATTGTAGTGGGTTTTCTTGGGGGCCACCAACCAGCTCCCAAATCATAACATGGAAACATTATTAGTTATGAATGATTGGCCTTATCCTGTCCCACTAGCTCTTATAACTTAAATTATCCTCTTTCTCTTCATCTACATTTTCCTCAAGGCTTTTTATTTTTCTTTCATTCCATATGTCCTACTCAATGTCTGGCTAGCGGCAGCTGCCTGGCTGGCCCCAGGGGTCTCCCTCTCTTTCCCCCTCATTCTTTCTTCTTGTTCTCTCTGGAGCCTACATTCCTCCTGCTGCTTTTTCTCTCTGCTCACCAGCCACACCTACCCCTCACTACCTAGCTACCCCTCACTACCTAGCTATGGGACATTCAGCTTTTTATTAGACCTATCAGGTGCCTTACGCAGACAAGGTGAAACAAATGCAACACATCTTTACATAATTAAACAAATGCAGCATAAAAATATAACATACCTTTACATAGTTAAAGTAATATCCACAACATAAGATAACCTCTGCTATGATCCTTCTGAACACCAGACCCACCAAACCCAATAGCATAATAAACATATGATTTTATGTCACTATTTTCTTTTTAAATGTTTATTATTTCATTCTATGTATATGGGTGTTTTGCCTTTATGCATTTCTGTGCACCACATTTGTGCCTTGTACCTGGAAAGGCAGAAGAAGGCATGAAATCTTCCTTTGAAAATGGAATTGGAAATATTTGTTAACCATCATGTGGGTGCTGGGAATTGATTCCTGGTCCTCTGGAAAAGCAACCAGTGCTTATAATTGAAGAGCCATCTCTCTAGACCCATAAGTAGTGTGTTATTCATAAATAGTAACTGAAATATTTCTACACCATTAATTTGAGTCAGGTTTTGGGATATACTAGACAAGATCCTACTACATAGGGAAATAACTCAAAATACTCAAATTTTTCAAAATTCTGACAAACTAGTCTGTAAGATCTGACCAATTTTAACACTAGAAGCAAAGGTATTCTATAATAGTAAATAGATTCTGAAGGTACTAGACAGGGATAGATGTATAACCTGATAGGGTCAACAGAGATGCACTAAATATTTAATGTACTAGCTAAGGCATCTGAGTCTACTGGAACTCTCTACAATGATGGCTCATTGGAGAGTTGTAACACATCACAAGTAGGAGAAGAGGGTTAAGAACATCATAAAAATAGGAATGCTCATATGGAATCATATTTTATCTTTTGAGATTTGGAAATCAAAACTAGATTTCATGGAGAACTTCTATTGCCAGTCTACAAAAGATAAACATCCATGAATTTCTCAATGATACTAGTGTCTATTTTACTGGCATTTTTTTTTTATTTTGCTGTTGTAAAAGAAAACTACTTTGGACCCTTTTGGAGAATATAGACAGATAATGGATTTTCTGACCTCCTGCAATAAATCCATTCTACCTGCAATATAGTTGTCAAGAGTTCTTATAATCCCTTGACTTATATCTGCATTTATCAATTTTCTGTCTCCATCTTCAATGGGTCACTTTAGTGATACACATGTGTTTCTCTAGTCTATCTTTCAGTATAATGACAACAATCACCAAAATATAGCTCTACCCAACTATTCAAAATATATCTGAAAAGGTTCTATTTCCAAATAACAAAACAGCCACAGAAGAGCATATAACTTTTGTGGGAAGAGAAGAACATCTTACTACAGTAAGAGACAAGTTACTCTGCATTGCATTACCTTCCACTAATAAAAAAAATTAATTGTATACTTGAACTGTGGTAAATGAGAAGAATTTAAATGTTTTAAGAAAAGGGTATTTCTATGAAGAAATGGGTATATTAGTTTAATGTGTCAATCATTTCACAATGAGTATATCTATCAAAACATCAAAGTAAGCAAAACACCAAGGTAAGGTAACCTATTCATTCACAAAGTAAAGCCAAAGCAACAAATATATAACTGCATATTGAGGTAAATGAATGCAGGAGTAAAACATGAATAAGTAAAACACCCAGAGACTGATATTGGGGTTCAAACTTCAAGCTGAATAGCAGAAAAGCAAACCAGCCTGACACCAGCTTCTTACCTCTACCTCAGACTGAAAGGGCTGATCCTGTCTCAACAAGCTCTCACCAAGCCTAAGACTGTAACCTTTCCTCAGCATGGCTGGAGAAAGAATGCCTTCTACAGAATACTGAAGACCCTGCTTCTATCTTTTATATCCCTCTGGTGCCGGGATTAAAGGAGTGTGATCTGTTACTCTTTTAGACTAATTCAATCTTGTGTATCCCTGGATGGAGATCTGTCTACGTATTGATCCTGAGTCCTAGGATTAAAGGTGTGTACCACTACCTCCTAGCTTCTGGGATTAAAAGTATGTGCCTGGCTTCTATAGCTTGTGGCTAACTTTGCTTTCTGAATCCTTAGACAAGCTTTAATAAATCACAAACAATATATCACTCAACAGGAGAACACAACAGTTCTAGAAACAAACAGTATAAATGGAGACTTGAAAGGAAGTCTGCTAGAGGAAAAATAAAGAACAATATTTTAACTCATAGTCCCAGAAAACAAGTTTCTGAATAGGAATTTCTGTGAATTTCAGTTTTCTTAATATCAGAATGAAGTTCCATCGTGTATATATCCCATATTTTCTTTATCAATTTATCAGTTGATGGGGATTGAGGTTGTTTCCATTTCCTATATATTGTCAACTGAACAGCAATAAACATGGATGAATAAATATATTTGTAATTGGACATAGAATGCTTTGGGCATTAACCAAGGGGTTATATGGCTGGATCATATGGTAGTTCCATTTCTATCTTTTTGAGGAACCTTCACACTGATTTCCATACTGTAGGACATGACAGCACCAGACAACCAGGCTTCCAGCTTCTCAGGACCAGAGAAGAGTGGGAAACCAGGCCTCTATGGCTTGTGTAGGACCAGATAGAACTCTGCAACCAGCAAGATGGTCTAATGATCTCAGAGGTTAGTGAAGAGTCCAAGTTTTGGCTACAATGATCACAGGGTCCCTTGAAGACTGGAGCTGTGGTTCCAGTGGTCAGTGATATCTTTAGGAGTTTGAAGTTATGATTTCTGAGGTTCTAGTAGTCACTAAAGGAGATGGAGCCTATAATGTTATGATTCTAGAGATCACTGTGCCTATAGTTCTAACCACAGCCCCCAGATAGTAGATGGACCTCAGTACACCTTCATATCCTGCTTCCAGTAGGTACACAGTAACAAAATAGTGATCAAGGTTTTGACTCCATCTAGTCAGCTTGGTGCTGAGTGTTCAGTTCTATCAATGATTGAGTAGTCAGATAGACAAGATAAGATCAACTCAGCAATACATTTGATAATCAATAGCAAATCTCACCAGTCTTCCTAGCTAAACTCTTTTGATGAACATAAAGGAAAAGATTCTCAAAAAAAAAAAACTTGCAAAGAGAATTCAAAACATTAAGGAGATTGTGCAGCAAGAGGGAAATGCCTAATACCATAAAACCTAGCTAGCTAACCAGTGCTAGTGAAGTCACAGTTATTGGAAGAGAACTTATAACCACTAAATTACCAAACCCACATTATCCTTAACAACAATCTATAAACATCTAACCTTATACCCATAATAAGTGTAGCCTTCACTCCCTCATCAAGGAAAGCTTTCTTTGCAACAGAAACCATTACAGGAAATCAAAATCAATAAAACCCCAGTCCCAGTGGAGACAGCCACAAAATCATTTTGCACCTAAGACTCAAGGAACATTATGAAAGGGGGTCATAAATACTGTAAGAGCCAGAATACCAGAAGGTTTTCTATGAGATTGCGTCTCCTAATAATATCAAAAGCCACACCCATAAAGTCTCACCGTAGTTACTACCCAAATATGAGCTAAACAAGGACAACACCAATGCATGTGCCAAAATGGACAGGGAAAAGCTTACAAGGCCTCAACCCTACACAAAGAACTAAAGATAACTCAGGAAAGGTGGGAGCAGGAAACGTGGTTGTAGTGGTTTGAAAGAAAATGGCCCCCAAAGGAAGTGGCACTATTTGGAGGTGTGGCCTTATTGTAGGAAGTGTGTAACTGTGGGAGATGCACTTTGAGGTCTCTTGTGCACTAGCTTCAATCAGTGTGATAGTCAGTCGACTTTCTATTGTCTGCAAGATGTAGAACTCTTGCTATAGTACCACATCTGCCTGCATGCTGCCATGTTCCTCACCATGTGACAATGAAGTGTATCTCTGAAACTGTAAGCTGCTACCTCAATTAAATGTTTGCCTTTATAAGAGTTGCTGTGGTCACGTCGTCTCTTTACAGTAGTAGAAACCCTAACTAAGACATTGGTCTTAATAGATTGTCCAGTGCCAAATGGTCAGCCCTGAGAACATACATGTAAATAACATTATACAGACTAAACAGGTTATGTTTAGGAATATATACATAGCTGTACATATATGCATGCAAAAAAGAGGCCATGACATTGAAAGAGAATGAGAGGAGTGATGAGGGGTATATGGGAAGGTTTGGAGGGAGGGAAAGGAAGGGAGAAATGTTGTAATTATATAATAATTTCAAAAATAATTTAGAAAAAGATTATACATTAAATACAAGTAGGTTTCATCCCATGAAGGTAAGGTTGGTTCCACATATGCAAATCAAAAATGTAATACACCATATAAATCAATTTAAGGACAAAAGCCACATATCATTTCAATTGATACTGTGATGGCACTTGATAGAGTCCAATGTACCTTCATGATAGAAGTTCTTTATGAATAGATGGAACATACCTACAAATAATAAAGGCTATCTATATACACAAATCTATAGCTAATATTAAATGAAGAATAACAGAGAATTTCTTCTAAAATCCGGGTCAAGGATTTCAATCTTCACAATCTTAGTGATATAGTGCTCAAAGTCTTAGGTATACCAATTAGAGAAAAGAAAACTGATAAAAATAGGAAAGGAAGAAGTTAACCTATCCTATTTGTAGGCTACATGATTCTTTACTTAAAAGGCCCTACTAGTTCTCAAGCATGAACTTTATAGATGACAACACTGTGTCAGAATGCCAGAAGACTGGACACACCTGGGAATGAGTTTACAGCATAACAACTTAGTAAGCTACAAGACTTGATCAGAAGAAAAAAGCAATCTTACATCCTGTATTAAACAGCCTAAAATAAATCCTTAAACTATATCATATGAAATCTGTCTATATCAAACAAATTATTTGAAATGACTATCAGACTGTGTTCACAAATAAACAGTTAACATTATCCCTCAGCCTACTGGAAAGGATGTTACAAACTATAGTCATGGAATATGTTGTTGCAATGCTGTTGATATTTCAGGAATCCCATTGGGAAGATTTACTATATGTTTTTAGTGCACAGTTTATCCTTCTCATACTGGACCCAGAAAATCCACAACTACATTTTTATCAGTTTACAATAAGATTCCTAAGACTGCATACTGTGTATTTATTATTTATCATTTTTTTAAATTTTAAAACAATCTCTTCTCAGTTTACATACCAATCCCAGGTCCCATTCCCTCCCCTCTTCCTGTTCCCCACATTCTCCCCACCCCATCCCATCCACTCCACAGAGATGGTAAGGCATGGGGAGTCAATGCCCTCCAAGGCCCTCCCCACTATATCTAGGCTGAACAAGGTATCCCTACAAAGAGAATGGGCTCCAAAAGCCAGTTCAAGCACTAGGGATAACCCCCAGTCCCACTGCCAGTGGCCCCACAAACTGCCCAAGCCACACAACTGTCACCAACATTCAGAGGGCCTAGTTTGGTCCTATGCAGGTTCCCCTGCTGTCAGTCCAGTGTCAGTGAGCTCCCACTAGCTCAGGTCAGCTGTTTCTGTGGGTGTCCCAAAAATGGTCTTGACCCCTTTGCTCATATTTTCGATCCTCCCTCTCTTCAAATGGACTCTGGGAGCTTGGCCCAGTGCTTAGCTGTGGACATCTGCAGCTGCCTCCATCAGTTGCTGGATGCAGGTTCTAAGATGATAATTAAGGTAGACATCAATCTGATTAGAGGGGACGGCCAGTTCAGACACTCTCTCCACTAATGCTTAGGGTCTTAGCTGGAATCCTCCTTGTAGGTGCCTGGGAATTTTCCTAGTGCCAGGTTTCTTGCCAGCCATAATCACCCCTTCTATCAAGATATCTCTTTCCTTGCTCTCCCTCTCTGTCCTTCCCCCATCTTGACCATCCTATTCCCTTGTGTTCTCCTCTCCACTCCCTTTCTCCCCTCTCCCTTCCCTGTTGGGACCCATAAAGATGGGTCCACTTCATCTTGCCTCAAGGTCAGAGACTTCAAAACTGTACTTAGTAAGTCTAAAGACCTAAAGGTCTAACACTTGCCTAATGCAGGATGTTTAGACTTTGGTAGTGGATGTCCTATCTAAATAACAAAAGACTTCAGCTCAGTTGTATTTACTCTTGACCCTGAAAGCAGGATAACAAGTGTAGCTACCAAATACCTGGAGGATTAAGGGAATTAAGTCTGTTTGCTCCTTATGCATGATAATAGGAGTCTTCTGCCATGTCCCCCTTTTTTGGTTGGGTACTTAGAATGTTGAATTTGAATATTAAACTAGAGGCATTCAGTATTCACTGGATTGCCCTCCTGACTCTATTCTGTCTCTGCCTGTCTTTCTCTTAAAGTCTTTACCTACTCTTTCTCAATCCACACTCCCCCTTTCAGGTACTAACCTGGCAAGTCAGCTGGCCCCAACTATAGCCCCACAAAGACAGCTTCCCACACTCCCTTCTTCCCCCACCACCATGCTCCCAATTTTCTCAGATCTTTTCCATTTCCCCTTCCCAGGGGGATATATGTATGTCTCTCTTAGGGTTCTCCTTGTTACCTGGTCTACCTGTTATTCTTTTGCTAAAAAAAAAAAAAAAAGGCGCAAGATGGGACATGAGAACAAGAGATACATTAACCATAGTTTATTATAGGGCAGGAAAGTGAGAGAGAGAGAAATGGAAGAACAGAGCAAGGCAAAGAGTAAGAAAGAGGAGAGAGAGGTTGGCCACTGGAAAGAGAGAGCATTAAGTGGGCAGGGGTCTGTCTTTTAAAGGGGTCCTCTACACCTGTGTGCAGACTCAGTTCCCATGGACCCTGGGCTGATCAGGGTACTGCCTGAGTGGATTCTGCCAGGTAACAGGGGCAGGTCAGCATAATGCCTAACCTTTCAATACCCAAACTGGGACACTATGAACACAGTGCTAAGAAGAAAGTTCATAGCACTAAGTGCCTACATAAAGAAAGTGGAGAAATCTCACACTAACCACTTTACAGCACACTTGACAGCTCTACAACAAAAAGAAGCAGACTCACCCAAGAGGAGTAGACGACAGGAAATAATCCTACTGTGTATTTATATACACATCCAAATAAAGGGCTCAGTCTGCTATTTTTCCTATGACAGTTACCTTTATGTGTTAAACAAATTGGAACAAGTGACTCTCAGATTAAACATGTTTGAAAGGGTGTTTCTGGATATTACAACAGATGTAACTGATATCACCAATTGTCTACATGTTACAAAACAGGTATTAATAATTCAGTAATTATGTTGTCATGTTGGGAAATTTCTTACACTGAACCTTCTGGTAAGGTATGAAAATCTGGATTGTGCCCAAGGAAAAGACATTCTTTAAAATAAATGTGTATTTTATCAGGTTGTAACTAAATCAAAACACTCAATCTGTAAAATAAGAAAAATATCTACTTTTGCAATATTGGTAGTAGTGTAAAGGGCCTTTTGGTCATTGACTAAGATAAAAGCAGTAAGAGATACTTTTTAAGACTCAAGTAAGTACCAGAAAGCAACAATTACAAGCTTGAGAAATACAGAAAATATTCTTTATAATTATGTAAACACTATTCAAATATGACAAAAAGAACATTACAATCTTGAATAATAGTTCGGTTATGTCCCCTCAAAAATGATAAATATTGAAACCTTTATCCTCAGTATCTTATAATAAGACTTTACTAGATGTTAAAACCTTTGTATAAGTATTAGAGTTTGAAATCATTAAAGTATGCATATGAAATCATTAAAGTATAAAATATTATTGGCATTGAGCGGAAATAAGGTACATATACATAGAAAATACCACATTTAGATGAAAGCTGAAATCAAGATATTTCTACAAGCCAGTCAATACAAAAGTTAATAACAAATCACCAGAAGTTAGGGCAAATCATTGAACACATGATTTCACATAACATATGAAGGAAACAATCTTTGATCTCAGACGTCTGTCCTACAAAACTAAGAGACAATGACATTTTCTCATTTACTTTATTCTGTTTATGATGCCTACCTAGTACATAAGCCATATCAAACAAAGACAATGTGGAATTATAAAATAAAAAACACTTCATTGAAGAAAATTTCTATTTGTTATCAAAAATCTTCAGGGTCATACTATCAGATAATTGACCCTGGGCTATCCTTTCAGAGAGATCAACACACATAAACACACACACACACACACACACACACACACACACACCTCAAAGAATTTAACAATTACTTGTAAATGCAATATGTTTACATTTCTTGTTAATATTTCAGAATATTCTACTATGCATTATTCAGAAAACGAAGTTGAAAACATAGAAAGCAAGAAAGAGCCAGCTCCTATTAAATGGGAATATTTAATCTAACCTTGATCACCATTTAGAATACACATTCAAAGAAAAAAATTAAAATATTGCCAAATAGGGCCAGTTTTATTCCAAAACACAATACCATTATTACATATTTAATTATAAAGACTAGTTAAGAAACAGTATGTCCAAGTTAGTACACACATCTTTGAATTATGAGGAATCATTACTTCTGTTCTTTGTGTCCAAATGTTTTCTAATTGTAATGGTCATTTTTACTTTTTATTTATATGAAAATATACTTTGGAAATAATTTAGAGATATATTTTATACTATCATAAATTAGTAATTGTTTAAAAAATTACAAAGAAACCAATCTCCAAAAGACTAATCCTGTGAGTGTCTCAAACTAATGTAGCATAGAGGAGACATTCAAAGGATAAAAATGTACAATACTGACAAATAATGCCAGTTTTATTTCAAAACAGCAATACCATTATTACATATTCAATAATACAGAGCAGTAAAAATTCAGTATTTCCAAGTTAATGCTAATTCCTTCATAATTAACTTTTCTCCCAAAACTTGTTCCATTATGGTAAAAAACTAATTGAATCACAATGAGTGGTCAGACTGGATTAGATTATGAAAAAGCAGCCTCCTCAGCCAAACTCAAAGATAAATATTTTTAATACACTTACCACTTTCAAAGCAAGCATCAAAGGTAAGATGTCCTTTCTTGGGTTGTCCGGAGTATCCATTTGGAAGCACAATGTATTTGCTTACATTCCCTCCAATGGGATCGTCATTTACTGTATCATTGCCTATTCAAGAAAAAGACTAGTATTAAACAGAAATCTAAGTGTATTTTGCAATAGAAATCCAATAATATGAGGATATAATTTGAAGTATAGAAGGGTTGAAATCTTACCTCTATCACATACTAACACTGGGCCCTCTAACAATAAAAAAAGGGAAGTATAAGTTCATCTTGAAGGCTGTTCTCTATTTAGATTTAAAGCTATCTAGCATCACTCCCAAAATCTAAAATATGTTCATTGAAACTGAATAAGCTCATTAATAATTGTTATTGTAATTTATAAAAAAGTATGTTGTTTTTCTATGAATGAGGCACTTCTTCTATAAACATCACCACAGGGTCTTCCTGTTCCACCACCAAAATAATCTGAGAACTGAAAGTCTAATTCTTCAGAAGTTACTTCTACTTCAGATATAGAAAAATGAAATGTATATTGCCTGCAACAAGAGAAGTCCCAAAAAAACACAAAACCATAACTTTCCCAAATTTACCACCGAACTGGGACTGCAAGGCAAGACAGGGCAAAAACGTACTCAAGATGTATTATATATTTGTATAAAAATATCCTTATGAAAACCAGTACCATGTACAATAAATGTACCCCAATTAAAATACACTATGTAAAAAACAAACTAAATCAAGCAGATATTGGAATTACCATGTATTTTTTAATTAAGGCTAATATATTGAGGCAGTGAGATAAAAATCTTCGGGAATGAGAATTTCTTCCTAAACAAAAATATGGTTTCTTTTTTTTTCCAACTTTTTTATTTGAATTAGAAACAGGATTGTTTTACATGACAATCCCAGTTCCCTTCTCCCACCCATCTTCCCCTACCGTCCCCCCACCAACTAAAACCCTACCTATCACATATCCTTTCTGCTCCCCCTGGATGGCGAGGCCTTCCATAGGGTGTCATCAGAGTCTATCTATCCTTTGGGGATAGGGCCTAGGCCCACCCCTGTGTCTTGGCTCAGGGAGTATTCCTCTATGTGGAATGGGCTCCCAAAGTCCACACCTATGCTAGGGATAAGTACTGCACTTCTATAGGAGGTCCGTAAATTTCCGAGGTTTCCTCACAGAAACCCATGTTCCTGGGGTCTTGATCAGTCCCATGCTGGTATCCCAGCTACCAGGCTGGGGAGCAAGAGTTCCCGGATATTCAGGTCAGCTGTTTCTGTGGGTTTCACCAGCCTGGTCTGGACCCCTGTGCTCTTCACTCGTCCTTCTCTGCATCTGGGCTCCAGTTCAGTTCGGTGATTAGTTACGGGTGTCTGCTTCTACTTCTACCAGCTGCTGGATGAGGGCTATAGGATGGCATATAAGTCAGTCATCAATCTCATTATCAGGGGAGGGCATTTAAGGTAGCCTCTCCTCCATTGCTTAGACTGTTAGCTGGTGTCATCTTTGTAGATCTCCAGACATTTCCCTAGTGCCTGACTTCTCTGTAAACCAAAAATGTCTCCCTCTATTATGATATCTCCATTCTTGTTATTATCTATTCTTCCCCTGACTCAAACTTTCTGCTCCCTCATGTCCTCTGCATCCCTCTTCTCCCCTTCTCATTCTCCTAGCTCCCTCCCCCTTTCCCGAGCTCCCAATTTGCTCAGCAGATCTTGACCCTCTCCCCTTCTCCAGGGGACCATGAAAACTATGGTTTCTTGAGGTAGAATCTACATGTTGTTTGTGTTTATTGTTTTGTTTTTTGACACAAGGTCTCTCTATATAACATTGGCTGTCCAGGAACTCTATGTAGACCAAGATGACCTGTAACTCACAGAGATCCTTCTGCCTCTCTATCACAAATATTATACAATGCTTATGAAAATGTCAATAATTTATAAGTATTTCTTTTTTCTCAGTTTCCTAAAATATTTTTAAACTTGACTTTTTATATTAAAACAATCTTTTCTCATTTTACATACCATTCCCAGGTTCCACCCCCTCCCCTCCTCCCACTTTCCCCACCTTACCCCCACCCACCCTATAAGCTCCTCAGAGAGGGTAAGGCTTCCCATGCCGAGTTAGCAAAGTCTGGCACATCCTTTGAGGCAGAATCGAGGCCCTTCCCGATAATTCTAGTTTGAACAAGGTATCCCTCCAAAGAGAATGGGCTCCAAAAGCCAGTTCAAGCACTAGGGATAAATCCTGGTCCCTCTGCCAGTGGCCCCACAGACTGCCCAAGCCACACAACTGTCACCCACTTTCAGAGGACCTAGTTTGGTCCCATGCAGGTTCCCCTGCTGTCAGTCCAGTGTCAGTGAGCTCCCAATAGCTCAGGTCAGCTCTTTTTGTCAGTATCCCCAAAATAGTCTTGACCCCTTTGCTCATATTTTCGATCCTCTCTCTCTTCAAATGGACACTGGGAGCTTGGCCCAGTGCTTAGCTGTGGACATCTGCAGCTGCCTCCATCAGTTGCTGGATGAAGGTACTATGATGATAGTCATCAATCTGTTTACAGGGGAAGACAAGTTGATGAACCCTCTCCACTAATGCTTAGGGTCTTAGTTGGAATCATCTTTGTGGATTCTTGGGAATTTTCTTAGTGTCATGTTTCTCACTAGTCCTGTAATGACTCCCTCTTTCCTTGCTCTCCCTCCTGTTCTTCCATCTCGACCATCCAGTTCCCTCACATTCTCCTCCCACCTCCCTGCCTCTCCTTCTACTGTCCCTTCTCCCATTATACTCCTAATTTTCTTAGGAGAACTTGTCTATTTTCCCTTCCCAGGTGGATTCATGAACGTCTCTATTAGGGATCTACTTGTCACTTAGCTTATCTGGGGTCATGGACTATAGGCTGATTATCCTTTGTTTTATGTCTATTATCCACTTGTGAGTGAGTATATACAGTTTTTGTCTTTCTGGGTCTGGGTTACCTTACTCAGGTTATTTTTTTCTACTTCCATTGATTTGCCTGTAAATTGTTTTTTACTACTGAGCAGTACTCCATTGTGTAAATGTACCACATTTTCTCTATCCATTTATTAGTTAGGGCATTTAGGTTGTTTCCAGGTTCTGGTTATTACAAATAGATGCCTTTGCAGTATGAGAGTGTGTCCTTTGGGTATGGTATTGCTGGGTCTTGAGGTAGATTGATTCTCAATTTTCTGAGAAACCACCATACTGATTTTCAAAGTAGCTGTACAAGTTTGCATTCCCACCAGCAGTGGAGGAGTGTTCTCTGCATCCTCTCTAGCATAAGCTATCATTGGTGTTTTTGATCTTAGTCATCCTACTTGAATAAGATAATATCTCAGAGTTGTTTTGATTTGCATTTCACTGATGGTTAACGATGTTGGACAATTCCTTAAATGTCTTTCAGTCATTTGAGATTCTTCTGTTGAGAATTCTCTGTTTAGATCTGTACCCCGTTTTTTTTTAATTGGATTATTTGGTAGTTTTGTGTCTAGTTTCTTGACTTCTTTATGTATTTTGGAGATCAGACCTCCATCAGTTACGGGGTTGGTGAAGATCTTTCCCCATTCTGTAGGCTGCCATTTTGTCTTGTTGTCTGTGTTCTTTGCCTTACAGCAGCTTCTCAGTTTCAGGACATCCTATTTATTAATTTTGTTATCAGTGTCTGTGCTACTGGTGTTATATATGGGAAGTGTTCTTCTGTGCACATGTGTTCAAGGCTACTTTCCACTTTCTCTTCTATGAGAGTCAGTGTGGCTGGAATTATGTTGAGGACTTTTATCCATTTGGACTTGAGTTTTGTGCAAGATCTATTTGTATTCTTCTACATGTTGATGTCCAGCTATCCCAGCACCATTTGTTGAAGATGTTTTGTTTTTGCCATTTTATAATTTTAGCTTTTTGTCAAAAATCAGGTGTTCATAGGTGTGTGGATTAATATCAGGGTCTTCACTTTGATTCTATTGGTTTACCTGTCTGTTTTTATGCCAATACCAAGTCAGAGATGGTGATACCTCTAAAATTTTGTTTATTGTACAGGACTGTTTTGACTATCTTGAGTTTTTTGTTTTTCCATATGAAGTTGAGTGTTGTTCTTTCCAGGCCTATGAAGAATTGTGTTGGAATTTTGATGGGATTGACATTGAATATGTAGATTGCTTCTGGTAAGATTGCCATTTTTAATTATGTTAATCTCCTCTATCCTAAGGCATGGAAGATTTTTCCATTTTCTGATATCTTCATCAATTTCTTTCTTTAAAGACTCAAAGTTCTTGGGCTGGAGGGATAGCTCAGCCGTTAAAGGCTAGGCTCACAACCAAAAATATAAAAGACTCAAAGTTCTTGTTGTAAATGTCTTTCAATTCTTTGGTTAGTGTTACCCCCAAGATGTTTTATGTTTTTGTGGCTATTGTAAAGGGAGACATTTCTCTGTTTTTTTTTTTTTATCATCCATTCTATCATTTATGCATAGGAGAGCTATTGTTTTTTTTGAGTTGATCTTGTATCATGCCACATTACTGAAGGTGTTTATCAACTGTAGGAGTTTCCTGGTAGAATTTCTGGGGTCACTTATGTATACTATCATATTGTCTGCAAATAGCAAAAGTTTGACTTCTTCCTTTCCAATTTGCATCCCTTTGATCTCCTTTTGTTTTCTTATTGCTCTAGCTAGAACTTTGAGTACTATATTAAATAGATACGGAGACAGTGGACAGCCTTGTCTTGTTCCTGATTTTAGTGGAGTCATTTTGAGTTTCTCTCCATTTAATTTGATGTTGGCTATCAGCTTGCTGTATATTGCTTTTATTATGTTTAGATACATTCCTTATATACCTCATCTCTCCAAGACATTTATCATGAAGGGGTGCTGTATTTTGTCAAGGTTTTTTTTCAGCATCTAATGAGATGATCATACGCTTTCTTTCAGTTTATTTATGTGATGGATTACATTGACAGATTTCCTTATGTTGAACCATCCCTGCATCTCTGGGATGAAGCCTACTTGATCATGATGGATGATTTTTTTGATGTTTTCTTGGATTCAGTTTGCCAGTTTTTATTGAGTATTTTTGAATCAATGTTCATGAGGGAGATTGGTCTGTATTTCTCTTTCTTAGTTGAGTCTTTTTTGTGGTTTGGGTATCAGGGTAACTGCAGCCTCATAAAGAGTTTAGCAATCTTCCTTCTGTTTCTATTGTGTAGACCAGTTTGAGGAGTATAGATATTAGCTTCTCTTTGAAGTTCTGGTAGAATTCTGTGCTGAAATCATCTGGGCCTGTTCTGCGAGCCAAATCTCAGGGCTGGGCATGAGATCCTAGGCCATGCTTGGCAGGCCACATATATTAACCTTTACAGAGCAGCCCCTTAGAACCTCAGCTCAAGAAAAGAAACAACTTGACCCAGTCCTCTACCCACAGGCTCAGTCACATAGGCAACCCTTCCTGGACCTCTTACTCATGAACTCTTTACCCTGCCAAACATCCTCTTTGTGGTTTCCTAATATCCTGCCTATACCAACACCTGGTACACAAACAACCCATTCTGCCCCTCCCCATATCCTGCTCTGCTGACTGTATAAGCTAGCCTGAGAAAAGTAAAATTTGCCACTTGATCAGAATCCTGTCTTGTGGTCTTTCTTTCTGCATCTCTTGTCCCCATTCCCTATCCCTGACTCTCTTGCCACAGGTCAGGACAGCCCTGGGCTTTTTTTTTTTTTTTTTTTTTTTTTTTTTTGGTTGAGACAGTTTTAATGACTGCTTCTATTTCCTTGGTGGTTATAAGACTATTTGTTTATCTGGTCTTGATTTAATTTTAGTATATGGTACCTATCCAGAAAATTGTTCATTTATTTTATATACTCTACAAAATTGGAAATAACTTGATGGGGGTTGTCCTTTTGACTTGAATGTGTATTCATGTTTAGCTTAAATTCTGTCTTATGCAGATTTTCAGACACTGAGAAAATCCAGAGAATAACTTCAGATTCTAATTCTAATTTTAAAATGCTCTATATTTAAGCAAGGCATTAATAATTGGAAGTATGACTCTGGATTATATTGTCTTAAATATTTGAAAAATTAAAATCCTTTAATTCAGATATGTGCTGTATTATGAACTCTGTTAAGTAACTGAACCTTTCTGGGTCTGTTTTGTGAATTTAAAGTGATTTCTGGAGAGTTACAGAAAATACATGTGAATGACCTAGAATGCAATATTTCTTCAGTAAGTGGCCTGTTATTATTACATTACTAGCATCATTGTTGAGAGCGATATATCACCAAATATGTATATTTACCAAAAAGAATAAAAGATTAAGTTCTGTAGAGTATAAGGGAGATTTCAGAAAAAGAAAAAAGTCATTTAAAGTCTGCAAAGAAGGCATTGTGCCTTTTCTTGAAGTAAATACTGAATGCTGTAGCATCCTCTTCTATTATGCATGAAAACACCCTCATTATCATTGTATGCAATGCAGTTTTCTCTAAATAGAGACAGAAAACTTGTGAATATTTTTAGTGTAAGAAAGTTTGGAATGAAAAATTGAATAAAATAGTTAAAATTTGTAACTAAACAAGTAAATATTAATCTTAAATTTTTGTTAGTACACACCTTGATGACATTGGTTCTACAGATTTTTAAAAATAACACAGAAAGCAAATATTAGAAATAAATTATGAGCTTATTTGGGATGATGAGGAAAGATTTGTGTTGTTAAATGTAGCATGTACCTGGTGAGATAATGTTATAATTATGTCTTATTTCAGACTGATAAATAGGCCTGTTGAGACATCTAGAAATAGATTTTAGAGTAGTGTAGAATTCCGACACCTAAATGGGTTATGCAGCTGACGGATGTGACTAAAGCACACTTTTTTCATTTTTATGTTGAAAACTACTTCACACAAAGGGTATAAGCAACTCATATTGCTCAAAATAAAGACATTTGCATATTAATAAAAGTTGATCCTGTTTCCATTTCGCAACCCCCCCCCAAAAAAAGAAAAAAGAATAGGTAACATATTACCATATTACTTTAATGTATAATATAAGTGCAGCTAAAGGGGTCTGTCCAAAGGGTCATTTTTATACTATATTTCCAGGGATGCATAATTCTGGTTAAAGATTACATTAAAGATGAGAATTAGCCTACTAATCACAAATTGTCACCCAAAATAATAGTAATAATAAATCTGAAAATTCTGCTTGGGAACGTTTAGGAAAGAAAATATATTCATTTGGGTTGGGTTTTGGAACTTTTGCTTATGTATTAGTCAATTTGTTGTTTCTTGGTGCTTTTTTTTGTTTTTGTTTTTAAGATGTAGCCCTAGCTGGCCCAGCCTGCAACTCACTATGTAAATCAGGATTGCCTTGAACTCACAAAGATTTACCTGCCTCTTGTTTCCCCAGTTCTGGGATTAGCGATGTGAGCCACCATACTGGCTATTTCTTGACTTTCTGAGACAAGTGTCCACTGCATAGCCTAGGACATCCTTAAATTCTTGATTCTCATGCCTCACCCTCACAAGTACTAGAATAATATGCATGTGTACCAGGTTTTTCATTGTGGGCCACCAACCAGCTCCCAAATCATAACACTGAAACTTCTTATTAGTATGAATGCTAGGCCTAGATTAGGCTCATTTCTGGCTAGCTCTTTTAACCTCTTTTTCTACCTTTTGCCTCATGGCTTTTTACCTTTATTCCTGTGTATCTTACTTTCATTGCTTCTCATGTCTGGCTGGCAGATGCCAGGCTTCTATTCTTTGTTCTCTTCTCTTGATTCTTTTTTTTTTTTTTTGAGCCTATTTTTCCTCCTATTTATTCTCTCAGCCAGCCATCCCTGCCAATCCTTTCCTCTGCCTAGCTATTGGCTATTCAGCTTTTTATTAGGCCAATCATGTGCCTTAGGCAGGCAAAGTGAAACAAAAGCAACTCATCTTTACATAACTAAATAAATGCAGCATTAAGTGCCATAGGCATTGAAGAAATACAGATCTAAGGCTAAATTCTTGCTTGGCTACTTTTTAGTTGCTATGACCATAGATGAGGCCAAATTCATCAAATCTAAGGTTTTAAGGCTTCTGCTCACAGCTGTTCAAAACAAATGGTTTACTAATTTTTCCCTGAAAGAGAAATGTATCCAATTTTCCAGTGTTTGAAAATAAAGGACTTTCATACTTTGGTCTTGTACAGGACCATGTTACATCTTTTTTTATTTCAAATTATTTCATATTACACTTAATTTTGTATTCCTCAGTGCTCTCTCCCCAATAAAGAACTTAAATTTTTTCTGATTATAAGCTAGTCATAATGGAAACAATATATTTTTCTTTAATAACTATTAATAGAGACACCAACATTCATCACAGAAAGAAAATGAGAAAGCTGCTTCTATGAAGTTCATGTGGTAGTAACCATATAAGGTACTGGGGAAATTTAGAAGAGCCAGGAGTCTTGGATGGTTTAACCTGTCACACAAGCTCAGAAACTGCTCTTCCACACAGATTGAACTGTTTTAGGAAGGCAATGATGATGGATCAGCCCTTGGAGAATTTACATATGTAATCTTGTCAAACTCTACAACTGCATTCTGGTTCCCAAATTAGACTTGTGCTTCTAAATGAAATTTAATTTACAACCTAAAAACGGAATCCTTATAAACAACATCTGGCTAGTATTACTAATCTACTTCTGCCAGACTCAATATTCAAAGAGTTCCAGCAATGTTCTGCATATTGTGGACTATTCAAGATTGTTGGTAGATCTCATTAATCTTCCTAAGCAACCACAGAGTATTAACTCAGTCTTAGGTACTCTGGTGGGTACTGGACATACAGAAATGAATAAAATTATTATAATCTTCAGAATGTAGGCAGGGATGTGAAGTAGTGAGTTCTACAGTACTATAGTTCTATAGCTAATGAATAGAAAAATCACAAATTAAGTCCAGTTCTCATTTCAACAGCAGTAACCATGTTTGGCACAGTTTGTCATTCAATAAATGAGTTCTATTGTCTATCAGTAACAGCTCTAATTGTGGAGATGACAGCATATGTCATCTGACATTCATTCAATGATCCTTGAGTATCACTAACATATGATACATTGTTGTTAACACTTTATACATCAAAGGAAGCAAAGTGGCCAAAATCTTTCCCTCTTTAGAATATCTATTTGTAGAGACACTAAATGTATAATTGTTATAAACATATTGTGGCAAATAAGACACAATCTTTAAGGGAACTCATTTCTGTTGCCCTCCTTGGCATGTGTAACCTGACCCAATTTTGCACACCTCCTTGCAGTTAAGTAAACTGTTAGGTCACTAAGAAACCCAGCACAAGTCATTCTCAGTACCGGTGGCTCCTCCCAGCACTTCTCACCTATCTTAACCTAAAAAGTCAAGAATGGTGGCTTGAAGTTAAAGGCTAATGAAATTTCAGAAAGGTGGGTAAAAGTTTCTTTGGTGAAGACGATAAAATGGTTCAAGGTAATGGAATTCCAACCAAATGCCTGCAGAAAAATATCAGGTTATATAGAAACCACAAATGATTAGGACTAGGGCATATTTTTTTAATATAGATTCTTTTCTCATACAATATATTTTTATTACAAAGGATATAATATATACTCTCTGTCCCTTTCTCCTCCCAGGCCAAGAACCAGAGACTAGATAGCCCAGAGACTAGATAGCCTAGGGTAAAACCTAATACTACTGGTTTAAAAAAAAAAAAAGTAGTGTTAAAATGATGACTCCTAATGATATTTTGCTACATTCATAGATTAGAGCCTTACTTAACCATCATTAGATGCAAAGACCCACAGCCAGACATTACAAACAGAGAGAAAGAGGAAGAGAGAGAGAGAGAGAGAGAGAGAGAGAGAGAGAGAGAGAGAGACAGAGACAGAGACAGAGAGTGAGACAGACCTTGGAACACTCAGCTCTAAAGGGTTATATCCAACAATCCCTTCCCTCAGGCCTCAGAAAACCCTGCAGAAGAGGGAGCAGAAAGAGTGTAAGGGCCAGTGGAGATGGATGATACTCTAAATCAACTGAGTAATACCTATATGAATTCAATGAGACAGAAACAGCAAGGACAGTGAGTAACGATAAATCTTTCTGCCAAGCCGCCCAAGCCCCACCACCACGTGGGTGTCCAAAATAACACAGAGAGTCTTATATTAGGTACAATGCTGCTGGCAAATGACTAGGATTTCTTATCTGCTATCTCTGTCTATATGTGTAATAATTAAACCATAATTATTAATCTATATATTTTATAAAGACTTATCTGATTGAGGATACGGGTGGCATGCATCCTCTCTTGTCGGGTTCACATGGCGGCTCCCAGAAAAGAGAGGAGGGAGAAGAGAGCAATTTCCTGCTTGTCCCTGCTTATATTCTGAGTCTGTCTACTATGTCATTTCTTGTCTGGATCACAAGACTTCACTACATATCCCATAATCCTCCTCGACTTCTAGTCCTACCTATCTTGCTTCCCTATTGGCCATCAGTGCTTTATTCATTAACCAATAAGACAAATATATACACAGAAGGACCTCCCCCATCAACAGTGCCTACATGGGTCTGCACCAGGTCCTCTGCATATATATTATAGCCTTCAATTTAGAATCCTGAGTGTGTGAATGAGCATGTCTCTGATTTATGTGCCTTGTCTTGGGCTCTTGCCTTTCTGTTGGTTTTCCTTGTCCAACCTCAATGTGACTGTTCTTTTTTATCTTATTTTAATATCTGCATTTTTATTTGTTAAAGCTTTTTAAAAATTAAGTGATGGAACTCAGTATAAAAGCATTTACCTACCATACATGAAGCCCTAGGTCCAGTCTCCAACACTGCAAATACCACATGTGGTGATGCATGCTTATAATGTTAGAAGACCAGAAAGAGATAGGAGAATCAGAAATTTGAGGTCATTCTTGACTACACAGTGAGTGTAGCATAATTTTAAATTCTTCTTGGTTTCTTATTCAATATATTTCATTTTGTCTTTTAATGAATAGCTTACCTTTTGCACAATACCAGTGACATATGGGGGCATTGGGCAATTCAGTACCAGCACAGAAAAGTCAAAATAAAAGAACCACATAAGGTGAGAGAAAGAATCTCTGTAGAGTTTTTATTTTGTTTGTTTGTTTGTTTTTGACCTGTGATTTCTTTACTTAAAATGGAGACCAATTACAGAGGCCATTGTTAAAAATTAATAATTTATTATTTTAAAGGGATAGTTAGAAACTTTGGTTCTTTGTTCCTCTTTTAATGTCTCCATCTATGCATAACAGGCTAAAATCAGATTTCTTCAAGTCGCAGATTTTTTTCAAGAAAGTTTCCCTTTTTAAGAAAGAACTAATCTCTTACACAAGAAAGTGAACAACCATTCTATTCCAGTAATGAAAGTCTTGATTTCTACCCTATAAACTGCCAGGGGCTGGGCTAATGGCACATTAGGCAGGAGACTGGCATGACTACAATGTTGCAAGTGAGAAAGAGAAACACTAAAGAGATGATGAAACAGTGAAAGCTGTGGAGAAGGTCTTATAAACTGCTGATGGGTATATATGCTAATCCAGACACAATGGGAATTTATATGTTAGTGACTCAGAAAACTAGTGTATTGATATATTATTTGTGACTTATTAAAGCTTCCCTGAGGATTCAGAAAGCAAAGTCAGCCACAAGCCGTAGAAACCAGGCACACACCTTTAATCCCAGGACTCAGGATTAAGCTCAAGGTCACACTGAGTTACATGAAATTGATCCAGTCCTAAACAGAAACAGCTCACACAAAGATGATCTTAGCACTTGGGATCACCCATCTGTAATCCCAGGATTCATGAGAGGTATTTAAGACAGGAACAGGGTCGTAGAGCTGGAATTCATTCTCCAGTCACATTGAGTATAGGAAGACATTGAAGTTGCAAGATTTTTCAGCCATGCTACGAGAGGCAACACTCTGAGGTTTGGTGGAGCCAAGATCGCCTGTCAATCTGAGGCAGAGTAAGAGTTAGTGGCTGGCTGCTTTGCTTTTCTGATCTACAGTTTGAAATTTGAACCCCAATATCTGTCTCTGGGTCATTTACTTTTCGTGCTACAAGATAGAGATCTATAATTTGACCTAGCTTCACCATTCCTGGGTATGCTTCAAGCATGCTTCCATATCTGTGTGTACTGTAGCATATTCCTAATAGCCAAGTTAGATAATCAGTCTTGGTGTCAGTAAACATGAGTGAAGGGACAATGGGTAATAGTAGCAGTTAGAAATGGGGAGAAACAGGAGGGTGGGAAGGTCAAAGCAAAAGATATAGTGTATTAAAATGTCTTTATTTCTGTAATCATTTACAATGAATATTGCTAGTAAAATTTCATCTGAACTATCTGAAAAATTTGAAGGAAGATTTCCCAAGAAACTATATTTTAAGGAAAATTCATTGTATTTCATAAACATGTGATATCATGATGCTTTATACCACCTTTACTTTCATTTTCTAATTATTAAAATGAATTGAGTTCAGCATTCTTTTTCAAAACCAAAGAATATTTGATTAGAAACTCATGTTTTCTTTAGTAGCTGCTTATAGACAATTGTTATCATTTTAAATTGTCTTGAAATCTAATTTTCCAAAGGCCAAACCCATAGCCTCTAATTTAATGTTTCTCTTTCTCATTTGAAACATTGTAGCCATGCTTGTCTCCTGCCTAATGTGACATTAGCCCAGCCTCTGGAATTTTACAGGGTAGATATCAAGCCTTCTCATCACTGGAATAGAATGGTTGTTCACTTTCTTGTGTAAGAGATTAGTTATTTCTTTAAAAGGGCAGCTTTCTTGAAAAATAATCTGCGACTTGAAGAAATCTGATTTTAGCATGTAATGCATAGATGGAGACACTAAAAGAGGATCAAATAACCAAAGTTTCTAACTATCCCTTTAAAATAATAAATTATTAATTTTTAACAATGACTTCTGTAATTGGCCTCCATTTTAAATAAAGAAATCACAGGCCAAAAAAAAAAAAAAAAGAAAACTTTCCAGAGATTTTCTCTCACCTAATAGACGAACTTGTTACTAATGGAGGATGTTGTGCATGTGTGGGGAAGGGATATGTTTTTAAAAACTACCTTAAATTTCTCTCTGAAACTAAAACTGTTCCAAAAGGTCTTTAAATTTTTAAATAGATACTCAAGATCCAGCAATTCCACTCTTAGGCATACACCCAAAAGAAGCACATTCATACAACAAGGACATCTGTTCAAGTATGTTCATAGCAACATTCTTTGTAATAGCCAGAACCTGGAAGCAACCTAGATGCCCCTCAACTGAAGAATGAATAAAGAAAAGTGGTACATTTACACAATGGAGTACTACTCTGCAAAAAAAAAAAAAAAAATAGAATCTTGAAATTTGCAGTCAAATGGATGGAACTAAAAGAAACCATCCTGAGTGAGGTAACCCAATCACAAAAAGACAAACATGGTATGTATTCACTCATATATGGATTTTAGACATAGAGCAAAGGAGTACCAGCCTACAATCCACACAGCCAGAGAAGCTAGTAAACAAGGAGGACCCTAAGAGAGACATACATGGTCCTCTGGAGAAGTGGAAAGGTACAAGATCTCCTGATATAATTGAGAGTATGGGGGAGGGGAAAGGGAATTAGGAGAAAGAGAAGGGGAGAAAAGAAGTGGCAAGAAGGACATGAGGGAGCAGGAAGATTGAGTCTGGGGTAGAATAGAGGAGAACAAGAAAAGAGATACCAATAGGTTTTAAAAAAAATCTGGCACAAGGGAAATGTCCAGTGATCTACAAGGATGACCCCAACTAACAATTTAAGCAATAGTGGAAAGGCTAACTTAAATGCCCTCCCCTATAACGAGATTGATAACTACCTAACTTGCCATCCTAGAGCCTTCATCCAGTAGCTGATGGAAACAGAAACAAACACCCACAGCTAAGCACTGAGCCAGACTCCTGAAATCCAGTTGCAGAGAGAAAGGAATGATGAGCAAAGGGGTCAAGACCAGGCTGGAGAAATCCACAGAAACAGCTGACCTGATCAAGGGGTATCTCATGGACACCAGACTGATATCTGGGAAAACAGCATGGGACCAACCCAGACCCCCTGAAGGAGGATGTCAGTTTGGAGGTCTGGGAAATCTATGGGGCCTCTGGAAGTGGAACAGTATTTATCCCTAGTACAGGAATGGACTTTTGGAGACCATTCCACATAGAGGGATACTCTCTCAGTCTAGCTAGACACATGGGGGAGGACCTAGGCCCTGCTCCAAATGATGTGACAGACTTTGAAGATCCCCCATGGAAGGCCTTACCCTCCCTGGGGAACAGAAAGAGTGTAAGGGGAGAAGTATGCTACACACACTGTGGCCTATAGGCTGAAGATGGATGCCCCAACGTTACAGAGGAACTTTGGATGACTGTCCAGGTAGCGAGATGTCTGTCAATTCTAGAGTTTCTATATTATCCTTCTGTGGCCTTTGATAGAGTTGAAGACAGATAGTTATGGTTATAGTTTTCTTCAGTTATTATAAAAGATAAGTTACCATTCTTTTTATTTAGTCAGAAAAGAGGAGATGATGGGGAATGTACTATGTATATTTATCTTATTGATTGTTGAATAAAATTGGCCAATGAAATAGCAAGTTAGACAGGACTAGGAGTCAAAGAGGATTCTGGGAAATGTAGTAGAGAAGTGGTGATCCAGGCAGGAAGTGACATAGCAAGGAGACTCATATTTAAGCAAGGAGAAAGAGGAAGTGCCCCTTTTCCCCTTCCTCCTCCAGCGGCGTCATGTGAGCCACTGGCAAGAGAGGGTGCCAGCGAAAGGCATCCTCTATAAGATAAGTCTTATAAAATATATAGATTTATGATAATTAAGACTGAGCTAACAGATGAGAAATCCTAGTCATTGGCCAAGCAGCATTGTACCTAATACAAGTCTCTGTGCATTAATTTGGGCCCTAACTCGAGCGGGCGGCTGGCGTAAAGCACACACGTGGCAGTGGGGCTCGGTGGCTTTTGGCAAAAAGATTTATTGCAACAAAAGGGGACTGGATGGGAGTTAGTGGGGGGCAGGGGAGGAGGGGAAGGAGAGGGAAAAGGGATTGACATGTAAAACAAGATTGTTTCTAATTAAACAATTAAAAGAATATAGAAATAAATAATAATAAAAATAGAAAAATTTAAATAGTAATTGTACTAATAATGAGAGAACTTAATTTAAAAAATTTGTCTATTATGTAGTTGCAATAAATAAAACTTTGTTAAGAAATTGCCTCAAACACATAGTTTCACAATTATACATGTAAAATATAAATGTAAATGTTTACATAACATGAATAATTCTGACATAATATTTAATGGAAACAACATGTCTTATAAGCAACACACTTAATTCCAGGTTCCAAAATTTTTAATGCTGTGAAATGAAACCAATAATTTTTTTTTTCAGTGAGGTAAAGGTAGTACATAAATTGTGTGAGTGGCCAACCAATGACTAGTTTAGCTTAAGACTCATACTTTGAGAAGGAGCTCACCCCTGACACTGCAAGAGGGGCTAGAACCCAGAGGTGGGATATCCCAGAGACCTAGGGTAGAATCAAACATGACTGGCCAAAATAATGTCAATGAAATGATTCCTAATGATATTCTGCTATACTCATTGATTGGTGCCTAGCCCAACTGTCATCAGAGAGGCTTCATCTAGAAAATGATAGAAATAGATGTAGAGAACCACAGCCAAACATTCGGCAGAGTTTAGGGAATCCTAGTAAAGAGGGGCAAGAAGTATTGTAGAAGTCAGAGGGGTCAAGGAAACCACAAAATAACCACAGAATCAACTAACCTGGACGCATAGGAGCTCACAGAAAATGAACTTACAACCAACCAGGGAACCTGCACTGGAACTGACCTAGGCACTCTGAAAACACGTTACAATTGTATGGCGTCATCCTCTTGTGGGACTCCTATCAGGGGGAGTAGGGGCTGTCTCTGACTCCTTTACTGGCATTTGGGACCCTAGTCCTCATATTGGGTTGATTTACCTTAATACAAAGTGAGGTGCTTTTTCTTACCACAACTTAATATGCCATGTTTTGTCGATATCCATGGGAGGCCTGCCCATTTCTGAATAGAAATGTAGAAATGGAGAGGGAAGGCAGAGGAAAGGGGATGGGAGGGACTGGGTAAAGAGGGATGGAAAACTGCAGTTGGTATGTAAATAAATAAGTGGACACCTCAACTATGTTGATAGCAATTTTATTGATAATAACTCAAAACCAGAGAAAAAACTTAGATGTCCATCAACCAAAGAATGGATAAAGAAAATGTGGTATTTACACAATGGAGTATTATACAGTGTTAAAAACAATGACATCATGAAATTTTCTGGCAAATGGATGAAATTATGTGAATGACCAACCAATGACAGGTCCAACTTGAGACCCATACCATGAAAGGGAGCACATTTCTGATACAGTCCAAAGTGCCAGGACCCAGAGGCTGAATAGCCCAGAGATATAGGATAGAATCAAACATGACTGGCAAAAGAAAAAAATGTCAGTGAAGTTATTCCTAATGATATTCTGCTCTATAGACAAGATAGATTGTTGTCTGGCACAATTGCCATCAGAGAGGCTTCACCCAGAAACTGACAGAAACAGATGCATGGACTCACAGCCAACCATTAGGCAGACCTCAGGGGATCTTGTGGAAGAGGAAGAGAAAGGATTGTAGGGGCCAGAAAAGTCAAGGAGATCACAAGAAAACCACAGAATCAACTAAGCTGGGTTCATAGGGATCACCAATCAGAGAGCTTACATGAGACTGACCTAGGCCCTCTGCACATATGTTATAATTCTGTAACTTGGTCTTCTTATGGGATTCCTAAACATGGGAGCAGGAACTATCTCTAACTGTAACCTGCTTTTGGGACCCTTACCTCCTACTGGGTTGCCTAGTCCAGCCTAGTCTTACTGCAACCTGATATACCATGGTGGCTGATATACATGGGAGACCTGCCCTTTTATGAAAATAAAGGAGGAGGAGTGGATGGGGAGGAAAGAAGGAAGCTTGACAGGGATGGACTAGAAGGAGAGGAGGGAAGGAAGAGAAACTGTGATTGGGCTGAAATTTTTTAATTAATTAATTAATAAAATTACCACAAAAGAGTCAATGAGTTCAAACAAACTAAAATTTACAATGCGTTTTTAAAACTGAGATTCACTATAAGTACTTTGTGTGGGACATAGGAATACTTAGTATGAACACTTAGTAAGAATACCTAAGAACAGAGTCTCATTTTATAGTTACACATACATCAGAGACAATACTAAGAAATTTTCTATTTCTAAAGGATAGTGCTTTGTTTTGATGCTTAAAATATTTAAATATGTCTAAATAACAAAGTGATATAGAGGTATGAAGGGCCCCAACAATCAAAACTAAATAGGTCTAGTTTATAAATCATTTGAGAATAACATCTGGATGCCCTTCCTTTAGTTTAACCCCATTCTCCACTTACAATATTAAAATGTAACTCAATTGAAAATAACTATAGTAAAATTACATTACCTACAAAAGCTCTTCCATAGTACACCTTTATATAGTCAAAGTGATCATAAAAAGAGAAAAGAGAGTATGTGTTTATGACCAGCCCTTGCTCTTCTGTCACCAGAAAAAAAAATATTGATTCCAGCTAAATTTGACCTAAAAGCCATACTATTCAACAGTACCCTGCCAGTTTCAAGAATATTTTATTGCCTCCTTATTTGATGTGAAAATATTTTATAATGCCTCAGGAACTATATATCCCCATTAGATACTGTCTTTTATGATTCTCATGAGAGCCACATCCAAGTATAGGGTAGTAAATGACACTCTAGGCAAATTAGTCAAAATGTATTTGCATGTAATTTACTGCATGATCATATATTGCTATAATTTTCAAGGTCAAATGTCATTAATGACTAATTTATTTTCTTGTTCAAATTACTGTCATTCATCAGGAACATGTATCAGAAGATAAATATACTTACTCTACATGCTAAGAATTATGTGCTAAACATCTAGAACAAAGAGATAAAACACCATTGACTGTAACTTCAGTGAGATCATAACTTTATAAAACATATCAGAACTGAGGGGAAGATTATATAAGATAAGGAGAATATGCTAATAAACATAGGCTTTAAACCTTTTGGACCCAGCATAATTCATGATATACACTTCTGTCTACATGCTACTACTGCAAGATTTAGATCTACATCATCAATAATACAGGACACCCAAACATACCAGGCATTATAGAGAATAAAATGAAACATAAACAACATAAATAATGTTTTATTTAAAAAATTAGGATTTGTGGATATAACGCTAAGAAGAGGGAATTAAGAGAAATGATCGCATCCATCAGAACACAGATGGTAAACAAACACCCAATGTTTCTCATATAACTTACTTATAATAACTATCTTTTCTCAAGTATATTTAGTTGAATCATGACATTCAAAAACTTGAAGCAAGAAAAAACTCCACATAACCAAAATAATAAGAATTAGGTTCATTTAATCTCCTATTCTAAAGCTTAACAAATCTGTGTAATCAACACCCCTATTGTACAAAGATTAGTATAAATAGAAAAAATAACCACATTCTCACGTGACTGTGTCAAATGTTCAATACCTCTGAAACATCAGCAAACAGCAAATAAATCATGAAATTAAACAGGCAATTTAATAAATAAGATGGCTTGCTTCTAAAATAGCTATGTCCCACCACAAGAACAAAAAGCAAGAACCTTTTAAAAATAAGTTCAACTTCCAGACATAGTCCTTATTTTTTTCATTATAGAAGCATGTATTTTCAAAAATGTGATTTGAAAAGCATCCAGAAATCTAATCAAAGACTTAATAGTCTAAACCATTACAATTGCTATTAAGATTTTGGTATATTTCCTTTTTGTATATTGTCAATCTGAAAAATTATACTTCTATAGTATTACAATAACTCCACATAAAGTTGTATCATGTTTTTGCATTTAGTACTATCATATTTTTCATACTAACTTGAATTGTTTGGCAATCAAAAACTCAACAAAAGTGTTAAATTCTAGAAAATTCTAAAGTTCTCTTGACTCCAGTTATTTTTATTCCATTCCATAAAAGATGTATATGAAAATTCAAGTCAATGAAGAGACAGCAACGTGATTAAGAATAGGGATACTATGCAAAGTATCAGAGCTCAATCTCTTACCATTTTTACATAGCAATCAACCAATGAGAAAATGTTTTGATCTCTCTACTCCTCTGTTTTAACTACTATAGCATAACCAACTGACAAGACAATCCAAGAATTTCATTTAAAGTTTTGAAAAATTCCTAACACAGAGTAGCATTCAGTGAGTATTATCTACTATCACAAAGACTTCATTATTATTATTATTCCCTCATATATTACACCCAGGCTACAGTTTCCCTTCCCCCAGGGTCTTGCCCTATAAAGACTTCTTATTCAAGATATTTGCCTCAAATTGGGTTTTTAGAAGTAGAAATTGCTGAGCCAAAGAGTACAAACAAGTTTAAGTTTGCTGATAGAACTGCCAAATTGTTATCTGAAAGCCAATAAATACTGACAATTTATATTAAAACACAGAAATATGCAAAATTAATACTGTGAGGTAAATTTATATTCGGCGTTTGTTCTATATTACATCTCTATGGTAAGAAAAGCAAGATTAAAATTTTTCAATGATCTTTCCACAGCAATATCTATTTCAGCAACTATTCAAATGTGAAAGTACATTTCATTAAGAGATGAGGAACTCAGATAGGATGTCATAGTACCTGCTTTTAGCACAGTAAATTAAAGTAGGCAGAAAGGGAAAAAAATGCAAGCTCAAAACCAGAGCAGCCTGAAGAGGGCCATTACAGCAGAGAATTGGCCATCATGTTAACAATACACACTTACTCTGTTATGAATTATTAAATAAAGACTTTAAGGATTTTTCCTTAAAAGTATAATGTATATTGTATTTTATTGCTAAAAGAAAGTATACCAGAACTCTCTTGAAGAACTCTTATCATAGATCAAAGAAGAACCTATTTTTAAAGAACCAGATACAGAAATAAAAATAGTTTAGAGTCTTGCACATACATACACATACACCATTACTCTCCAGATTGTATTAATCCAATGTATATACATAACAAGAAAGAAATGACTTTGGGCAGTGACATGTTTTTAAATATCTATACAGAGTGAAAGCCAATTCTTTACTACTTTGCTCAGTACATTTGTGATTTATCCAAAAACTGAACTCTCCTTGACATACTAACAATGTTTTAGTACAACTGAAAACTGTCTTTTAATATTGATTTTTTTCTTGTTTAAAACCAGTATATTGGAGAGCATACCAACTAAAATACTGTACTTCCCAGCTTCTCTTGCAGCTAAATTCCTCCAGATAACTAAGATCTTGCCAATGATAGGCAAACAGAACTTTTGCAAGGAAAGCTAGAAGCCTTCTTATGGGGAAGGATTAAGAATCCTAATCTACCTTTTCTTTTATTACCTTTTGCTAAGATGTTTTAAGAATATGAAAGCCATGGCTTAAATTCTAACAACCATCTTTATAATGACAACATAGCAGAGAGTGAAGGATTCTAACTCACTGGTGACAGAGTAACACTAAAAACGTAGTTTTGAGCTGCCTAACTCTAAATCTTTCACACAGCAGAAAAACTTTTAAAAATTATTGTTATTTTAAGGTTTCCATTATAAATAGCCAAACTAATATTTGAGCCAAATTCACTTAAATTTGTTTTTGGACACTATAGCTATCCTTTCTAGGAACACATGAATACTCAAAAGTGTAACCAGCAATAGTATTTCATTTCAGTGAGCATGAATGTAGTAAACAGTTAAGAAGTAGGATAAGCTGTTTTGGGTAAAATAAAAACTATTTTAACCTATTTATTCAAGAATAACTTGCATACAAAGCTACATATATGTAATTTATACAAATTGGTAAGCATGAAGATAAGTCTATAATATTGGAACTATTATCATAATTTATATCAGAGACATACCAATCAGCTCCAAAAGTCTGTTCCCCACTATTGTGTGTGTTTGAAAGGGAGAAGGAAGAGAGAAATAACATGAGATGTATTCTCCTAGAAAATTTAATTACAGAATATTGTTACCTACAGGAGAGAGAGAGAGAGAGAGAGAGAGAGAGAGAGGTGTACATTTCCCTTGATCCATTCATCTCGAATAACACTTTGAACCTTTTCACTACTATCACCCCATTTCTCCCTCCCTCCAACACCTGGTAATCATCACCTGTCTGCATCTAGTGTAGATTCTTCATATACATGATATTACATGGTTTTGTTTCTTCTGTGCCTGTATATTTTACTTACCATTATACTTTCCAGGTTCAATGATACTGTTAAAAGTACATCCTTCCTTCACCTCATTTTTAAGGCTCCATCATATTTCACTGCATGGATATACCACATTTTCTATTGTCTACTTGTTCTCTAATGGACATTAAAGGTGCTTCCATGCACTGGCCATTATGAATAATAATGTAATGAACATTGGTTAGGGGAAGATACCTCAGAACTTTATGGCTCTCTCATTAAAATACAGATATTTAGACCAATGGAACAAAATACAGCCTGAAAATAAAAACATTCATATGTCATGTACTCATCTTAAAGGGTTCTAAGAAGACACAATGATAAATAATAAACAATTGTGAGAAAATGATACCCAGAAGCAAAGCAATGGAAATGGATATTTTCCTTACAACAATACAAAAATTAACTTGAAGTGGATTAAATTTTTAGATGTAAGAACTGAAGTTATGAAACTCCTCAATAAAAAGGAAAAAATAAAAAAAATTTAAAATGTATGAAGGAATTAAATGGACATTTCCCTAAGGAAGACAAGTTAATGAACAAAAGGTACTTGAAAAGATACAATAGAAAAACACTTATAAAAATACAATGAAATATCATCACCTCACAAATCTGCTTGAATGGCTGTTCTAGAAGGTCAAATATAAGTGTTTGTCAGCATGAATATGAAGAAATTCTTGAACATTCTTGATTGGAATTTAAATTGAAGGGTCATTATAAAAACCAAAGGAAGTTAATCAAGACATTAAAATACACTTCCTTTATGATATGGAGATCACATTTCTGGCTGTATATATACAACACAAATATTAAATTTGTTCTCAATGAAAAAGAAAAGGCATTGATTTATACAATTTACTAATAATTTAAAGTTCTTCGTGTGTTGGGATAATAAGGAATACAATATAGATGAGTTCTGAGTGAAAGGCACATAAAGATTGAAGAGACAGACACCTCACCCCTGTCTACACTCTGTCCTCTGTCCTGCAGCAGGCACCTGAGCCTCAGATGAGTCTGGGAGCTTCTCTGCTCCCCAACCTCCCCTATTAGCCCCTGCTCACTTCTTTCTGAGCCTACTTGGGCAATAGAAAACCTGCCCAGACTGGAAAGGCCCACACTGAGTCCGGACACACCTCATCCTTGTCCACCCACTACCCTCTGCTATCCGGCTGCCGCCAGAGGCTGAGCCCTCCACATGCAACTGGAGAGAGGAAGAGACCCCACCTGCACTCACTGGAAGAAGGGATGGGAAGAAGACAAAATAAGAACACACTCAACAACAGAAAGACCAATATGACACCACCAGAATCTAGGGACTACACACCAGCAAGATCTGAAAAGCCCAACACAGAGGATGAAGAAGAGATGGACCTCAAAAATTATCTTAGAAAAATGATAGAGACCTTTAAAGAGGAAACAAGAAAATCCCTTAAAGAAACAGAAGAAACAAACAAGCAAAAATTAAATGAAATGGAGGAAAAGACAAACCAAAAAAATTCAAAAATTAAAAAAATCTCTTAAAGAATCTAAAGAAAGCCAAGAAGAAACAATGAAATAAGTGAAGGAAGCACTCAAAACAGTTCAAGGCATGAAAGCTGAAATAGACACAACAAAGAAAACACAGAATGAGGGGATGCTGGAAATAGAAAGGCTGGATAAACAATTAGGAACAAAAGATGTGAGTATAATCAATAGATTCGAGAGAAGGAAAAGAGAATCTCAGTTGTTGAGGATATACAGTCATCAACCAAAGAAAATCTCAAGTCCAACAAATCCCTAACACAAAATATACAGGAAATATGGGACACTGTGAAAAGGCCAAACCTAAGAATAATAGGTATAGAAGAAGGTGAAGAAATACAGCTCAAAGGAACAGAAAACATATTCAACAAAATCATAGAAGAAAACTTCCCCAACCTAAAGAAGGATATGCCTATGAAAATACAAGAAAATTCAGAATACCAAACAGACTGGACCAGATAAAGAAGTCCTCTAGACACATAGTAATCAAAACACCAAACCTACAGAATAAAGAGAAAATATTAAGAGCAGCAAAGGAAAAAGGCCAAGTAACATATAAAGGCAGACCTATCAGAATCACACCCGACTTCTCAGTGAAAACTTTGAAAGCCAGAAGGTCCTGGATAGATATCCTACAAACACTAAGGGAGCATGGATGCCAACCCAGACTACTGTACCCAGCAAAACTTTCAATCACTACAGATGGAGAAAACAAGATATTCCATGACAAAACCAGACTTAAACAACACATATCCACAAATCCAGGACTACAGAAAGTTCTGGAAGGAAAACACCAACCCAACAAAGATAACTACACTCACAAAACCATAGGCAATAGATAATCCAATTTTACCAAACACGAAAAAGAAATAGGAGGGAGAAATCCACACACAATGACACCACCAACAATAAATCCAAAACAAATAAGAACCAACAATCAATGGACATTAATATCCCTCAATGTCAATGGTCTTAACCTGCCCATAAAATGATACGGGCTAACAGAATGGATACGAAGACAGAACCCATCCTTCTGCTGTATACAAGAAACACACCTCAACTTCAAAGATAGGCATTCCCTAAGTGTAAAGGATTGGGAAAATATTTTCCAATCAAATGGGTCCAAGAAACAAGCTGGTGTAGCAATCCTAATATCTAAAAAATTAGACTTCTAACTAAAATCATTCGTAAGAGATGAAGAAGGGCATTTCATACATATCACAGGAAAACTCCATCAAGATGAAGTCTCAATCCTGAACATCTATGCCCCAAATACGAAGGCACCCACATCTGTAAAAGAAACATTACTAAATCTGAAACCACACATACAACCACACACATTTATAGTAGGAGAGTTCAACACCCCACTTTCACCACTAGACAGAACCACCAGAGAGAAATGTAACAAAGAAACAAAGGATCTAACAGAAGTTATGACCCAACTGGGTTTAACAGATATATATATAGAACATTCCATCCAAACACAAAAGAATATACCGTCTTCTCAGCACCACATGGAACCTTCTCTAAAGTTGACCACATAGTTGGCAACAAAGCAAACCTTCACAGATACAAAAGAATTGAAATAACCCCCTGTATCTTATCAGATCACCATGCTTTAAAGTTAGAATTCAACAGCAATACAAATTGCAGAAAACCAACAAACTCATGGAAATTGAATAACACCCAATTGCACCATTCCTTGGTTGAGGAAAAAATAAAAAAAAGAAATTAAACACTTCCTAAAATTTAATGAGAATGCAGACACAACATACCCAAATTTATGGGACACTCTGAAAGCAGTGCTAAGAAACTGGAGAAGAGTCACACTAGAGAATTGACAGAACAACTGAAAGCTTTAGACCAAAAAGAAGCAAACTCACCATGGAGGAGTAGACGCCAGGAAATAATCAAACTGAGGGCTGAAATCAATAAAGTAGAAACTAGGAAAACGTTACAAAGAACCAAAGAAACAAAGAGCTGGTTCTTTGAGAAGATCAACAAGATAGACAATCCTCTATCCAAACTAACCAAAAGGCAGGGAGAGAGCATGCTAATTAACAAAATCAGAAACGAAAAGGGGGATATAACAACAAACACTGAGGAACTCCAGAGAATCATCAGGTCATACTTTGAAAACCTATACTCCACAAAATTCGAAAATCTAAAGGAAATGGACAATTTTCTGGATAGATATCACTTACCAAAATTAACCCAAGAACAGATAAGCAGTTTAAATTGACCTATAACCACTAATGAAATAGAAGCAGTCATCAAAAGCTCTCAACCAAAAAGAAGCCCAGTGCCAGATTGCTCCACTGCAGAATTCTACCAGAAATTCAAAGGAGAGCTAATACCAGTACTCCTAAATTGTTCCACACAATAGAAGCAGAAGGGACATTGCCAAACTCCTTTTACAAGGCTACAATCACTTTGATATCCACGCCACACAAAGATACAAGCAAAAAAGAGAACTACAGGCCAATATCCCTCATGAACATCAATGCAAAAATACTCAACAAAATATTGGTAAATTGAATCCAAAAACACATCAGAAAAATCATCCACTATGATCAAGTAGGCTTCATCCCAGTGATTCAAGGATGGTTCAACATACGAAAATCCATCAATGTAATCCACCATATAAACAAACAGAAAAAGAAAAACCACATGATCATCTCACTAGATGCTGAAAAAGCCTTTGACAAAATCCAACATCCCTGCATGATAAAGATCTTGGAGAGAACAGGAATAACAGGAACATACCTAAACATTATAAAAGCAATATACACCAAAGAAACAGCCAACATCAAACTAAATGGAGAGAAACTCAAAGCAATTCCTCTGAAATCAGGAACAAGACAAGACTGTCCACTCTCTCCATATCTCTTCAATATTGTACTTGAAGTTCTAGCTAGAGCAATAAGACAAGCAAAGGAGATCAAAGGGATACAAATTGGAAATTAAGAAGTTAAACTTTTACTATTTGCAGATGATATGATTGTCTACATAAGTGACCTGAAAAACTCTACCAGGGAACTCCTACAGCTGATAAACACCTTCAGCAAAGTAGCAGGATACAAAATTAACTCAAAAGACTCAGTAGCCCTACTATATACAGATGATAAATGCAATGAGAAAGAAATCAGAGATACATCACACTTCACAATATCCACAAGCAACATAAAATATCTTGGGGTAACACTAACCAAAAAAGTGAAAG
Source organism: Cricetulus griseus (assembly GCF_003668045.3). Classification (NCBI taxonomy): domain Eukaryota; kingdom Metazoa; phylum Chordata; class Mammalia; order Rodentia; family Cricetidae; genus Cricetulus; species Cricetulus griseus. The sequence goes on from NC_048595.1 coordinate 39,393,672, forward strand.
ACATGTACAGTAAGAACTTTGAGTCTTTAAAGAAAGAAATTAAAGAAGATACCAGAAAATGGAAAGATCTCCCATGCTCTTGGATAGGTAGAATCAACATAGTAAAAATGGTAATCTTGCTAAAAGTAATCTACAGATTCAATGCAATCCCCACCAAAATCCCAAAGTTCTTCACAGACCTTGAAAGAACAATACTCATCTTTATATGGAAAAACAAAAACCCCAGGATAGCCAAAAAAAAAATCTGTACAATAAAGGATCTTTTGGAGGCATTACTATCCCTGACTTCAAGCTCTATTATACAGCCATAATTCTGAAAACAGCTTGGTATTGGCACAATAATAGACAGATAGACCAATGGAATAGAGTTGAAAACCCTGATATTAACCCACACACCTATGAACACCTTATTTTTGACAAAGATGCTAAATCTATACAATGGAAGAAAGATAGCATCTTCAACAAATGGTGCTGGCACAACTGGATTCAGACATGAAGACAATTGCAGATAGATCCATATCTATCACCATGCACAAAACTTAAGTGCAAATGGATCAAAGATCTCAACATAAATCCAGCCACACTAAATCTTCTATAAGAGAAAGTGGGAAATACTCTTGAACGAATTGGCACAGAAGACCGTTTACTGAACATTACACCAGTAGCACAGACATTGAAATCTGCAATTAATAATTGGGACCTCCTGAAACTGAGAAGCTTCTGTAAGGCAAAGGACACAGTCAGTAAGAGTAAGACAAAACAATAGCCTACAGAATGGGAAAAGATCTTCACCAACCCCACATCTGATAGAGGGATGATTTCGAAAATATACAATGAACTCAAGAAGTTAGCCACCAAAACATCAAACAATGAAATTAAAAAGTGGTGTGCAGAACTATATAGAAAATTCTCAACAGAGGAATCTAAAATGGCTGAAAGACACTTAAGAAAGTGCTCAAAATCCTTGGCCATGAAAGAAATGCAACTCAAAACAACTCTCAGATACTGTCTTACACCGGCCAGAATGGCTAAAATCAAAAACACCAAAGACAATCTATGCTGGAGAGGATATGGAGTAAAAGGAACACTCCTCCACTGCTGGTGGGAGTGCAAACTTGTCAGACCACTTTAGAAATCAGTATGGAGGTTTCTCAGAAAAATGGGAATCAGTCTACCTCAAGATCCAGCAATTCCTCTTTGGGCACATAACCAAATAATGCATGTTCATACAACACAGACATATGTTCAAGCATGTTCATAGCAGCATTGTTTGTAATAGCCAGAATCAGATGTCCCTCAACTGAAGAATGGATAGAGAAAATGTGGTACATTTATACAATGGAGTATTACTCAGCAGAAAAAAAGCAATGGAATCTTGAAATGGATTTCAAGGCAAATGGATGGAACTAGAAGAAACCATCCTGAGTGAGGTAACCCAGTCACAAAAAGACAAACATGGTATGAACTCACTCATATATGAATTTTAGACATAGAGTAAAGGATTACCAGCCTACAATCCTCTTCACAAAAGAAACTGGGAAACAAGAAGGAATCTAAGGAAAAAAATGCATGGACCCCAGGAATGGGAAGGGGCAGGAACTCCTGAGCTAATTGGGAGCATGAGGGTAGGGGAGAGGGAGCTGCCAGAATGAGAGGAGGAAAGGAGAGGAGGAAATGGAGGAGCAGAAGTATTGAGTTGGGGGAAGAATAGTGGAGAGAAGGATGAAGGATACTATATTAGAGGGAGCCACTATAGGTCCGAGAAGAGATCTGGCACTAGAGAGATTTCCAGAGCCCTACAAGGACAACACGACCTGACAATCCAGGCAATGGTGGAGAGGATAATCTAAATGCCCTTCCCCTATAATGAGACTGCTGGCTACTTTTTATGCCCTTCTAAAGCCCTCATCCAGTGGCTAATGGAAGCAGAGGCAGACACCCACAGATATACACTGAATTAGTTGCAGAGAGGGAGGAATGAAGATCAAAGGGGTCAGTACCAGGCTGATGAAACCCACAGAAACAGCTGGCCTGTACAAGGGGGAGCACATGGACCCCAGACTGCTGTCTGGGAGGCCAGTACAGGATTGATCCAGACCCCTGAACATGGATGTCAATGAGGAGGTCTCTGCACTCTAGGGGGCCCCTGGTGTGGATTAGTATTTTTCCCTGGTGTAAGAAGGGACTTTGAGAGCCCATCCCACGTGAAGGGAGGCACTCTCAGCCTGGACACATGGGTGAGGGCCTGACCCAGGATGATGTGGTGGACTTTGGGGAGCCCCCGTGGAGGGCCCTACCCTGCCTAGGGAATGGAGGGTGGATGGGGTGAGGAGTAAGTGGGTGATAGGGGGTAGGGGTGAGGGGGAGGGGAGGGAGAGGGAGATGGGATTGACCTGTGAAGCAAGCTTGTTCCTAATTTGAACTAATAAAAACAATTACAAAAAAAAAGTTTGAAGACACAAAAGGAAATAGACAAGAATTACAAATATTTATTTATTCAGAAAATACTGTTTCTAGAAATATTTAAATATTGATCAGAAAATTAAATTGGTGCTGGTTTAGTAAAGGCTTCTTATTGTTTGGTTAAATAATGGTAAAATTAGCATGTTAAGTATTGAGACCAGGTATAAATTTCTGAGGAATTATTCATATATATTAGTATATTTTAAATGCAAGATAATTAAAAGCTTCAAAATTATATCTTATCATATATTTTAAAAATGATATAACCAGGCCTGCCTGTGAGTCTGCTGAGATTGCTGGGCTACTCCCTCCCCCACAAAGGGTAGAGGTGAGTTTCAGCCCATGCCTTGGGCCCAACTTCAGCCTGGCTGCTCTGGGAACTCATATCCTGGGGTCTGCAAGCAGGTCAACTCCCCTCCACCCTCCAGAGAACCAAACAGCTTTGAGTCTACTGACATCTCTGTGCTAGTCCAGCTCCCACCCACCTGTAGAAAGAGTGCCTCAGACCAGCCTGTACCCACCATGGGACCCATCAGAGTATCAGACCATCTTGCATCCACAAGAAGAGAACCTTGGACCTGTACACACCAGGAGGGGAAGGTACACCACCTGTACCCACTGGGAGAAGAGATGGGAAGACAACAATATAAGAACACATTCAACAACAACAACAACAACAAAAACATTATGAGGCCACCAGAACCTAGGGACTCTACACCAGAAAGATCTCAAGATCCCAACACAGATGAAGCAGAACAACCTTAAAAACAAATCATGAAGATGATAGAGACTCTAAGAGAGGAAATGAGAAAATCCTTCAAAGAAGTAAAAGAGAAGACAAACCAAAAATTGCAAGAAACAATTCAAACAGTGCAAGAAATAGAGACAATGAAAAAATAAAAAAACAGTCTGAGGGAATGCTGGAATTAGAAAAAAAATGTGTAAACAATAAGGAACTATAGATACAAGCATAACCATCAGAATACAAGAGATGGAATAGAGAATCTCAGACACTGAAGGTAACACTAGGAGAAATAGATTCATCCACCAAAGAAAATCTTAAGTCCAACAAAAAATGCCTAACAAAAAATATCCTAGAAATATGGGACACCATGAAAAGACCAAACCTAAGAATAATAAGTATAGAAAAAGATGAAAAACCCCAACTCAAAGGTGCAGAAAACATATTCAAGAAAATAATAGAAGAAAACTTGCCTAACCTAAAGAAACACATGCCAAAGAAAGTACAAGAAGCCTACAGAACACCCAATAGAGTAGACCAAAAAAATGTTCCCTAGTCACATAATAATTACAATGCCAAACATACAGAATAAAGAAAGAACATTAAAAGCAGCAAAGGAAAAAGACCAAGTAACACATAAAGGCAAGCCTAACAGAATTACACCTGATTTCTCCATGGAAACCCTGAAAGCCAGAAGGTCCTGGATAGATATTCTACCAACACTAAGAGACCACAGATGCCAGCCCAGACTACTATACCCAGCAAAGCTTCAATCACTATAGATGGGGAAAACAAGATATTCCATGACAAAACTAGATTTAAACAATACATAGTGACTAATCCAGACCTATAGAAAGTACTGGAAGGAAAACTCCAACCTAAGGAACTCAACTACACTCACAAAAACATAGGTAATGGATAATCCCACTTTACCAAAGCCAAAAGAAAAAGCAGGGTAAATCCACACACAATACCACCACCAATAACAACAAATCTAAAACAAACAAGAATTAACACTAAATGATCCTTAATTTCCCTCAATATCAATATTAATGGTCTTAACTCACCTATAAAAAGACACAGGCTAACAATATGGATACAAAGACAGAATCCATCCTTCTGCTGCATACAAGAAACACACCTCAACTTCAAATACAGACATTACCTCAGAGTAAAGGGTTGGGATAAGATTTTCCAATCAAATAGGCCCCCAAAACAAGCTGGTACAGCTATCCTAGTATCTAAGAAATTAGACTTCAAACTAAAATCAATCAAAAGAGATGAAGAAGGTAATTTCATACTCATCACAGGAAAAATACATCAGGAAAAGTCTCAATTCTAAACATCTATGCCCCAAATAAAAAGGCACCCACATTCGTTAAAGAAACATTATTAAGAATTCAAATCACAGATAAGACCTCACACAGTTATAGATGGGAGACTTCAACACCCCAACCTCACCACTAGACAGGGCCTCCAGACAGAAACTTATCAAAGAGACAAAGGAACTAACAGAAGGTATGACCCAACTGTGATTAATAGACATCTATAGAACATTGCATCCAAACACAAAAGAATATACCTTCTTCTCAGCAACACATGACTGTTCAATATTATAAACCACATACTCAGCAACATAGCAAACCTTAAGAGGTACAAAAATATTGGAATAACCCCCTGTGTCTTATCAGACCACTATGCATTAAAGTTAGAATTCAATAACAACACAAATTGCAGAAAACCAGCAAACTCATGGAAATTTAACATGCAATTGCACTATTCCTGGGTCAAGGAAGAAAAAAAGAAAGAAATTAAAGACTTCCTAGAATTAAATGAAAATGAAGACACAACATACCCAAACTTATTGGACACTTTGAAAGCAGAACTAAGAGGAAAGTTCATTGCTCTAAATGCTCACATGAAGAAACTAGAGAATAGTCACACCAAATAATTGACAATGCAACTGAAAGCTCTAGAACAACTAGAAGCAAATTCAACCTGGAGGAATAGAGGCCAAGAAATAATCAAACTGAGGGCTGAAATCAATAAAGTCAAAACAACAACAACAACAAAACAAAACAATTCAAAGAATATAACAAATAGTTGGTTCTTCAAGAAAATCAACAAGATACGCAAACCTTTATCCAAACTAACCAAAAGGCAGAGAGAGAACATGCAAATTAACAAAATCAGAAGTGAAAGGAGGGAAAAAACAACAGACATAGAGGATATCCAGAGAATCTTTAGGTCATACTTTGAAAACCTGTAAACACAAAATTTGAAAATCTAAAGGAAATGGACAATTTTCTGGATAGATATCACTTGCCAAAATTTAATCAAGAAAAGATAAGCAATTTAAACAGAACTATATCCTCCAATGAAGTAGAAGCAGTCATCAAAAGTCTCCCAACTAAAAAAAGCCCAGGGTCAGAAGGCTTCACTGCAGAATTCTACCAGAAATTCAAAGGAGAGCTAATACCAATCCTCCTACAATTGTTCCACACAATAGCAGCAGAAAGTTCATTGCCAAACTCTTTTTACGAGGATACAATTACTTTGGTACCCAAGCCACACAAAGACACAACTAAAAAAGAGAACTACAGACCAATATCCCTCATGAACATTGATACAAAAATACTCAATCAAATACTGGCAAATCTATCTAAGAACATATCAGAAAAATCAACCACCATGATCAAATAGGCTTCATCCCTGAGATGCAGGGTTAGTTCAACATATGAAAATCTACTAGTGTAATCTACCATATAAACAAACAGAAAAAGAAAAACCACATGATCAAGCCTTTGACAAAATCCAACACCACTTCATGATAAAGGTCCAGGAGAGATCAGGGATAACAGGAACATACCTCAACATAATAAAAAAAAAACATAAATAAACCAACAACCAGCATCAAACTAAATGGAGAGAAACTCAAAGTGATTCCTCTAAAATCAGGAACAAGACAAGGCTGTCCACTCTCTCCATACCACTTCAATATTGTTATTGATGTTCTAGCAAGAGCAATAAGACAACAAAAGGAGATCAAGGGGATACAAATCAGAAAGGAGGAAGTCAAACTTTCACTGTTTGCAGATGATATGATAGTTTACATAACTGACCAAAAACACTCTACCAGGGAACTGCTACAGTTGGTAAACACCTTCAGCAAAGTAGCACGATACAAGATTAACTAAAAAAATATTAGTAGCCCGACTATATACAGACAATAAATGGGCTAAGAAAGAAATCAGAGAAATATCACCCATTACAATAGCCACAAACAACATAAAATATCTTGGGATAACACTAACCAAACAAATGAAAGATCTACATAGCAAGAACTTTGAGTCTTTAAAGAAAGAAACTAAAGAAGATATCAGAAAATGGAAAGATCTCCCATGCTCTTGGGAGATCAACATAGTAAAAATCTTGACAAAAGCAATCTATAGTTTCAATGCAAGCCCCATCAAAATATTGGCACAATTCTTCACAGACCTTGAAACAACAATACTCAGCTTTATATGGAAAAACACAAGACCCAGGATAGCCAAAACAACCCTGTACAATAAAGGAACTTCTGGAGGCATCACCATCCCTGACTTCAAGCTCTATTACAGAGCTATAGTCCTGAAAACAGCTTGGTATTGTCACAAAAATAGACAGGGAGACTAATGGAATCAATTTGAAAACCCTGATATTAACCCATACACCTATGAACACCTGATTTTTGACAAAGAAGCTAAAGTTATACAATGGAATAAAGAAAGCATCTTAAACAAATGGTGCTGGCATAACTGGATGCTGGCATGTAGAAGACTGCAGATAGATCCATGTCTATTGCCATGCACCAAGTCCAAATGGATCAAAGACCTCAACATAAATCCAGCCACACTGAACCTATTAGAAGAGAAAGTGGGAAGTACCCTTGAAGGAATTGGTACAGGAGACTGCTTCCTGAAAAGTACACCAGTAGCACAGACACTGAGGTCAACAATTGATAAATGGGACCTCCTGAAACTAAGAAGCTTCTATAAGGCAAAGGACACAGTCAGAAAGACAAATTGCCAGTCCACAGAATGGGAAATGATATTCACCAACCCCACATCAGACAGAGGGCTGATCTCCAAAATTTATAATGAACTCAAGAAGGTAGTCACCAAAACACCAAATAATCCAATTAAAAAGTGGGGTACAGAACTAAATAGAGAATTTTCAATAGAGGAATATAAAATGGCTGAAAGATACATAAGAAAGTGCTCAACATCCTTAGCCATCAGGGAAATGCAAATCAAAAGAACTATGAGATACCATCTTACTCCTGTCAGAATGGCTAAAATCATAAACACCAATGACAGTCTATGCTGGAGAGGATGTGGAGAAAGGGGAACACTCCTCCACTGCTGGTGGGAGTGCCAACTTGTAAGCCATTTTGTATGGTGACTCCTCAGGAAAATGGGAATCAGTCCACCACAAGATCCAGCAACTCCACCCAAAAGAAGCACATTCATACAACAAGAACTTCTGTTCAACTATGTTCATAGCAGAATTATTTGTAATAGTAAGCAGAAAAAAATCTCTGGAATTTTGAAATTCTCAAGCAAATAGATGGAAATACAAGAAACCACTCTGAGTGAGTCACAAAAAGACAAACATGGTATGTCCTCACTCATATATGGATTTTAGACATACAGCAAAGGATTACTGGCCTACATGCCACACAGCCAGAGAAGCTAGGGAACAAGGAGGACCCTAAGAGAGATGTACATGGTCCCCCAGAGAGGGTTATGGGACAACAACTCCTGAGCAAATTGGGGGAATGGGGGGAGAAGGGAGGAAGCTAGGAGAATGAGAAGGGGAGAAGAGGATGGGTGGAGAGGACATGAGGGAGCAGGAAGGTTGAGTCTGGGGAAGAATAGAGTAGAGCAAGATAAGAGATACCATAATAGAGGGAGCCATTATAGGTTTAAAGAGAAATCGTGTACTACGGAAATGTCCAGAGATCTACAAGAATAACACCAACTAACAATCTAAGCAACAGTGGAGAAGCTATCTTAAACGCCCTCCCCTGATAATGAGATTGATGACTAACTTATATGCCATCCTAGAGCCTTTATCTAGCAGCTGATAAAAGTAGAAGCAGACACCCACAGCTAAACACTGGGCCGAACTGGAACCCAGTTGCAGAGAGGGAGTAGTGATGAGCAAATGGGTCAAGACCAGGCTGGAGAAACCCATAGAAACAGCTGAACAAGGGGGAGCTCATGGACAGCAGACTGATAGCTGGGAAACCAGCATAGGACTGGTCTGGACCCCATGAATGTGGGTGTCAGTAAGGATGCCTGGGAAATCTATGGGGCCTCTTGTAGTAGAACAGTACTTATCCCTAGCATAGGCATGGACTTTGGGAGCCCATTCCATATTGAGGGATACTCTCTCAGTCTAGACACACGTGGGAGAGCCTAGGCCCTATCCCAAATGATATGACAGACTCTGAAGTTCCCCCATGGTAGGCCTCACCCTCCCTGGGGAGCAGAAAGGGTATGGGATAGGTAGGGTGTTAGTGGGAGGAGGGGAAGGAGAGGAAACTGGGATTGACATGTTCTAATTTAAATATAAATAATCTTGTTTCTAATTTAAATATAAATAAAGAAAAATAAATAAAATACAGGAACCCTCAAAACATTACTGATAATAAAGGGAAATGATTTCAGTATTTTTCCTAATTAAAAAAATCATATAACCAACTACCCCCTCTCAAAAACACAGGCAGTAAATAATCTAAAACCAGGAAAACCAAAAGAAGGGAAACATATACACTCACAAAAACACACACATTACCAACAACAACAAAATAACAGGAATTAACAATCTCTGGTCAGTAATATCTCTCAATAACAATGTGGAGAGGGCTCCCAAAGTCCATTTGTATACTAGGGGTAAATACTGATCCACTATCAGTGGCCCTATAGATTGTCCAGACATCCAAACTGATCTCCTTATTGGGGGTGAGGGGGGGGGAGCGGTCTGGAACAGTCCTATGCTGGTTTCCCAGCTATAAGTCTGGGGTCCATGACCAACCCTGTTTCTGTGGGTTTCTCCAGCCTGGTCTTGACACGTTTGCTAATCAGTCCTCCCTCTCTGCAACTGGATTCCAGAGTTCAGCTCTGTCTACACAACATTTCAACCAAACACCAAAGAATATACCTTCTTCTCAGCACCTCATGAGTCATTTTCCAAAACTGACCACATACTCTGTCATAAAGCAAGTCTCACCAGATAAAAGAAAATGTAAATAACCCCCTGTATCCTATCAGACTATCATGGTTTAAATCTGGATATCAGAAACAACAGAAATCCTACAAACACTTGGAAACTAAACAACTCCCTACTGAAAGACTACCATGTCATTGCAAAAATAAAGAAAGAAATTAAAGACTTCCAAGAACTCAATGAAAAATAATGTAAAACATACACAAACTTCTGGGACACAATGAAAGCAGTGCCAAGAAATGCCTTCATAAGGAAATTGCAGAGATCTCATACTGACAACTTAACAGCACACCTGAAAGCTCTAGATCAAAAAGAATCAACATACGTAAAGGGAGTAGAAGGCAGGTAATAAACTTAGGGCTGAAACCAAATGTGTATCAACGCCCTTGTGTATGTAAGAAACTGTTTATGAAGTCATGTAACACTTCTGGTTCTTAACAATATTTCCATGTCCTCTTCTGCATAGATCCCTGAGCCTTAAGTGGAGATGTTTGATGAAGATATGTCATGTAGGACTGAATGCTACAAGGTTTTACTCTCTGTACAATTGTGTATTTCTTTCTTAATTACCATCAACTACAAGAAGATCCTCTAATAAGGATTGTTTTACATAAGGGTATAGCAACATGTCATTAGGATTCATATTATTGTTCTGCTCCTTGAGCTGGACAATCTAGATAGTATGTTTTCTCCCAGGGCCCATAACCCATGTAGCTTCAGGTTCTTGGTCACTTGAGCAACATCAGGTATGGATTAAATCTCATAAAGTGAGCCTTAAATCCAATTTTTAAAAAGTAATTGGTTTTTCCCTTAACATTTGTGTCACTATTGCACCAGTATTATCTTGCAAGCAGGTCTCTGTTGTAGGTTGTAGAATTTGCAGCCGGGTGATACTGATGAATACTTTTTCTCCTCTGGTAGTGTGCAAAGACTTTCTAGCATCATGAATACAAGTCAGTAGTGGTGAAGCTTCTAGTTGGACACAAATTCAATTTATCTATGTATGTTTGATGACATAAGTAAGTTGTGTCTTCAGTAATAGTGCCTTACCATCAGGTTGTGAAGAACAACCAATAGACTTGTCAATAGCCTGTGGTGTTTAGGAGTTGTCTATGGAACCCCTAGTTCCATTCCTAGTACTAGAGGTTTTACTAGGTGACATGTCTAGTTGAAGCATCACTGCCCCACTACATTCCTTTAATACGTGTGTATATTTTAGGAAGCTTCTACAGTAATAGGTTTTCATGAGACTTTTCAAAAGGTCTTTAATATTAGTTGTCTCTATACATATACCCATTTTATTTTGCCCTCCCACTCTTTCCCCAAATACTAGAGTCTATTTCCTCTTCCTCTCCCCAATCCCTTCATAGCTACCTAAACTCTGTGGTTATTTTGATTGAGACACATAAATCTAAAGCATAAAGTTTAACATTTACACATAAGATAAAACATGTAATATTGGTCTTTGTAGTGTGAGTTACCTCACACAGGATGATTATTTCTAGCTCCACCCATTTACCTGAAATGTTCATAATTTAATGTTTTTTAACAGCTGAATAATATTCAATAAATGCACCACATTTTCATTATCCATTCAACAGATGGTCTACTTCGAATATCTAGCTATTATTAACACAGCAGCAATGAACATGGATGAAAAAAATATCTCTGTAGTAAGATGTAGAGTCCTTTGGGTATATGGCCATAAGTGGTGTAGCTGGATCTGTCACTGATCAATTTTAGGTTTCTGGGGAACCTCTACACTGATTTCTAGAGGAGCTGTACTAGTTTGCACTCCAACCAGCAATGCATTAGGTAGTGTTTCCCTTTTCCTACATCCTTGCCAGCATGTGCAATCATTTGTTTTATTTACTTGTGTCTTTAAATCTGGGTGATAACAACTACCTGAAATGTTGCTAATAATATTTTAAAATTTTTAAAGTACATATGGTAGCATTAGTAAGTACTAAAAGTAGAATGTGTTTCCTCTAAAATGTTATATAAAAGTGGGATAACACGATCTCTTTATAGTAACAGATAAGTTTTGAATGGTATCAAGTCAAACGGAGTAATAGATGTAATTAAGAGCTGTGATAATCACTGACTGGAATGAATTCTCCCAGTCAGTTCCTAGGCTATAATGTAATAGTAAGCTAATTTTGAACTACATAATTCCATAAAACTATTCATCTCTAATTAAATGTGAGCACCTTTACCATAGAGACTGCTATTTGCTTTTTGCGTCCTTCCTCATGCAAAATAGACAGAACTGAATTAATGTGAAAATGCTACAGAAATTTACAACCTTAAGGTGTTGTGTTCTTTCAACAGAAATAATAACATCATTTTGTGTATGTTCCAAATATTTTATATGTATAATGTCATTCAATTCTTGTAAGAACATTATATAAAGTAGCATTGTCTTCATTTCATTGGAAGAGAAAACTAAGGCCAGAGAAGCTAACAACAATCCCAAGATCACACAGCCCTTAAATA